>NC_060068.1:21817837-22129397 GCF_922984935.1 Meles meles | reverse complement strand
TTGACCAGAGTTACCAAAGTACTGAAGGTAGTTCTCCAGCAGATATAATTTAAGTATTTAGGTTACGTTTTGAGACATATTAAATAATAGTATTAATAGTACAGTGATATCAGAAAAAAACCTGCCGTTGTCCATCTTCAAGGCCCTAAAGCTATTGGAAAACCTCTAGGCAGTTTCTCTTAGCACCAGATAATCAATTAAGAAACAGATTAGGGATACAGGGAAGCTCTGTGACCTATACAGATTGGCTAATGAAACGCTTGGGTAGATTTTCATGCAACTAGGTTTCTCTTTTCTTGTAATATTTATTTATTTTCCGTGTTTGTGCATAAAAGCATGGTATCCTAATTGACATTAATCAGAGTTAGATTAATTGTATTAAAATTTCAGAAATCTGTTATTATAATGGGCATTAGCCTTGTTGTAAGAATTTTAGAACCCGTTTCAAGACATGCTATAACTCAAGCAGGCCTACTGAGAATTCTGTGACTCAAAGATGTGTCACTCATGGCTTCGATAAAACTTGAAGAAGTATGACACTTTAAAGGGGTCCTTCTTGCTTGGTGTATGAAGTACATATGCATGCATGTGTTTCTATATTCATTCGTATATGCAAAAGATAGACATGGAAAAAGACATTCTACTTGATGTATATTCCGCAGGCAGGATCACGGTGAGATTAGCATGAAAGATGCTGGGGAAAAAAAAAAAAAGTTACAGGTGGTTGGTGTCCCTGTAACCCCAGCATTGGTGGCCACCAGATGTTAAGAATGAAAAGGTTACCTGAGGAGGAGAAAGATGGTGGAGAAGTAGGAGGTGCTGTTTCAACTGGTCCCCTAAAGTGGGCTGATTACCTACCAAAGAACTCTGATCACCCATGAAATCAGCCCGAGATTAGAATTCTACACTTCTGGATCTCTGTGGGGGCAGAAATTGCCAGTGGACAGGTAAAGTGGAATGGGAACATCAGACTGATAGCAGAAGATAAACCAAAGGAGGAGGGAGCCACCAGAAGCAACCCACTGGAAAGTAATACCTCAATACAAGAGCTCCCTGTGATTAGGGACCAGCATTACCTTGGAGTCTGGTTGAAAGCACTCAAAAAGAGCAAAAGATCTTAAGGGGAAATTGGTGGAATTGGGTGGTTAGGGACAGGGGATAAGCCCGTTGACCCAGGTTGGCCACTGCTGGTGCTGAGCCAGAGAAAGTGCAGGAAGAAAGCAGGCCTTGGTCCCTGAGCCAGCGGCACCTGTGAAAGAGTCTGGTGTGGATACCAGCCGGCGGTCTCTAGAACCCTTTTCACTCTGCACGTGTGCTGTGCAATTGGGGTCTGAGGCACGCTCCACAACCACCTCCCTTGAGAGAGGTCCCTGCGGGCACTAGCCGGTGCTCTCTAGGGCCAGAAGAATCTGAATACTCCCAGCCTGTGCCAGCGTGAAAATCTCAGTGTGCTATGCTATCTCTGGTTGGGACCTTTCTGGAAGCCAGAACCTGCCTAGAGAGCTGTGGGGGAAGCAGCCGCTGGAAGCCAGCTCTCTGGACTACTATTTCTCATGGTTTTGGGTACAAGCGGGAGCTTCTGCGGCCCCTGAGACCATGACTGGGGACGTGCTCTGCTGGCAACAGAGGGGCAATTTATGTAATCTGGAGCACCCAGAGGGGGAACAGACTGAGGCTTCTCTCTGAGACAGAGGTCTGGGTGCAGTTTGCCTTCCTCTAAACCTCCAAAGAAGCTCCAAAAGCTGCCAATGGGAAAAAAAAAAATTGAAAACAAAAGACAAACAAACAAAAACCTCCAGAGAACAAAAGCCTAAAAAACCAGGTTCCGCAGAGCCCAGGCCCTTGATAGGGAGCAGGAGGACTCAACTCTAGCAAGGCTACCTGAAAAAACATGCAACAGGCCCCTCCTCCAGAAAGCCAGTCAAAAACCAAAAAAGACAAAAAACAAAACAAACAAAAAACACAAGAGGACACCCACCACTACTTCAGAGATACTTTTATTTTTAATTCGTTCCCACTATTCTCATTCTTTTCAAATTTTTAATAATTTTAACGTATTTACCATCACAATGAGAGTTCAGTACCACAAATTCCATAATAAACTTTAAATTTGTACTTCTTTGATACATATACCTGTGTTTTTCTTTTGCTCTTCTATTTTTTAATTATTTTATTTTTTTTAATATTCATACAGAGATAAGCTTCAAGGTAATCCCCTTTCCCCAATCAATGCTACCCCTGTATCTAAACCAGTTTTAATCCCCCTTTATCTCAGGAAAGTTGAATCCTTTAACAAAGATACCAAGATATGCCCACAAAGAATCAAAATAAATTTCCTCACCCACACTGAGAATTTAACCACACTCTCATCTCTTTCTTCTGCCAGTATTTCTGTGTATTTGTTTTGTTCCCGGAGTACATAAATCTTATAAATGGGGTTCAATTTGGCTGGGTTCTTTTTTTTTGTTGTTTTTGTTTTTCTTGTCATTTACTTTGGTTGGTCTTTTTGTTTGTCTGTTTTTGTTTGTATACTTTATAAATCTTACCTTTGGGGCCCATTCTGGCTGGGCCTTCTCTTTTATTTTTTTCTTTTCTCTCTCTCTCTTATTTCTTTCCTTTTTTTTTTTTTTTTTTTTTGTTCTTTTTTGTGGGAACTCTTGATTGCTCTGAAGCCTTCCAGAGTATACCTTGTCTGCGCCAGATTTGATACATTCAGCTACACATCCCTTCAGCATCTCTCACCAAAACGACTAGGAGGAGGAATGCCCAACAGAGGAAAAATTCAGAGACTGTGCCTTTTCCATCAGTGCTATTGGATATGGACATAAACACTATGCCAGAAAGAAAATTCAGGCTAACAATTGTGCAGGCAATGGCTGGGTTGGAGAAAACCTTTAATGACAAATTGCAGTTGATTAGGGCAGAAGTGAAAGCCACCAGGGATGATGGTAACAGTGCTCTCAGTGAGTTCCAATCTAATCTAAATTCTATAACAGCGAGGGTAACTGAGGCAGAAGACAGAATTAGTGATCTAGAGGACAAACTAATAGAGAAAAAGTATCAGGAGGAAGCCTGGAAAACAGCTTATAAGCCATGAAAACAGAGTGAGGAAAATAAAGGACACCATGAAATATTCTAAAGTCAGAATTATTGGAATTCCTTAGGGGGGAGGAGAAATAAAGAAGACTAGATGATATAGTTGAATGAAAAAATTTCTCCATGAAAATTTTCTTTTTTTTTAAAGATTTTATTTATTCATTTGATACAGAGAGATCACAAGTAGGCAGAGAGGCAGGCAGAGAGAGAGAGGAGGAAACAGGCTTCCTGGCGAGCAGAGAGCCCAATGCAGGACTCGATCCCAGGACCCTGAGATCATGACCCGAGCCGAAGGCAGTGGCCTAAACCACTGAGCCACCCAGGTGCCCCTCCATGAAAATTTTCTTAATCTGGGGAATAGAACCAGCATTTGTGTCCTAGAGGCAGAAAGGTTTCTCCCCAAGAGCATAGATTCTAGAAAGTCCTTGAGACACCTGATGGTGAAAATGCTGAATCATTATTTTAGACAGAAGCTCTTGAAAGCAGCTACAGGGAAGAGATTCCTTACACACAGAATAACCTCAGACCTGTCCATAGACACCTGGCAAGCCAGAAAGGGCTGATAAGATGTATTCAGGGAAATAAATTAAAAGAACATGCAGCCAAGAATACTTTCTTTATCCAGCAAGACTGATAATTCAAAATGGATGGAGAGATTAAGAGCATCCAAGACCGGCAAGGTTTAAAAGAGTATGCGAACACCAAGCTGGCACTGCAAGAAATATTAATGGGGAGGGGAGGAGTCAAGATGGCGGAGAAGTAGCAGGCTGAGACTACATCAGGTAGCAGGAGATCAGCTCGATAGCTTATCTAAACATTGCAAACACCTACAAATCCAACGGGAGAGCGAAGAGAAGAAGAACAGCAACTCTAGAAACAGAAAATCAACCACTTTCTGAAAGGTAGGACTGGCGGAGAAGTGAATCTAAAACGACGGGAAGATAGACCGCGGGGGGAGGGGCCGGCTCCCGGCAAGCGGCGGAGGAACGGAGCACAAAATCAGGACTTTTAAAAGTCTGTTCCACTGAGGGACATTGCTCCAGGGGCTAAACCGGGGTGAAGCCCACGCGAGGCCAGCGTGGCCCCAGGCCCCGCAAGGTCACAGAAGGATCGGGGGTGTCAGAGTGTCGGAGAGCTTGCAGGTATTAGAACGGAGAAACCGGCTGCAAAGACAGAGCCGAGGACTGAACTCTCAGCTCGGGGTTACCTTGAACTGGTCGCGGGCTGGGTGAGCTCGGAGCGCGGCTAGAGGCTGGGGATACGGGAGTGATTGGGTGCTGTCCTCTGGGGGCGCACTGAGGAGTGGGGCCCCAGGCTCTCGGCTCCTCCGGGCTGGAGACTGGGAGGCCGCCATTTTCATTCCCGTCCTCCGGAACTCTACGGAAAGCGTTCAGGGAACAGAAGCTCCCAAAAGCGAACCCGAGCCGATTACTTAGTCCGGCCGCCGGTAAGGGCGGTGCAATCCCGCCTCGGGCAAAGACACTTGAGAATCACTACAACAGGCCCCTCCCCCAGAAGATCAACAAAATATCCAGCCAGGACGAAGTTCATCTATCAAGGAGAAAGCAGATTCAATTCCTAAGACAGCAGAGCAATTCCAGAGGAGGAGAAAGCAAAGCACGGAACTCATGGCTTTCTCCCCATGATTCTTTAGTCTTGCGGCTACTTCAATTTTTTTTTCTTTTTTCAATTTTTTTTTCTTTTTTCAATTTTTTTTTCTTTTTTCTTTTTTCTTCTTCTGCTAAATTTTTTAAAAACTTTTACCCTTTTCTTTTTTAACGTTTTTTGACTACTTCATCTAAATATATATATTTTTTCTTTCTTTTTTATATTTTTTTATTTGTTTTATTTTTTAAATTTTTTTCTTTTCTTTTTTTTTTTTTCTTCTTTTTTTTTCAGAACCTGTTTTTTATCCCCTTTCTCCCCCCCACAATTTGGGGTCTCTTCTGATTCGGTTACAGCGCATTTTTCCGGGGTCTTTGCCACCCTATTAGTAGTTTATTTGCTCCTTCATATCCTCTTATCTGGACAAAATGACAAGGCGGAAAAAATCACCACAAACAAAAGAACAAGAGACAGTACCGAAGGCTAGGGACCTAATCAACACAGACATTGGTACTATGTCAGATCAAGAGTTCAGAATGACGATTCTGAACATTCTAGCCGGGCTCGAAAAAGGCATGGAAGATATTAGAGAAACCCTCTCTGGAGATATTAAAGCCCTTTCTGGAGAAATTAAAGAACTAAAATCTAACCAAGTTGAAATCAAAAAAGCTATTAATGAGGTGCAATAAAAAATGGAGGCTCTCACTGCTAGGATAAATGAGGCAGAAGAAAGAATTAGTGATACAGAAGACCAAATGACAGAGAATAAAGAAGCCGAACAAAAGAGGGACAAACAGCTACTGGACAATGAGGGGAGAATTCGAGAGATAAGTGACACCATAAGACGAAACAACATTAGAATAATTGGGATTCCAGAAGAAGAAGAAACAGAGAGGGGAGCAGAAGGTCTATTGGAGAGAATCATTGGAGAGAATTTCCCTAATATGGCAAAGGGAACAAGCATCAAAATCCAGGAGATGCAGAGAACCCCCCTCAAAGTCAACAAGAATAGGTCCACACCCCGTCACCTAATAGTAAAATTGACAAGTCTTAGTGACAAAGAGAAAATCCTGAAAGCAGCCCGAGAAAAGAAGTCTGTAACATACAATGGTAAAAATATTAGATTGGCGGCAGACTTATCCACAGAGACCTGGCAGGCCAGGAAGAGCTGGCATGATATATTCAGAGCACTCAACGAGAAAAACATGCAGCCAAGAATACTCTATCCAGCAAGGCTATCATTGAAAATAGAAGGAGAGATCAAAAGCTTCCAGGACAAACAAAATCTGAAAGAATTTGCAAACACCAAACCAGGTCTCCAGGAAATATTGAAAGGGGTCCTCTAAGCAAAGAGAGAGCCTAAAAGTAGTAGATCAGAAAGGTACAGAGACAATATACAGTAACAGTCACCTTACAGGCTAATAATGGCACTAAATTCATATCTCTCAATAGTTACCCTGAATGTTAATGGGCTAAATGCCCCAATCAAAAGACACAGGGTATCAGAATGGATAAAAAAACAAAACCCATCAGTATGTTGCCTACAAGAAACTCATTTTAGACGCGAAGACACCTCCAGATTTAAAGTGAGGGGGTGGAAAACAATTTACCATGCTAATGGGCATCAGAAGAAAGCTGGGGTGGCAATCCTTATATCAGATCAATTAGATTTTAAGCCAAAGACTATAATAAGAGATGAGGAAGGACACTATATCCTACTCAAAGGGTCTGTCCAACAAGAAGATCTAACAATTTTAAATATCTATGCCCCTAACGTGGGAGCAGCCAACTATATCAACCAATTAATAACAAAATCAAAGAAACACATCAATAATAATACAATAACAGTAGGGGACTTGAACACTCCCCTCACTGAAATGGACAGATCATCCAAGCCAAAGATCAACAAGGAAATAAAGGCCTTAAATGACACACTGGACCAGATGGACATCACAGATCTATTCAGAACATTTCATCCCAAAGCAACAGAATACACATTCTTCTCTAGTGCACATGGAACCTTCTCCAGAATAGATCACATCCTGGGTCACAAATCAGGTCTCAACCGGTATCAAAAGATTAGGATTATTCCCTGCATATTTTCAGACCACAATGCTCTGATGCTAGAACTCAATCACAAGACGAAAGCTGGAAAGAACCCAAATACATGGAGACTAAACAGCATCCTTCTAAAGAATGAATGGGTTAACCAGGAAATTAAAGAAGAATTGAAAAAATTCATGGAAACAAATGATAATGAAAACACAACAGTTCAAAATCTGTGGGACACAGCAAAGGCAGTCCTGAGAGGAAAATATATTGCAGTACAAGCCTTTCTCAAGAAACAAGAAAGGTCTCAAGTACACAACCTAACCCTACGCGTAAAGGAGCTGGAGAAAGAACAAGAAAGAAACCCTAAACCCAGCAGGAGAAGAGAAATCATAAAGATCAGAGCAGAAATCAATGAAATAGAAACCAAAAAAAAATAGAAAAAATCAATGAAACTAGGAGCTGGTCCTTTGAAAGAATCAATAGGATTGATAAACCCCTGGCCAGACTCATCAAAAAGAAAAGAGAAAGGAGCCAAATCAATAAAATCATGAATGAAAGAGGAGAGATCACAACTAACACCAAAGAAATACAGACAATTATAAGAACATACTATGAGCAACTCTACGCCAACAAATTGGACAATCTGGAAGAAATGGATGCATTCCTAGAGACATATAAACTACCACAACTGAACCAGGAAGAAATAGAAAACCTGAACAGGCCCATAACCAGTAAGGAGATTGAAACAGTCATCAAAAGTCTCCAAACAAACAAAAGCCCAGGGCCAGATGGCTTCCCAGGGGAATTCTACCAAACATTTAAAGAAGAACTAATTCCTATTCTCCTGAAACTGTTCCAAAAAATAGAAATGGAAGGAAAACTTCCAAACTCATTCTATGAGGCCAGCATCACCTTGATCCCAAAACCAGACAAGGATCCCACCAAAAAAGAGAACTACAGACCAATATCCTTGATGAACACAGACGCAAAAATTCTCGCCAAAATGCTAGCCAATAGGATTCAACAGTACATTAAAAGGATTATTCACCACGATCAAGTGGGATTTATTCCAGGGCTGCAGGGTTGGTTCAACATCCGCAAATCAATCAATGTGATAGAACACATTAATAAAAGAAAGACCAAGAACCATATGATACTCTCAATAGATGCTGAAAAAGCATTTGACAAAGTACAGCATCCCTTCCTGATCAAAACTCTTCAAAGTGTAGGGATAGAGGGCACATACCTCAATATTATCAAAGCCATCTATGAAAAACCCACCGCAAATATCATTCTCAATGGAGAAAAACTGAAAGCTTTTCCATTAAGGTCAGGAACACGGCAGGGATGTCCATTATCACCACTGCTATTCAACATAGTATTAGAAGTCCTAGCCTCAGCAATCAGACAACAAAAAGAAATTAAAGGCATCCAAATTGGTAAAGAAGAAGTCAAACTATCACTCTTCGCAGATGATATGATACTATATGTGGAAAACCCAAAAGACTCCACTCCAAAACTGCTAGAAGTTGTACAGGAATTCAGTAAAGTGTCAGGATATAAAATCAATGCACAGAAATCAGTTGCATTTCTGTACACCAACAACAAGACAGAAGAAAGAGAAATTAAGGAGTCAATCCCATTCACAATTGTACCGAAAACTATAAGATACCTAGGAATAAACCTAACCAAAGAGACTAAGAATCTATACACAGAAAATTATAAAGTACTCATGAAAGAAATTGAGGAAGACACCAAAAAATGGAAAAATGTTCCATGCTCCTGGATTGGAAGAATAAATATTGTGAAAATGTCTATGCTACCTAAAGCAATCTACACATTTAATGCAATCCCTATCAAAATACCATCCATTTTTTTCAAAGAAATGGAACAAATAATCCTAAAATTTATATGGAACCAGAAAAGACCTCGAATAGCCAAAGGAATATTGAAGAACAAAGCCAAAGTTGGTGGCATCACAATTCCGGACTTCAAGCTCTATTACAAAGCTGTCATCATCAAGACAGCATGGTACTGGCACAAAAACAGACACATAGATCAGTGGAACAGAATAGAGAGCCCAGAAATCGACCCTCAACTCTATGGCCAACTCATCTTCGACAAAGCAGGAAAGAATGTCCAATGGAAAAAAGACAGCCTCTTCAATAAATGGTGCTGGGAAAATTGGACAGCCACATGCAGAAAAATGAAATTGGACCACTTCCTTACACCACACATGAAAATAGACTCCAAATGGATGAAGGACCTCAATGTGAGAAAGGAATCCATCAAAATCCTTGAGGAGAATGCAGGCAGCAACCTCTTCGACCTCAGCCGCAGCAACATCTTCCTAGGAACAACGGCAAAGGCAAGGGAAGCAAGGGCAAAAATGAACTATTGGGATTTCATCAAGATCACAAGCTTTTGCACAGCAAAGGAAACAGTTAACAAAACCAAAAGACAGCTGACAGAATGGGAGAAGATATTTGCAAACGACATATCAGATAAAGGGCTAGTATCCAAAATCTATAAGGAACTTAGCAAACTCAACACCCAAAGAACAAACAATCCAATCAAGAAATGGGCAGAGGACATGAACAGACATTTCTGCAAAGAAGACATCCAGATGGCCAAGAGACACATGAAAAAGTGCTCCACGTCACTCGGCATCAGGGAAATACAAATCAAAACCACAATGAGATATCACCTCACACCAGTCAGAATGGCTAAAATTAACAAGTCAGGAATGACAGATGCTGGAGAGGATGTGGAGAAAGGGGAACCCTCCTCCACTGTTGGTGGGAATGCAAGCTGGTGCAACCACTCTGGAAAACAGCATGGAGGTTCCTCAAAATGTTGAAAATAGAACTACCCTATGACCCAGCAATTGCACTACTGGGTATTTACCCTAAAGATACAAACATAGTGATCCGAAGGGGCACGTGTACCCGAATGTTTATAGCAGCAATGTCTACAATAGCCAGACTATGGAAAGAACCTAGATGTCTATCAACAGATGAATGGATCAAGAAGATGTGGTATATATACACAATGGAATACTATGCAGCCATCAAAAGAAATGAAATCTTGCCATTTGCGACGACGTGGATGGAACTAGAGCGTATCATGCTTAGTGAAATAAGTCAATCGGAGAAAGACAACTATCATATGATCTCCCTGATATGAGGACATGGAGAAGCAACATGGGGGGGTAGGGGGATAGGAGAAGAATAAATGAAACAAGATGGGATTGGGAGGGAGACAAACCATAAATGACTCTTAATCTCACAAAACAAACTGGGGGTTGCTGGGGGGAGGTGGGATTGGGAGAGGGGGAGCGGGCTATGGACATTGGGGAGGGGAGGCGAACCATAAGAGACTATGGACTCTGAAAAACAACCTGAGGGTTTTGAAGGGTCAGGGGTGGGAGGTTGGGGGAACAGGTGGTGGGTAATGGGGAGGGCACGTTTTACATGGAGCACTGGGTGTTGTGCAAAAAGAATGAATACTGTTATGCTGAAAAAATAAATAAAATGGAAAAAAAAAGAAATATTAATGGGTATTCTATAAAAGAGGAAAAAACTCAAGAATATCTTGAACAGAAATATATGGAGACAATCAATAGATGTAAGGACTTCACAGGTATCACAAGTCAATAAAAATGTATCTCTCAATAATCACTCTCAATGTGAATGGCCTAAATACACCCATAAAACAGCACAGGGTTGTAGATTGGATAAAACGTCAGGACCCATCCATATGTTGTCTATAAGAGACCCATTTGGAACCCAAGGATACATCCAGACTGAAAGTGAAGGTATGGAGAAGCATCTTTTATGCCAAGGGGCCTCAAAAGAAGGCTGGGGTAGTGATTCTCATATCAGAGATATTAGATTATAAACTGAAGACTATAGTCATAGATAAAGAAAGACACTACATCATTCGTAAAGGATCTACCCACCAAGAGGAACTGAAAATTGTAAATATTTATGCCCCCAATATGGGAGCAGCTAATTATATAAGACAGCTGTTAATCAAGATAAAGAATCATATTGATATGAATAAATTATTATTGGGGGATCTTAACATGCCACTCTTGGTAATAGATAGATCATCCAAGCAGAAAATCAATAAAGAAACAAGAGCATTGAGTGACACATTGGACCAGAGGGACCTCATAGATATATACCCAACATTCCACCCTAAAACAACAAAATGCTCATTCTTCTCAAGTGCACATGGAACCTTCTCCAGAATAGACCACATATGGGGTCACAAATCAGGGCTCAACTGATACCAAAAGATTGAGATTGTTCCCTGCATATTCTCAGATCACAATGCTTTGAAACTGGAATTCAACCACAAGAAAACCTTTGGAAGGAATTCAAACAGCTGGAAGCTAAAGAGCACCTTTCTTAAGAATGCTTGGATCAACCATGAAATCAAAGAAGAACTTAAACAATTCATGGAAACTAATGAGAATGAAGACACTTCTGTCCAAACCCTATGGGATACAGCAAAGCTGTCCTAAGGGGGAAATACATAGCCATCCAATGCTCCCCCCAAAACAAACAAACAAACAAACAAACAAACAAAAAACCTTAAAAGTCCAGACTACACCAGTTCTCTTTACACCTTAAGGAACTGGAGAATCAACAACAAATTTAGCCAACTCCACACACAAGAAGGGAAATAATCAAGATTAGAGCAGAGATCAATGAGATAGAAAGTAGACACACAGTAGAATGCATCAATGAAACTAGAAGCTGGTTTTTGGAAGGAATAAGATCAATAAACCATTGTCCAAACTAATCCAAAAGAAAAGAGAGAAGACCCAAATTAATAAAATTATGAATGAAAAGGGAGAGACCACAGTTAACACCAAGGAAATAGAAACAATCATCAGAAATTACTAACAACAGTTATATGCCAATAAGTTAAGCGACTTATAAGAAATGGATGCATTCCTAGACCCTGTAAACTTCCAAAATTGAACCAGGAAAAAATTGACAACATGAATAGATCGATATCTAGTGAATGAGATTCAAGCAGGGATCAAAAACCCCTCAAAAAACAAGAGCCCAGGACCTGTCAGATTCCCTGGGGAATTCTACCAGACTTTCAAAGAAGAAATAATATGTATTCTCCTGTTTCAAAAAATTGAAGCAGAAGGAAAACTTCCAGACTCTCTTTATGAAGCCAGCATTACCCTGATCCCCAAACCAGGCAAAGACACTACTAAAAAGGATTTCAGACCAATATCCCTCATAAATATGGATGCTAAGATTCTCGAGAAGATCCTACCTAATAGGATCCAACAGTACATTAAAAAGATTGTGCACCATGACCAGGTGGGATTTATCCCTGGATTGCAAGGGGAGTTCAACATTCACAAATCAATCAATGTGATAGAACAAATCAATAAGAGAGGAAATCCACACGATCCTCTCAATTGATGCAGATAAAGCATTTGACAAGATAAAGCATCCATTCCTGATTAAAATGCTTCAAAGTGTTTTAATGGGGGAATGTTCCCCCATTACTTCATAAAAACCAACTATGAAAATCCCACAGTGAATATCATTCTTAATGGGAAAAAGCTGACAGCCTTCCCTTTGAGGAAGGAACATGACATCCTTTGATGTCAGGAACATGACAAGGATGCCCACTCTAGCCACTCTTGTTTAACATACAGTTAGAAGTCCTAGTAAGAGCAGTCAGAAAACAAAGAGAAATGAAATGTATTCAAATTGGCAATGAAGTAGTCAAACTCTCTCTCTTCACAGATGACATGATACTTATATGGAAAACCCGAAAGACTCCACCCCCAAACTACTAGAATTCATATAGCAATTCAGTAACCTGGAAGGATAGAAAATCAATGTACCAAAATCAGTTGCTTTCTCATACACTAACAATGAAAATACAGAAAGGGAAATTGGAGAATTGATATCATTTACTATAGCACCAAGAACCATAAGATCCCTGGGAGTAAACCTAACCAAAGAGGTAAAGGATTTGTACTCGAGGACTAGAGAACACTCATGAATGAAATTGAAGAAGACACAAAAAGATGGAAGACCATTCCATGTTCATGGATCAGAATAATAAACATTGTTAAAGTGTCTATACTGCCTAGAGCAATCTATATTCTATGCCATTCTGATCAAAATTCCACAGGCATTGTTCAAAGAGCTGAAGCAAACTATCCTAAAATTTGTATGGAATCAGAAGAGAACCTGAATTGATAAGCAAATGTTGAAAAAGAAAAAAACTCTGGGCATCACATTGCCTGATTTCAAGCTTTACTACAGAGCTGTGGTCACCAGGGCAGCATGGTACTGGCACAAACCCAGACATACAGACCGGTGGAACAGAGTAGAGAGTGCAGATATCGACCTTCAACTCTATGGTCGAATAATCTTTGACAAATCAGGAAATACAAAATACACAGTGGAAAAAAGACAGTCTCTTCAATAAATGGTGCTTCAATCAATGGTGTCCAATAATTGGACAGCTAAATGTAGAAGAATGAAACTCGACCATTCTCTTACACCATACACAAAGATACACTCGAAATGGATAAAAGACCTCAACGTGAATCAGGAATCCATCATAATCTTAGAGGGAACATAGGCAGTAACCTCTTCAAGATCGATCACAGAAACTTTTTCAAAACATGTCTCCAAACGCAAAGGAAACAAAAGCAAAAATGAATTTTGGGGACTTCATCAAGATCAAAAGGCCCTGCACAGCAAAGGAAACAGTGAACAAAACAAAGAGGCAACCCACGGAATGGGAGAAAATATTTGCAAATGACAATACAGTCAAAAGGCTGATACCAGGATCTAAAAAGAACTCCTCAAACTCAATACACACAAAACAGATAATCATGTCAGAAAATGGGCAGAAGACACGAATAGACAATTCTCCAATGAAGACATACAAATGGCTAACAGCCATTTGAAAAAATGTTCATCATCACAGGCCATCAGGGAGATCAAATCAGAACCACATTGAGATATCACCTGACACCAGTTAGAATGGCCAAAATTAATAAGACAGGAAACACTGTTTTGGGGAGGTTGTGGAGAAAGGGGAACCCTCTTTCACTGTTGGTGGGAATGCAAGTTGGTACAGCCACTTTGGAAAACAGTGTGGATATTTCTTAAGAAATTAAAAATAGAGCTTACGTATGAGCCTGTATTGCATTACTGGCTGTTTACCCCAAAGATACAGATATTGTGAAAGGTAAGGGCTATCTGTACCCCAGTGTTCACAGCAGCAATAGCCACAGTCCGCAAACTGTGGAGTGAACCAAGATGCCCTTTCAACGGAAGAGTGGATAATGAAGATGTGGTTCATATAGAGTATAGAGTATTATGCATCCATCAGGAAGGATGAATACCCAACTTTTGTAGCAACATGGACGGGACTGGAAGAGATTATGCTGAGTGAAATAAGTCAAGCAGAGAGAGTCAATTATCATATGGTTTCACTTATTTGTGGAGCATAAGAAATAACGTGGAGGACATGGGGAGATGGAGAGGAGAAGGGAGTTGGGGGAAATTGGAAGGGTAGAGGAACCATGAGAGATGGTGGAGTCTGAAAAACAATCTGAGGATTTTGGAGTGGCGGGGGGTAGGATGTTGGGTGAGCCTGGTGGTGGGTATTGTGGAGGGCATGTATTGCATGAAGCACTGGGTGTTTTGCATCAACAATGAATTCTGGAACACTGAAAAGAAATTGAAGAAATTAATGCAAGTGTAAAAAGGAAAGTTTACCTCATCGAATATTCATGGTTTTAATTAGAAATAGTTATTTCTGGGGCCACCTGGGTGGTACAGTCTGTTAAGCATCAGACTCTCGGTTTCAGCTCAGGTTATGATTTTGGGCTCATGAGATTGAGCCCCTGTGTGCTCTGTGCTTAGCGTGAGTCCGCTTGAAATTCTCTCACTGCCTTTCCCTCTCTACCCCCTCCCCTACTCAATTGCACTCTCTCTCAGAAAAATAAATAAATAAATAAATAAATAAATAAAATCTTTTAAAAATAAAAAAAAAATAGTTAATTTTGAAGTAATTTATACCTGAAGGCAATCATAGAAGGATGAGAAATCAGTAGCAATGTCAAGAAAATTTCCCAGGAATAAGCGTCTTAGAAAGTTGAAGCAGATGTCAGCGATCTGAGCTGGAAAGAGGGACTCGATAAAGGGGTCGAGGAGGAATGGAAAAGAGTTGAGGTGATTGATATTCCCAGGGGACCTTTTCATTTGTGTTTGTTTCAGAGGCTTTTTCCAGAGTCATAGCTAATGACTGGATTGAAGGTCTCTGTCTTGCTATGTTGTTTGTGAGCAGACTGCAAACAAAGAGTAAGTCAAGAGGAGCTGAAGGAGAGTTAACCCACCCTTTTCTACTGTCTGTATATATGCTTCCGACAGAGTATCTGAAGGTGAAAAATGAGTCATTTAATATAGTTTATATATATATAACATAGAAATAGCTGAAGTCTTTTTACTTCACAGACTTTTTGAAAAAGATTTATTTATTTGACAGATTGAGAGAGGAAATGTAAGGAGGGGGAGAAGCAGGTCTCCCCCTGAGCAGGGAGCCTGATGCAAGATCAATCCCAGAGCCTTAGAATCATAACCTGAGCTGAAGGCAGATCCTTAATGACTGAGTCATCCTGGTGCCCCCCTCTTTACAGATATTTCTCAAATGCCTTAAGACCTCCTTCCAGGTGTTCTTCCATATGAGATGGTAGTCGAAAACCCAAGATTTCTGCACTGAGGCTTACTGTTTGAAGAGCTCTGAAAATGTGAGCTTACGTCTGGAATGCAGAGATCTGGAGTCACCTTCCAGCCCTACTATCTTCCAGCTTTGGGACTACATACATCATAGATGACTACATAGATGACTACATAGGTTTAATACTGTCTCCCCTTTCATAAATGGGAGATTATAAACCCTATCTCAGGTCTGGCTAGGCAAGGATTCAATGAATAAGTGCTTCGTAGACACTTTTATTGAATGAATGTATATAAAGCCCTTAAAACATAAGGCACTTAGTAAGTACTAAATAACAGTAAATCGTCACTTGCCTTGTTAAAGGGAATGTACTTGAGACCCCATAAGCCTGGTAACTCAGAGCCATCCTGCTGGGAATTAGTTATCATTTTGTATTGTAGCAGAGCCTCGAGCCTCCTCTGTTGCTGGAATACATTCATTCGGACAGTCTGTGTGTTAACCTACGTGCACACCCACACCTACCCGGTGGCATTTTGAAACTTTTCCGTGATTATTCTTTCATGCATGTGGTTTGCTTTTGTCAGTGTTTTTGTGTCCATCTTTTCATTCTTCTATTTTGCTGCTTATAAGCTGCTGTTAGCTTGGAAGCCATATTAAGAGATTTGCTATAAATATGGATGAGCTGAGAAGAACCATTTTACAGGAAGGAGGCAAGGGGTTCACTTATTATTCAAGTGGGTGAGGGTTTTGGTCCAGGAGACATTGATTTGATCTTGCCTGTGGCCTTTTAAAATAACTAATTCTTGGGTTTCACCAACATGGTAGCCAAGTGAAGTGCAATGAGAACGTTTCATTTTCTCACTGCTAGTGAAATGAATATCATATACTGAATTTGAAAATTCTTCATTGTATTTCATTATGAAAAACTGCAAGTTTAATTACAGAAGATAAATTAGCATTGAGGTTAAAATTTCTTTTGGTTTGCAATTTATTTCATATGACTACTGTACTCCATTTGTGCTTCAGTCCTCTTAGTTTCATTCTTACTTAGGAAATGTATTGGGAAAAGAATATAGTTTTTTCTTATCAGGTCTGTAGAGTAGTACCTTTAAAAGGGTTTGGGGGTTGGAACTTGAAGATCTGAATCAACCATTTCCATAGAAAACTAACCATTTTAGTGTAGTTTTTTCTGCAGAAATGGACTGTTTTCTGCATTTTTGGACTCGAACTATTACTTTTGATCAAGATTCAGCCTCGCTGAAAATAATTTCTTAAGGATTTGTAGGGCAGAAGGGGAAATTAAATCTGCTTTTGAATCCACAAGTACTTATTAACATGTCAACTATATGCCACCATGAGACAGTGTTGTTAGCGCTTTACAAATATTAACGCATTGAATCTTACAATAAGAGCCCTTTGAGGTAGATACTATTATTGAGCCCACTTTACAGGTGAGAAAATTGCAGCCCAGAGAGGTTAAGTAATTTGGCAAAGGTCACACAGCTCATAAATGGCAAAAGGGGGTTTGAATCCAGACAGTCTAACCCAGTCCATGCACCCCAGTCCATGCACTTAATCAGGCCGTAGAATTATCTGCACAGCCAAGCAAATTGAAGAGCTCTTATCTTCCACATGCTCTAATCTTAGTCTAAAGAAGTTCCCTTATTTTTTTAAATACTTCTAATATTAAATATGTTCACCTGTTTTGAAAATGAGGTGTTTATTTTATATACATCACATTAAGGGAAAAAAGCATAGATGACTACATTTATTTGTGTATGTGTGTACAATTATAAACCAAATGAAGTGGAGATTTTGTTTATTTTCATATAGATCATAGGTTTAAATCTTGTATCTCTAATTATTTTGTCATTTCTTATGAAAATGTTGAAGTTACTTGAGTTAGCAGTTCTTTTTTTTTTTTTAAGATTTTATTTATTTATTTGACAGAGAGAGAGATCACAAGTAGGCAGAGAGACAGGCAGAGAGAGAGGAGGAAGCAGGCTCCCCGCGGAGCAGAGAGTCCGACGCGGGGCTCGATCCCAGGACCCTGAGATCATGACCTGAGCCGAAGGCAGCAGCTTAATCCACTGAGCCACCCAGGCGCCCCACTTGAGTTAGCAGTTCTAACAAAAATGTATCCTGGATTCATTTCCTTCTTCCTCTTGCTGTGTTATTTTCTGGTAGTTTTATGTATTTGTCAGGCGCTAGCAGTGGCGGCAAAGAAAATGGTCAAACAGAATTAGTCATTTTTGACAAAACAGTAGAATTGGTGAAAGATTCTTTATTGTGAGGTAGAAACCACTGGAAAATATTTTGTTTTGAATTCTCTTCTCCAGGTGAAAGTATAAATTAGAATTTATTTTGTTTTGGGCTTCTGGGTGGCTTAGTCATTAAGCAGCTGTCTTTGGCTCAGGTCATGATCCCAGAGTCCTTGGACGGAGCCCCACATTGGGCTTCCTGCTCAGTGGGAAGCCTTCTTCTCCCTCTCCCTCTCCCCTTCTTTGTGTTCCCTCTCTCTCTGTGTCTCTCTCTGTCTGAGTAAATAAATTATTTTGTTTCCCCTTGCCATATGTTTGTGCGCGCGTGTGTGTGTGTGGGAGAGAGAGAAAGGGATATGTTTTAATTTTGACAGTATTTATAACTTTAGATAATAATGTGATCACTTCAAAAAATGAAGTGCTTTAATTTTTCAAATAGCCGGAGAACGATACGGTGTACTGACTTGTAACGATTCTCGTGTGTTTCCTTTCTGCTTAGCATTTTCACTAATTTGGCATATATATATATATATATATATATATATGTATATATATATATATGAATGATAATGGGCTCTGTGTCAGTTTGAAACTTCTTGTTCTGGGCATGCCATTTATTTTGCGAAGCTTATAGCACTGAAGAATATTAATAAAAGCATAACTTATTCTAACGCGACAGCCTGGACCCAGGAAACTTGCCTTTCTCTTGCCACTGAGAGAAGAAAGTATTACTCAAGGCAAAATTAAAGGTAGTGAGCAGAGAGGAAAGGATTGATGCTGAGATGGGTGGTCGTCTCTGTCCTCAGAGAGAAATGATGGAAAGACCTAGAGGGGAAAGGAAGCTTGGGCCTCAAAGGAAGCTTGCATTCACGCAGAAGTGGGAACTATAGATTAATGCCCAGGGCAAACCCATGTGGTACGGAAGCTGGGACCTCAGGTTTGCCAGGTTTGCTCAGCTGTCTTCTGAGAGTCAGTCCCGCAGGGTAGGGTCTGTACACTGGGCGTCTTGTCTGAGTTAGCTTAGGTTGGTGCATTTCCCCATCTCTCCTTGGAGTTCCACATTGGTAAATTGCAGATACTCTAAGATTTGCCACAGATATTTATTAAATTCTTCAAGATCTTTCATGAAGGCTCCTTTGTTCCTAGGTTAGAACTGAGTTGGTGGGTCTCTTGTGATTTCTTCTAGGTCTATCAGTCTCCATAAACTCAAGGTACACTTTTCATTTTTTTACTTAAATACTTCTGATGATCAGCGATATTTCTTTTCAAAAATTGAATATCACTTTTTACTACTTTCTTGTATACCTTAAATATTTTATCAATTTCCAATTTATATATAATGCATGGATAGATGGGATTTATTTATAATCTCCAAAAGCTATAAAATCCCCTTGAGTTTATATTATACCAAAAGTCATTGTAAACACTGAATTCTTTAATAAAAGAAAGAAAAAAGAAGAAAATAAACTGAAGATAATTAGCTAGCACTTTAATTAAATGGTCCTCCTTGATTGAATCTCTCTTTGCTCTCAAGCACACACACAACTCCTAGCAAAATCATTTCCCAGCTCATTGTAGGAGATCTTTTTACATTTCTCTATCTCCAAGTATTTATATAAATGAGAAAAATATTTTTGAAATAAAACTCTGGGGATACAAATGCTTAACATTTTTCTAGTACTAATCTTGCCAGATACGTCTCACATTGCCAGAAACTTCAGAGAAATTAAGAAGCCTTATAGACTACATTTTTTATCATAAACTAATTTATCTCCATCAGTGCAAATATCACCATAGTAATAACTGGATTGCAAGGCACTTGGCTTTAAGGACTTATTTATCCACTGGCATTTGATTGTTTAGTTAAGACAAAGTAAAAATAAATTCCCTAGTATTGAAAAATAATCATTTAGCCTGATATTAAAAGATTTGTATTGCATAATGATGTTCCTGGATGTTCCCGGAGTCACTTTTCATCAGCACCTGTATTTCAAAGAATTTTATCTGCCAAGGAACCCTGGATGACTGAAGAACTTACTTTGCCAATTATTTGCCAATATAATTGTAAAAAATATAAGGAATGGTGTTTCTGCACATTAATGAATCAAAAAGTTTTGTTTTGTTTTTCCCTTAGAGGTTCCTTTTATTATTCATTCATTGAGAAATAAAAATTTGGATTAAAAAGGTATTTTACTAAAATATGAAACTTATAAAAATAAAATATATGCCTGCTTCAAATACCTGTTTTTAGTAAGTGGTCAATATGAAAAAGAAGATACTTATTAGAATTCTTCCAAATTTAGGAAGCCGTTCACAAGATTCAGAATCCAAATTTCAAAATAATTATTTTTTTTAAGATTTTATTTATTTATTTGACAGACAGAGATCACGAGTAGGCAGAGAGTCAGGCATAGAGAGAGAGGGGGAAGCAGACTGCCTACTGAGCAGAGAGCACAATGCAGGGCTTGATCCCAGGACCCTGAGATCATGGCCTGAGCTGACGGCAGAGGCTTAACCCACTGAGCCACCCAGGCGCCCCTCAAAATAATTCCTATAAGCCAAACTCCATGGGTTTCTGAATGGTAGTGGTATCTAGGGAGGATCTTATAAAATACAACTGTGACTAATATTGAGAATTGAATAATTTATACACATGTCTCCCAAATATGCAGTGTATACAGTGCCTATTAACAAGTTGTGGGTATTTATGCTCATGAAACGAAGAATATTATTTAGGCTCTATTATAGTAGGTAATCATTATTGCTTTCATTTATATTAACTATTTTATCTCAAATGTCTCCCCAATGGGAGAAAAATTTATTTGGAAGAAAATAGGATTGCTTTTTATTTTGATTCCTAATAAACTCATGGTATAATAGATACATAATTATGTGCCCTTATATCCAAAATATGCACTTTATATTTGGTTTGAATGATTTGGGGTTACACTAAATCTAGTGCTAATTTTTTTATTACTAATTGTGTGACTTCAGGCAAATTAATTAGCATCCTAACATTAGTGTGTTCATCTATAAAATGAGATATTTAAGGAACTTCTTAATAGGATTGTATCAAGATTTAAATGAAATAATCCACGAAAAACATCAAGTAGAGCTTGGTACACAGTTATGTTTATTAAGTGTTAACCATTCTATCACTATTACCATTGCCATCATTACTTTTGTAAACATAAAAATATTACCAGGAAACAAACTGAGTGTTGCTGGAAGGGAGGGAAGTGGGAGGGATGGGGTGACTGGGTGATGGACATTGGAGAGGGTATGTGCTATGGTGAATGCTAATGTATTGTGTAAGGCTGTTGAGTGACAGACCTGTACCCCTGAAGTAAGTAATATATGTCAAAAAATATTTTTGGTAAATATTACATGTGTAAATATTTTTCTTTTGGTTAAAGATAATGCTATTTTATTTTTTCTAGGTCCCAAATTTCCCTTAATTTCCATGACATAAAATTTATATTTAGTGGTGGTTCCTTCATCAATACATACCTTCCTTATGTGCTCATAAGAATTTTTAATTGATAATCACACACTTCAATTTCAAATCAATCTGTACTGTTCATCAGGGTCTTTGACACTTTCCTCTCATTCTATGCCAAATTCTAGTTGGGACCATTTCTTGGTTATCTGTAGCAGTGGATCAGATCTCTGCAATTGGGATATCTACAAAAAGGGAACAAATCCTTTTTCAAATGTGCTAAGAAGAGAGATCTGACAATAATCAGGTCTCTGTGATTGGAATGAGTGTATTGGCACTTTTAAAGGCCCCTGTGTTATAGGGAGCATGAGGATTTCACAGAATTGCAAATTCCAGCAAAGCTGATCCCCAGCTGATAATCGGGGAACTAAAGGGGGATCAAAAATGACCCTAGAAAATATCATAAATGCTTTAATCTTAAGCATTTAAGAGAGTAGCAGGAACCCATTGTTTTGAGTAGTGATGTGGCAAAGTGAGATTTTCTATTTAGGAGAGTCATTTTGGCTGCAACTAGATACTGAACTAAAAGGTGCAAGATCCCCTGTGGGGACCATACAATCATCTGCATGAGAAGTGATGAAGGCCTAGATTAATGTGGTAAGGAGTAAAGACGGATGTGAGGGTGCAGAGAAGTGAGGCTTACTAACTGGTTAGCATAGTTGTATCTGGAGTGAAGTGGATGTGGTGGGTTTAGATGCTGTCAGGTTTCTGGCTTGGTTGTCATGGGGGTATGTCCTTTACATGAGAGGAAAGAGGAAATAGGACAAATTGGAACTGGAAAGAGGAGATGAACACGTTGGTTTTGGACATCTTGTGTCTCATATTTCAGATCAAAACTATATTCTTGTGGTTCCTAGGTGGCTCAGTGGGTTAAGAATCTAACTCTTGATTTTGGCTCAGGTCATGATCTCAGGGTCATGAGATCAAGCCCCACATTGCTTGATTTTGGGGGCCCAGCTCTGTGTTGGGTGTGGAGACCACTTTAGATTCTCTCTCTCCCTCTGCCCCTTCACCTGCACGTTCTCTCTCTCTCTCTCTCTCTTAAAACAAAACCAAAACCAAACCAAACCAAAGCAAAACAAAACAATGGTGTGTTCTCTTGTACAACTTCTGTGAATAGTATTAATCTTATATTTTTACACAGCCTGATAGTTTTCAAACTGCTTCCACATGCCCTACGTCATCTCCCCTGTGAGGTACTATGTGTAGAAAAGGAGAGATGTTCTCTATCCCCTTATAGACACCACGGCTCAGAGTTCAAACACATACAACTTGACATGTCTAGACCTGAAGTCAAGGTAATTGTATTAGAGTCCTATAAGAATCTTTTTGGGTCAAGAAGAAAGCTTACTGGAAGAGAAGGTAGCAGGATTTACAAGGAACTTCTCCTGTCTTTATAGAAAAGAAAAATATGTCTCCACTTAAAAAATGTGCTAGTCTTGCTGAGAAACCCAAAGGGCATTTTCCATCAAAAAGCAGTGCATAGTGGGTAAATGCTAGGATGATATTTGCTTAAAGAGTTTAAAATTTGTAAAAGGAGGCTCACACCAGGATCTTACATGTCAGTTTTCCACATGTGTTTTCTAAGTTAGAAAGGCTCTAAATAGTGTAGTTTGTAATGAATAACTGACAGTGTTGTCTTCACTATGTGAAACCAAACTCAGGAAAATGCTTTTAAAAAAATATATTATGATTACAGTTCAGTAAATTATTTTATGCTCATCAGTTGGAATTCATATTTATGTGGCAATGGGGATTTTTAAATGCAATTACTAAATTTAAAATCTATAAAAATTCCAGTGGTCTATTTACTAAAGAACATTGAGAAGTATAATTTATGCTAAAGAGAAATGAATGAAATAAGGAAATAACCTTGAATTTGGCACTTAACAAAAATGCATTGAATGACAAATTTAAAATCATTGTATCAAATGACATATAGAGTATACATACTGTCACAGAACTGGGTGGGGGATTAGGCAGATTGGAAGAATAGGCAGTGGGGCAGGTAGCCTTTTGCATCTGGCAGATGCAGTCTTCGGCTCAAATCCCAGATCATCTGTTTTCTGGTTGTTATCCTTGGCACATAGCTGACTTTTGCTGGTCTTCCTTTCTTTACCTGTACACCTAAGTCCTAAGGTAGTAATACTTCATATGGTGTTAAGAAGACTAAATTAAAAAAAATGCATGCAATCTATCTATCTATGTATCTATCTATATCAATATCTATATCTAGACAACTTTATGCTAAGCACTACTTTATTTTTTTATTATTTTATTTATTTTTTTTATTTTTTAAGATTTTATTTGGTGAGCAGGGAGCCTGAGACAGGGCTCTATCTCAGGACTCTGGGATCATGACCTAAGCTAAAGCAGATGCTTAACCACCTCAGCCAACCAGGTGCCCCTGTTTTATTTTATTTTCATTGAAATAAGTATGTTCTTATTCCCCATACCCTTTTTAACCCATACTGCCACTCACCTTTCCTCTGATAAACGTCAGTTTGTTCTTCATACTCCGTCTCCTGGTTTGTCTCTATTTCTCTCTCTCTCTCTCGGTCTCTCTCTCTCTGTTTTTTTTTCCTTTGTGCCTTTTTTATTTCTTAAATTTCACATATGAGTGAGTCTTTCTCTGACCGAATTATTTCACTTAGCATTATACCCTCTAACTCTATCCATGTCATTGCAAATGGCAAGATTTCATTCTTTTTAATGGATGAGTAATATTCTGCTGTATATGTAAACATCACTTTATCTTTATTCATTCATCTGTGGATGGACACTGGGCTGCTTCCATAATTTGACTATTGTAGATAATGCTGAATAAATCTAGAGGTGCATGTATCCCTTTGAATTAGTGCTTTTGTATTTTGAGGGTAAATACCAAATTGTACAATTACTAGATTGTAGGGTATTTCTGTTTGAATTTTGGGGGGAACTGCCCTACTGTTTCATACAGTTGCTGCAACAGTTCACATTCTCACCAACAGTGCCCAAGAGTTCCTTTTTCTCGACATCCTTGCCAACACTTGTTTCTTGTAGTTTTGATTTTAGCCCTCTGACAGGTGTGAGGTGATAGCTTGTTGTAGTTTTGATTTGCATGTACCTGATAAGTGATATTGAGCATCATTTCATATGTCTGCTGGCCATTTGGATGTCTTCTTTGGAGAAATATCTGTTCATGTCTTCTATTTTTTTTGTAATATTTGTTTTTTGGGGTAATGAGTTGTATGGGTTCCTTACATATTTTTGATAAGAACCCTTTATCAGATATGTCATTTGCAAATATCTTCTCCCTTTCAATTGGTGGCCTTTTATTTTTATTTGATCATTCCTTTGTTATGCAAATGCTTTGTATTTTGATGAGACCCCAATAGTGTATTTTTGCCTTTTTTTTTCCCTTGTCTCCAGAGATATATCCAGTAAGAAGTTGCTATAGCAGCTCTTTGCTCTTCTCTAGGATTTTCATGGTTTCATGTCTTATATTTAGGTCTTTAATCCATTTGGAGTTTATTTTTCTATATGGTAAAAGAAAATGGTCCCATTTCATTCATTTGCATGTAGATGTACAGTTTTCCCAATACCATTGTTTGAAGAGACTGTCTTTTTTTTCCATTACATATTCATCTTCCTTTGCCAAAGATTAACTGTCCAGATAATCATTGCTTTGTTTCTGGCTTTTCTATTCTAATCCATTATCTGTGTGTCTATTTTCATGCCAGTACCAAACTGGATTAATTTCTACTGCTTTATAACTTTAAATCTGAATTGTGATTCCTCCACTTTTATTTTCTCTTTTTCAAGATAGCTTTGCTATTTGAGGTCTTTGGGGTTCCGTACACATTTTAGGATCATTTGTCCCATTTCTGTGAAAAATGCTGTTGGTATTTTGATAGAGATTGCATTAAATCTGTAAATTTCTTGGACTAGTATATACATTTTAATGGTATACATTCTTCCAACCCATGAGCGTGGAATGCCTTTCAATTTCTTTGTGTTGCTTGGATTTCTTTTGCCAGTGCTTGATAATTTTCAGAGTATATATCTTTCACCTCTTGGTTATGTTTAATTCCTAGATATTTTATTGTTTTTGGTGCAGTTGTAAATGGGACCATTTTCTTAATTTATTTTCTGCTGCTTCATTATGATTGTATAGGAAGGCAACAGTTTTCTGTACATGGGTTTTTATATCCTGCAACTTTACTGGATTCATTTATCAGTTATAGCAGTTTTGGGTGGTGTCCTTAGGGTTTTCTACATATAGATTACCACACTACATCTGCAAATACCAAGAGTTTTACTTCTTCCTTACCAATTTGGATGCCTTTTATTTCTTTATGTTGTCTAATTGCTATGGCTGAGACATCTAGTACTATATTAAATAAAAGTGGTGAGAGTGGACATCATTTTCTTGTTCTTGGCCTTAACAGAAAAGCTCTCAGTTTTGAGTATGATGCTGGCTGTGAGTTTTTAATGTAAGGCCTTTATTATTTTGAGATGTGTTCTCTCTAGTCTTACTTTGCAAAAGATTTTTATCATGAATGAACGTTGTGCTTTGTCAAGTGCTTTTTCTGCATCTGTTGAAATGATTATATGGTTTCTGTCCTTCTCTCATTGATGTGATGTACTATATTGGTTGTTTTTCAAATGTTGAACCACCTTTGCATTCCAGGAATAAATCCCACTTGATTGTGGTGTATTTTTTAATGTATTGTTGGGTTCAGTTTGCTATATTTTTGCTGAGGATTTGTGCATCATAGTAATGTAGTTTTTTGTTGTTTTGTTTGTTTCTTTTTTGTCATGCCTTTATCTGGTTCTGGTATCAGGGCGATCCTGGCCTCAGAGAAAGAATTTGAAAGTTTTCCTTCCTTTTGTATTTTTTGGAATGGTTTGAGAAGAAGGAGTGTTAGCCTCTCTAAATGTTTGGTAGAATTTTCTTGTGAAGCCATCTGGTCCTGGACTTTTGTTTTTTGGAAATTTGTGGATTACTGATTCAGTTTTATTGCTGGTAATTGGTCTGTTCATATTTTCTGTTTCTTCATTTCTTCCTGCTTTCATTTTGGTTAGTTATGTGTTTCTAAGAATTTATCCATTCTAAGGTATCCAATTTGTTATCATTAAGGTTTTCGTAATTTAATATTTATAATATCTGTGTTCTTGGTTTTTATTTCTCCTTTTTCATTAGTGAGTTTGAGTCCTCTTTTTTTTAATGAGTCTTGCTAGAGGTTTATCAACTTTATTTTTTCAAAGAATCAGCTCCTTGTTTTATTGATCCGTTCCATTGTATTGGTTGTTATTTAATTTCTATATCATTTATTTCCACTCTAATTCTTTATTATTTCTGTCCTTTTGCTGGATTTGGCTTTTTTTTTGTTTTGTTTTTGTAGTTCCCTTAGAGTAAGGTTATTAGGTTGTTTGAGAATTTTCTTGCTACTCGAGGTAGGCCTGTATTGCTATAAACCTCCCTCTTAGAACCACTTTTATTGAATCCCAAAGAATTTCAACTATTCTGTTTTCATTTTCATTCTTTGCCATGTAACTTTTTATTTTTCCTTGATTTCTTGGTTGACCCATTCATTGTTTGGAGCATGGTATTTAACCCCTGTGTATTTGTGTTATTTCCAGATTTTTTTCTTGTGGTTGATTTTTAGTTTCTTATCATTGTGACCAGAGAAGATACATGATATGACAGATTTTTCTAAATTGTTGAGACTTGTTTTGTGGCCTAATGTGTAGTCTATTCTGGAGAATGTTCTGTGTGCATTTGAAAAGCTACTGTTTTAGGATGGAATGTTCTAAATATGTCTGTTAAATCCATGTGGTCCAGTGTGTCATTCAAGGCCACTGTTTCCTTGTTGATTTTATGTTTGGATTATCTGTCCATAAATGTAAGTAGGGTGTTAGAATCCCCTTCTATTATTATTATCAATTATTTCCTTTATGCCTTGTATTAGCAGCATTATATATTTTGCTCCCCCATGGTGTGCACACAAATATTTCCCATTGCTATATCCTCTTATTGGACTGTCCTCTTTATTATTATATAGTGTTCTTCTTTGAAACTTGTTACAGTCTTTGTTTTAAAGTCTGCTTTGTCTGATATAAGTATTGCTACTCTGCTCTTCTTTTGACACCCATTTGCATGACAAATGTTTTTCCATCCCCTCATTTTCAATCTGCAAGGTTGGTTTTGTTTGTTTGTTTTTGTTTTTCCCTGAAATTAGCCTCTTGGAGGCAGCATATAGGTGGGTGTTGTGTTGTTGTTGTTGTTTTTTAAATCCACTCTGTCACCTGGTATATTTTAATTGGAGTGTTTAGTGCATTTACATGTGAAGTAATTATTGATAGGTATGTATTTATTGCCATTTTGTTACTTGTTTTGTGTTTGTTTCTATGGATTTTCTCTGCTCCTTTCGTCCCTTGGTCTCTCTTTTATGATTTCTTGGCTGTAGGTGATGTGCTTGGATTCCTTTCTCTTTTTTCTTTGCATATTTCTTGTTAGTTTTTGATTTGTGGTTACCATTAGGTTTATATATAACATCTTCTGCATATAACAGTCTATATTAACTTGATATATCATTGCTGAAGTTGAAACCTATTTTTTAGTTCCTCTCCCCCCAAGTCCACATTTTAGATGTGTGGTGCCATGTTTTGCATCTTTTATTTTATGAATCCCTTGACTGGTTTTTACAGAAATACTTATGTTCACTTATTTTGTGTTTTGTTTTTGTTTTGTTTTGTTTTGTTTTATGCTCTCGTTTATGGTCTTTCCTTTCCATTCAAAGAATCCTCTTTAATATGTCTTATAGGGATTGCTTAATAGTCATGAAGTTTTTAGTTTTATCTGTCTGAAAATCTCTTTACCTTTCCTTCAATTTTGAATGATAGCCTTGCTGGATAGAGTATTCTTGGCTGAAGATATTTCCCTTTTGGCACTTTGAATATATCATGCCATTCTGTTTTGGCCTGCAAAATTTCTGATGAAAAATTGACTGATGGCCTTATGGGGTTTCTCTTATATATAACAGCCTTCTTTTCTCTTACAGCTTTTACATTGTTGTTGTTGTTGTTATTTATTGCTACCTTTTGCCGTTTTGATTCCTGTGTCTCTTGGTGTGGACCCCCTTGGGTTAGATTTTTAGGGGGATTTTTATATGTCCTGGATCTGTATCTCTGTTTCCTTCCCCAGATTAGGAAAATTTTTACCTACTATTTCTTCAAAAACATTGCCTGCCCCCTTTTCTCCCTTCTTCTGGGACACCTATAATGCGAGTGTTATTATACTTGATGGAATCACTGAGTCCCCTAAGACTATTCACAATTTGCTTAAGTTTCTTTCCTTTTCTCTGCTCAGCTTGATTACTCATCATTTTTCTGTCTTCCAGGTCATGCGTTCATTTCTCTGCTTCATATAGTCTGCTGTTTATTCTGTGAATTGTATTGCATTTTTTGTGTTCTTGATCTCTGATTGGTTCTTTTTTATCTTTATGTTAAGGGCTCATTGATGTCTTCTACTCTTTTCTCAAGTCCAGTGAGTATCTTCATGATCATTTTTCTGAAATTAGCCTCTTGAAGGCAGTGTATAGGTGGGGTATGACCATTACGTTAAATTCTCTACCGGGCATATTACTTATAACTGTTTTGCTTTGGCCCCTTGCCATAGTTTGGCTCCGTTCCTTCATTTGGGAGCTATTTCTCTGTCTGCTCCTCTTGTCTGACTTTCTGTTTCTGTTTTGTTTTGTTTTGTTTTTTAGGGAATTCAGCTATTTCTCTTGTCCTTAATGATAACAGCCTTATGAAGAAGGAGTCCTGTAGTGCCCTGCAGAGCAGTGTAGCCTGTTCTCCAGGGCCTGGCACTTCAGGGAGCATCTCCTATGTCTTATGTCTGCTCTCCTGTTGAGTCTTGGTCTATTTTTCCTTTCCAGTTGTCTGAAGAGGCTCTCTTTGCCTCTCATGGGCAATGTCTGGTCCTGAGCAGGGGTGGTGGGGTGCATTTTAACAAGTTGTGTGGTGCTCTGCTTGCTAAAGGAGACCTAGCACCCCCAAAAGTAAAGTCCCACAAAACACAAGGGTCAGGACATATGTTGGCAGGGTTTGCATTGCTCTCCTGAGGGTGGGATCTGCAGCACCAGGACTAAGGGGAGCATGACTGTGAAAGCCTTGGTGGGGAGGGGGGCCGGCTTGGTGCAAGTCAGTTAGATAATGAGTGTTGTGGTTAATTCCTGGAGTTGGTGGTTGTTTATGATGAGGGTGGGGAAAATGGCAACTGCCAGCTCCTTTGCTCCTGAAGGGCTCTCTCTGTGATCCTTCTTTCTCTGGGCCATGCTCTAAGATGAGCAAATCCCTCTCCCTCCCATCTGCTGCCTTCTCCCTGCCCCTGCCCCAACCCCCAGCATTTTTCAAACTGCTGCTTATAGGCTGTATCTGCATAGGTTATTTGTCCTACTATGTCTTTAAGGGCAGGGACTCTGCTTAGTAATGTCCTCTGAGCTCCCCAGGAACCCACAATTTGGCCCCTCCTGTTTTCACAGGCAAATATCACTGGGATTCATCCTCTCTGTGTGCTCCGCAGTGTGAAAGATTCTCTTCTGCCCTCCATCACACCAGTGGTTTCCTCCCCACATAAAAATCCTGCATACTCTATTTATCTTGAATACCTTGACCAAATTAGCATACCTTGTTAACAGTGGTAGACATGAGTAGTTGGCATACAACTGACCACCTGTTGGGGAAAATGTTTTAGCTACAGTCTGAGAACATAACACAGATGAGAACGTCAGTTAACACTCTGAAGATTGTATTATAGAGAAATCTACTGAATTGAAATATCCCCATGGAATCCAAAACTGTACAGCTTAAGTATTCACCACAATTATTAGGAAGTTTATATTATTCACATTCTCATTTTTTACTTTTAGGATTTCCTTCAGGATCAGCCTTTTTTGGGAGCATCCTTATAAATAGCTGTAGTAAAGGACATGAGTAACATGAAATTGTCCAAGGTCTATATGGCACATAATGTGTCTTGCAGAAAAATAAAATCAGTTATTTGCAGAAGACAGTGTTTTGGATGTCTCTGCTACAAAGATAGCAAATCAAAACATTGACAAGTAGCTCAACTTGGGAAATGGAAAACTGACATGATTCTGAAGGCAGTCTTTATCAGTCACTAGTTCACTAATCCACTTAGCAATTTGGTCACTAAAAAGGTTTTCATTGTTCTTAAAAAAGGATGTATCTAGCTTTCACCTGCTCAATATAGTCCTCTTCAGTACCATTGCATTCTGTAGCAATAGTGGAACCTGAACGAAAGAGAAATCTAGAAAATACTCATTGAATTTAATGATGTGAGCAAAATCCATAGGAAGAAAACAATGTTGATTGGCTTCATAAGATACTGAGTTGATTTACATATGATCCATGTGTTGCCATTGATTTCTGTTTAGAAAAAGTGTCTGGTAGGATTTCTTTGCTGAAATCTTCTGAGCTCACCTGTACAATATTCTCAAGCTCATAAAATTTAAGTACCTGGATACATAGTCTATATTATATATTAGTGTTAGGAAAGTTCATTTTCATGACTTCATTTTAGTACAAAAGTGTGAAATGTTGCTATAGGGTATTGCCTGTGGGACCTTTGCAAATATTTAACTTTTTGAATAATCTCTACTTCTTCAAGAAATGCTTTGTAAAATTATGGTGAAAATGGTTGAAATTAACTATGATATAATAATTTTGATTGAATATAAAACAAAGTCAATCACCATTGGGTTGATATATCATCTGTTCCAGTCCTTATTTCTTTTGAAATTGAACACTTGTGTTAGTTACTCTCAACTTAATTAGTAACGTGTACCATGCTTGATTAAATTAAGTGCAATGCACAGTTGTAGCTTACTTCTTCAAAATGGGCTATTTATAATTAATGATATGAATTACTTTGTATTCACCACTGATTACCCATGCTAATGCAGAGGCACAGAATTCATTGAAGCCATTATATTATTTTTTTGAAGTGCACAGTATGCTTTTATGTTGAATATTAGGAGATATGTAAATTGCTTCATTATCTGGGCCCTTATTTGGCCTTTCCCCTTGTATCATTTAGCGTCTACTAACTCAGTTGACAGTAGAGGATTCCTGCTGGTAGACACTGATAGCTTCTTTCTTTTAGTTTCTTTTGTCTTTATAATCTGTCTCTTACTACTACTTCTTTCATTTTCTTTCTCAGCCTTACCTTTTAAACCCCAAACCCTATGTTCTACCTTATTAGAGCATGGCCACTTCACCAGTCGACCACATGTTTCCACTCATGCCCTTGGTTAGGTGGTTCCCTCTCCCTAGAGTGTATTTCTGCTTTCATTTGCAGACAACCAAATCAAGACACAGGACTAATGTAGAACTCTGCAAAAAATTCCCTAACTGTCCATCTGTCTTCCCTAGAAAGAAAAGGTTCAACTTTATTCTGGGTTTCCATAGGACTTTAGTCGTACAATTTAGCACATCCTGTGATAATATGTAGGATACATTAGGTGGTTATTGTCAGACACTGGCATTATCTTGGCTAATTCTCGAAACCACCTAATACAGTAAATACTCTTACCCCTCAGTTCATGGATGAACAAACTCAAGTACAGAGTTTATGTAAGCTTCTCAGACTTACCCAGCTAGGGAGGTGGCCTGAGTTATCGTTCAAACTTAAGAATTCACTTTCAGAATCTTCCTTCTTAACCAGTTTGCTATTGTACATGTGTAGACTGAATTATAAGTAGTCGCATGTGTATATTCCATTATACCTTTCTTTTCCCATCTCAATATTGGTTTTCTTAAGAGACTGTATTTATATCCATGGTATTCAAAATACCATTTAATAGATACTTTGTAAATACTTGCAGAATCATTGTGGAGTAACAAGTTACAAGTGTGTCATTTCTTATGGAAGTTCTTTTGTAGTGTTGTTTTGAGACGGTTGGAAAAAAATTTGCTCTTGTCTTCAGCTCTTCTAACATAACCTTGTTTTAGAACCTTAAGCTAAAGCCACAGTTGTCATAGGGAGACAGAGAAAGGTCAGAGAATCTCTAATATGAAAGAAAATTCCTTCAGGATATTAAATCCTAATGACAAAAATTATTATTGTGTGTGTGTGTCTGTGTGTGTATTTATGTGTATAAACTCTGGCTAAAATTGTTTTGATATAATCAAATAATAGTTATAGGATGTTATAACATATCTTGTATAAATTAATCGAGTTTTCACCCTGTTCTGAATGGTCTGAAAATTGTCTGCGTAGAGACAAGAGTCAGATGAAGTGACAATTGCCATAGTGATTGAGACCAGAGCCTCTAAGTCAGTGTACATCTATCTAAGTCTAAGCTCTGTGGTATATTCAGAAAGTTACTTAAGTTCTATGAGCTAAAAAAAGAAAATTCTGAGAGCTTGGACCTGCTGCTTAATAACTATTCTACTTACTTAAATTGTATTCATCTCAGTGAAACAAGAGGAAAACATAACCTACCTCTGTTGTTTGTTTTGTGACACTTATGTCACAGAACACTCAAAGTGCTCAGAATGTTGCCTGTACATACAACTTTCTGAACAATAATAACTGAGTATATTTACCTATAAAATATGAAGAAAAATATGTAGCATTTCACAGAGTTGTTTGAAGTATTAAGTGATGTAACAAACGTAGGATGTATACCACTAGGCCTGGCATGGAGTAAGCTATAAATAAATTGTAGTCATAAGCCATTGTATTATCAGAAAAACATCCAGAAATTCTTCCAGTTGCACACTCCTTTAAATCTAAGTTGTAACAATTTAATAGCCTATTAAATTTTAAATGCTTTTGAATTGGAATTTAGTATAGCGCATTACTGTGATTGTTGATATGCTCTATGTAGTAAACTCGAGGTAAAAAGACTAACCAATTGAATGTGAAATAAACATTGACTTGATTTGAAATGAAGCCTAAGTACTGACACCACATTTTAATCTGACAAAATGAAGGAGTAACCCAAGGCTACAAATGAAGAAGGTTATTAAAGCAGCATAGTCACTTGAGATCATACCTGGAAAATGTAAAATATGATGGCAATAATCTTCCTTTAATGTCATAGTCTAATTTACCCATATGTTTATAGATACGTGTGTATATCAAAATAGTGTGAATGTTTGAGTCAGAGGAGATTTGAGGAAACTAAAATTCTTAGTAAAACTAACTAGAACATGGTAAAAACTGAGTTTCAAAAAGACAGTCTCTAAACTTTGGCTTTTCGTTAATGACAATGGAGAATTAGAAAATATTTTTTCCTAGAAAGTGGCTGAGTGGAACAGAATATCATTATCAAGAACCCAGCTGGAGCTTGTTTCCTGACACCCCCCACCCCCAACTATGTTGTCTCTGGCACTTCAGCCTCATGGCAGTAATCCGTTTACTGTCAGGGTGCTGCTTCTCTAAGATAATGCTTATTACATCACATTGACCCCCATTTTTACATGCATTGAAGTCCATCTTTTCTACCTTTTGTACTTTCATACCCTTATTCTTTGTTGCCCACATTGCAGCCAAATCTCAGTCTCCTTTTCCTTTTCACCAGGGACTTTCTGCAGTCAACAACCTCACGTCCAGACTCATTGAGGGCATCATATTCCCTCCCAGCTAATGGGGTCCCCATCTTTGCATTTTAATTTTCCTAGTGCTTTGTGCTTTGTTAATCTTAACTTTCATTGTCTTTTGCTTTTTAAACAGTTTAGTCTTCTTGGTGTCTGCATGCCATAGGTATGCCCTTTCACCTTAATCTGTTACTGGTTTTTTTTTTTAAGATTTTATTTATTTATTTGACAGACAGAGATCACAGGTAGGCAGAGAGGCAGGCAGAGAGAGAGGAGGAAGCAGGCTCTCCACGGAGCAGAGAGCCCGATGCGGGGCTCGATCCCAGGACCCTGAGATCATGACCTGAGCTGAAGGCAGAGGCTTTAACCCACTGAGCCACCCAGGCGCCCCTCACTATAGACTTCTGTCATGACATAACTAACTCAAGCTTACATTAATTAACTTTTGAGTAACCATGAGGAAGTTTAATTAACCTCTTTTGGTCTCACTTCTTTCCTGATGTGGTTGGAGGATATATAAACTCCTTTCTAGCTCTCAAGTTTGAGCCTATTTAGATAAATTTTTTTCTTAAAAAAAAAATTCATTCTTTATGTGGACTTCATCTCAGTCCTACCAGACTATGATAGGCTTACCAGAGTTCAGTTATCAAGAACTAGAGAAATTGGAGAAAAAATATCACCTGAATAGGGCTGATCTCAGTAGATATAAAAATATTAACCATTTCTATATCATCAATCTCTATTGTCTTCACCACTTTGGCTTGATTAAAGATTTCCCCCCCAAATGAGTTTTCTTTTCTTTCTATTTAATCCACTTAAATTTGCATCATTTTTTTTTATCATCACTGATTGAGGCTTCCTGCCAGTGTGAATTTTAAAGTCTTATAGTTCCTAGTTCTTATCTGCTTAAATGTTATAAATGTTGTGCAGATCTTAGCTGTGTGATTTCCTCCTGGCACTTTTTTTTTCCCCAAAGCTTACTTAACAACATTGAACTACCCCCCCATCAAGTCTATAAGCTCAATTTTGATTGGGTATATATGTTAATGGAAAGCTGGATAGATACCAGGTTAGAAAAAAGACATGTGAAGTCCCAGAACAAAAAGAATTCAGTCCCTATGCAGTTTTGGATGAGCAGCTTAGTATAATGATGCTGTCAAGATAATGGGGGTAAAGTAGTTTAAGAGTATGGGCTCTAGAACCATACTCCTAGGATTGTGTCCAGGATCCACTACTTCCTAGGCCTTTGGCATTGAGCAGGATTAACCTTTACTTTATGGGGTTGTTTTGGTTGTTAAATGAAGTAATTATGGGAAAGTAACTAGAGGAGTTCCTGGTACCTGTTCCTGGTACAGCCTTCAACATGTGTTAGTTGTTGTTACTAGTGTATTCAAAAGTTTTTAGAGTGGTATTTTCATGGACAGTAGAAGGAAGATAGTATTCTTCCCCTAGATTCAGAAATCTGTATACTTTGGTATACCTGTCTAATATGAGTTTAAATAAATGAAGTTTCATAGAAAACCCATTGTTCTAGGAAAAAAATAATAAGATGGGAATATTGATTGTATTATTTCTCTTAATATAAGCACCCTAAAGAATAGGGACATACTAAACTTTAAAAAGGAGACTGTTAGAGCTACTAAGCACAACAGCAGCCTCGTTCCTGCTACGTTGTGCAAGCTATCTCATGGAACTCAGCAGAGAGAACATTGAGGAAAACCAATACATTGAACATCATCTCTTTTCTTCATATTTTTATTGTCTAAAAGAAATTAATTGAAATAAAGAAATCAGTGTTTATGTGATTGTGAGGGCTTGACTTTAACTGGCAAGTCATTTGATATATGGAATGGGGTTTTTGTGTTTCTCATGCTTTGTCCTGTTTGGACAGAAATGTAGTCTTTCATGTGGTACTTAATACCAACACAGCCTTATGAGACATTTCTCTTTTCCTCTTCTGAATAGTTACAGGATGTCTAACACTCTACCACTTAACACTCTGTCAGAGAACTAGAGACTTTTGTCTAGTTGTTTCATATATTTAAGGTTCTTTACCTCATATAGATTAAAAATCGAGGATTAGCCCAGGACCCGCGGGCCGCCTCACCTGCCGTCCCGCCTCGCGACCGCCATGCTCTCCGTCCCTGTCCCGCTCACCACCATCATGGACCACTAGCAGCAGCAGCAGCAGCTCCAGCTCTCGCCCCTCAAGGGGCTCAGCCTGGCGGACAAGGAGAACATGCCCCCGAGTCTTAGCGGGACCCGCGTTCTGGCCAGCAAGACCGCCAGGAGGATCTTCCAGGAGCCCGCAGAGCCGAAAACTGAGGTACTTGGCCCCAGCATGGAGGACAAGCCACTGCTGCGAGAAAACCCTCGTCGCTTTGTCATCTTCCCTATTGAGGACCATGATATTTGGCAGATGTGTAAGAAAGCTGCGGCTTCCTTTTGGACCACCGAAGAGGTGGATCTCTCCAAGGACACTGAGCACTGGGACTCCCTGAAGCCTGAGGAGAGATACTTTATATCCCATGTTCTGGCTTTCTTTGCCGCCAGTGATGGCATAGTCAATGAAAACTTGGTGGAGCGCTTTAGCCCAGAAGTTCAGATCACAGAAGCCCGCTGTTTCTGTGGCTTCCAAATTGCCATGGAAAACATCCATTCCAAGATGTACAGTCTCCTCATTGACACTTACATTGAAGATTCCAAAGAAAGGAAATTTCTCTTCAACGCCATCAAGACAATGCCTGGTGTAAAGAAGAAGGCAGATTGGGCCTTGCATTGGATTGGGGACAAAGAGGCAACCTATGGAGAATGGGTTGTGGCCTTCGCCACTGTGGAAGGAATCTTCTTCACGGGTTCTTTTGCGTCAATATTCTGGCTCAAGATACATGGCCTGATGCCTGGCCTCACGTTTTCCAATGAACTTATCAGCAGAGATGAGGGTTTACACTGTGACTTTGCCTGCCTGATGTTCAGACACCTGGTCCATAAACCTTCCAAGCAGAGAGTGAGAGAAATAATCATCAATGCCATTCGGATAAAGCAGGAGTTCCTCACGGAGGCCCTGCCCGTGAGCTCATTGGGATGAACTGCATGTTAATGAAGCAGTACATTGAGTTCGTGGCAGACCAGCTTATGCTGGAGCTGGGTTTTGGCAAGGTTTTCCGAGTAGAAAATCCATTTGACTTTATGGAGAATATTTCACTGGAAGGGAAGACTAACTTCTTTGACAAGAGTAGGTGAGTATCAGAGGATGGGAGTGATGTCCAGTCCAACAGAGAATTCTTTTACCTTGGATGCTGACTTCTAAGTGAATGAAGATGTGCTCTTATTTTGCTGACACCCCACCCCCCTTTCTCATAAAAAAAAAAAAATCAGCCACTTGAAGTGTATCAAACCGGCTACACCATGAATTATCCATAATGTTCATCAATAGTGTTGTTAAAACTGTGTAGCTACCTCATAGGCAAGCCTGTTGATTAGTGATGCTAGTCATCTCACCTAGAAAGCAGCTTAGACAGAAGCTACTCGGATTGGTAGGAAAGACCGTGGCCGTGTTTGGCGTTTGCAGGCAGGCTGCCATCCGTGAGTGCACCGTGGCTCCCGGCGGCAGTCGGGGCCCAAAGTTCGGGGCCCTGGAGTGAGTCAGACCCCGCAGGATGGGTCAGTTACTCCGAGGTCCTCCGGAGGCTTCAGTCTCGGTGCTTCAAAGCAGATATTAAAGTTTACTTACTGATTTGTATATAAAACTGGCACTTTACACACAAATAAACGGAGTTTGTACTGTTGAAATAAAGGCCTGATTTCACCTGAAAAAAAAAAAATCGAGGATTAAAACCTGCTATGTCCTTGAATTCTTATTTCTTATCCCAATTCTCAAGTACTTTTTAGTTAATATTTGAAGTAGAAAAAAATGGCCTGGTAATTGTGTTCTTATTGATTCTTACTGTCCAGGAATTGTCTTTGCATTGGTTCTGAGGACAATCATGAGATAAAAAAAATCTACAGAACTCTACATGTTAGGTTTTTCTACTTTTTATTTTTTTTTTGATGACTAAGAAAGAGAGAAAGCAGGTGAAAAAAGATCAAAGATCAGATTTGAGAGCCTTCTTAGAATTTCAGGTTTAATTGGGCAGGAACCATTGGAACTGTTTTCCAGTCACATAATTAAATGTCTCTGGGCCCCTCATCCCCTAATAGGTATACCGATGTCATCATGAGGGATTCACCTTCATGAAGTTATTCAAATGCAATTACTTCTCAAAGACTCAGTCTCTAAATTATATCATATTGAGGGATTTGGGGCTCCAACATATGAATTTTAGGGTACACAAGCATTTAGTCATAGTGTCAGCTTTATTTTTTTATTTTTTATTTTTTTTATTTATTTATTTGACAGAGAGAGAGATCACAAGTATGCAGAGAGGCAGGCAGAGAGAGAGGAGGAAGCAGGCTCCCTGCGGAGCAGAGAGCCCGATGCGGGGCTCGATCCCAGGACCCTGAGATCATGACCTGAGCCGAAGGCAGCGGCTTAATCCACTGAACCACCCAGGCGCCCCTAGTGTCAGCTTTATTATAATAAATGTACTACTTTTTAATAATAAATGTAGTACTTCAAATGTAGTCTCAGGTGATCAGTGTGGTTGAAAAGTTGCTGACTTGTATAATGTCATGTCAACACAACAGTTCCATAAAGAGTTATTAGAGGGCACCTGGGTGGCTCAGTGGGTTAAAGCCTCTGCTTTCAGCTCAGGTCATGATTCCAGGGTCCTGGGATCGAGCCCCACATTGGGCTCTCTGCTCAGTGGGGAGCCTGCTTCCCTTCCTCTCTCTCTGCCTACCTCTCTCCCTACTTGTGATCTCTGTCTGTCAAATAAATAAATAAAAAGTCTTTTAAAAAAAGAGTTATTACAGGGTAGAAACATGTTGACTAGATGATTTTGAACTACTTAACATGTTTAAATGGATTGATATGTCATTTTGAACATTATTTAATCTAATTCTACAAATATTGGGTGTTTTCCTTGCCTCAGGCATACACCTTGGAATGAGACCTATGTACATTCCAGTTGATAAGGAGCCTACATCTAATCTTATGATGCATTCTGAATCCAAATAAGGCTTATGATTCTGATTTAAAAATGTGTACATAGCATGCATTTATTCAGTATTTAAATGTTCATTTAATTACATTATAAAATATGTATATCACCTTTCAAAAGTCTATATGTATAGACATTTAATCAGAAAGTGGATTTTGCTCTTCTTTGAAGCTTAATTTTTTTTCCCTTTTTATTAATTTTTTCAGCGTAACAGTATTCATTCTTTTTGCACAACACCCAGTGCTCCATGCAAAACGTGCCCTCCCCATCACCCACCACCTGTTCCCCCAACCTCCCACCCCTGACCCTTCAAAACCCTCAGGTTGTTTTTCAGAGTCCATAGTCTCTTATGGTTCGCCTCCCCTCCCCAATGTCCATAGCCCGCTCCCCCTCTCCCAATCCCACCTCCCCCCAGCAACCCCCAGTTTGTTTTGTAAGATTAAGAGTGAAGCTTAATTTTTTTTAAAAGATTTTATTTATTTACTTGACAGGCAGAGATCACAAGTAGGCAGAGAAGCAGGCAGAGAGAGAGAGGAAGAAGCAGGCTCCCTGTTGAGTAGAGAGCCCGATGCTGCGCTAGATCCCAGAACCCTGGGATCCTGACCTGAGCCGAAAGCAGAGGCTTTAATCCACTGAGACACCCAGGCGCCCCATGAAGCTTAATTTTAATATGATATGTATTCAAGTTATACACAGATATATTTCATAGTCTACATAATTCTGCTGGAAATCCTAGGCTTAAAACTTTTGTCATGCTGTATTCCACTTACCTCAGTAATTATACAACCCCATATGAGATAAACACGATGAATATACATTAAATATCTTCCTGTGGCCTTTTTTTATTTTATTGCTTTGTAATGTAATATGAAGTGATCCTATTCTTTCAATAAGCTGGTTTGCATTCAACATCAAGCTTACTCATTCCCCCGGATACTGTTGGACAACTGCGCTTATGGTTGGAAATCAAAATCTGGGTGTACCCTCTATGTATCCATGCATGAAAATGATGGTGTGTAATAGAACATCCCTGGGTCCAGGGATCCCTTTGCCCTGACTGATTGGGGAGAATATCTTATTAACCTAGGAAGTTCAGGCAAATGATTTCTCTGTGAGCAAGGAGCAGAGAAAGAAAAGGAAAACTTTGGAACAAGAAAACATTGATCTAATGAAGTGAATAATAGTTTTAACATGAACAAGTCATGGCAGCATCTGTTCTGCTGGCCTGCTTGATTACAAGAACTGTGGTGAAATATGACAACTACAGGATTTTTGTTGCATTTCCTATAACGGGAACTCTCCAAAATATTGTACGAGATGGCCTCACATGATCAATCAAATGGTAATGTCGAAGAATAGCTCTTTTCTCCTCTTCCTTTAGCTTGTTGAAATATGTCTGGCCATCTGTGGCCTAATTAGGAAAGTTCCCTCTCAAAGTGATACATCCCTGAAAACCATGCTGCTTTGATGTTTTAATGAACAAACCCATGAGTAGCTCACAAACCTCTCTGTTCTGGGACCTTCACTCCTCACATGTAGGTGCCCAGTGAATGCATGACCAGCTACCTGCCAGGTGACTAACTAACAAATACAAATCTGTGCAAAAATCTCTTGATTTCCATTATATACCTAGGATGTAATACCAGAAAAAAAAATCACAAGAAAAGAGTAATTTAAAAAAATACTTTGGAAAAACAAGAGTTAGCTAATCTTTAACATCCTGGAACTTCTTTTTGTCTCTTGATATCAAGCAATTGATAAGAAAAACAATCTCATATTGATTTCTGAGATTGGACAGTAATGCATTAAAGTGAAAAGCCTCTCATTTTCTGATAATGACTTAGTGTCCTAGTTGTGGTTTAAGTGAAAGTTGACCTGTTGACTAAATACCCCCTAATAGCAGGGACTGAGTACTTCAGCCTGTGTTATCCTAATCTGGGTATAGCTTATGACTCAAAAACACTTAAAACTGTGAGGAGATGCCATTGCATTTTAAGACAAAACAGATTGCCTAATCAATGTTAAGAGGTTTTGAGAGAGAGAAATCTAAGATTTGATTTTGGATTATTGGATTGTCTAGTTCTCATGATGCAGCATACAGATTCATCAATATCACTGGCCACTGAGGAGGAACAGTCACAGCCTTCCACGTGCACTACTTTATTGCTATCTTTCAACTTTGGAGGATGTAGCTATTGATGTTAACATACTTGCGTGGCCTGAAAATGTCCACAGTGTATTGGATTTTTTTAAAATAATGGAATCTATTAATCTCATTTTTATTTATTTCTAATTCCAAGAAGGATGGATTCAATTAAAATACTGCACTGGAAAATGAACTTTATTTTTGTGTATAGTTGGGAAAGGAACGACTTTGTAGCATCTCCATTTATTTGTCAATAGATGCAACTTCATTGTCTTTATTTCAGATATCTCAACAAATCATATATTTTTAATTTTATTTTTAGGGATTATATAATTATTTCATTTCCCATTACAAAGCAGTATTAATGGAAAAGTGTTAATGGAAACTTGAATCATCTAAAGTATCCAGAATTTCAAAATAATAAATCTGTTATTTACTGAGAATAATAGTCTTGCAGTTTTAATAAAGTTACTTTATTTTTCTATTGTAATCATTCAGCCTTCTTCTTTGCATGCTAGAAGGGGAGACAAATGTTAACTAAGCCAAGAATGTGGATTTTCAAAGATGCCTTCTATTTGGTTCTATGTGTAGGCTCATTTCTTGCCTTGTTAATAATATCAAGAAACAGAACTGAACTAATTTTTAGTTGTGTGTCTTTGTATTAGATTTTTTTTTTCCTTTTTCTTCTATTTGCTTATACATTACTGTATGTTTTAGTAAACATTGTTCTTCCAAGTCAGGACATGCAGGGGATCTTGTCATTTGCAATAACATGGAAACACCTAGAGGATATATGCTAAGTGAAATTAGTCAGACAGAGAAAGACAGATACCATATGATCTCACTTGTGCATGGAAAGTAAAAAAAAAAGTAAAACAAAGGAACAAACAAAATGAAAACACTCATAGCTACAGAGAACAATCTGGTGTTTGCCAGAGGAGAGGACGGTAGGGAGAGAGTCAAACAGGGAGTGGGGACTAAAAGGTACAAACATTCAGTAATAAATAAGACAGGGTTCTGAAATATACAACATGGGGAATACAGTTAATATTATAACAACTTTGGTGACAGATGGTACCTAGATTTATCATGGTGATTATTGCATAATGTTGAATCACTGTATTGTACATGTGGAACCAATACAATATGTCAACTATGCTTCAATTTAAAGAATACATAAAGATTATATTTGCTTTGGAAGTCTTATGGAGGTGAAGGTTAATGGGCCTAGGTCCTTTTATCATTGTCTAGAGTTTGTTTTTCTCTTCATTGCTGCCCCCATTTTTCTCTGGACTTCCATCCAGAGAAATAGACCTAATATCATGTAGTCAGTTTCTCTACTATTCAAGTAACAGATGATGAGCATCCTGTATCTATTCTGTTACTAAAACATCTTTTTCACTTAGATTGATCTTTGAGACTAGGATTCTTTTTTTTAAGGTTTTATTTATTTGAGAGAGGGAGAAAGAGAGAGAGAGAGAACCTGAGACAGGAGAAGGTCAGAGGGAGAAGCACACTCCCTGCTGAACAGGGAGCGTGATGCCTGACTTAATCCTGAGACTCCAGGATCATGACCTGAGCCGAAGGCAGTTGCTGAACAAACAGAGCCACCCAGGTGCTCTGAGACTAGAATTCTCTACTTATTTCACCATCATCGATTGCTAAGTCATTCCATATTTTACCTATAAAAAAGTTTTACTGCTATATTGTCAATTCTAAGTATTCTTAAACATCAGTATAGTATATAGAAAAGGTCCTTTCCATAAAGAGACAAATTACATACAAAAGTGTGTTTGGGGAGCACCTGGGTGGCTCAGTGGATTAAGCCTCTGCCTTCGGCTCAGGTCATGATCTCAGGGTCCTGGGTCGAACCTCGCATCGGCCTCGCATGAGGCTCTCTGCTCAGCAGATTGATCACCTACTTGTGATCTGTCTGTCAAATAAATTTTTTTAAAAGTGTGTTTGGTTATTTTATAAAGGTTTTATAACAGTGTTTTACGACTGAGTCACAACTCAGTGTTCTCTTGCATGCACACATATACATATACACTGTGTATGGATTATTTCATTTTGCCTACATGATAGCATTACCTACAGTGGCCTTTCTTTGTTTTGCTTTTATTTTCTTCTATAAATCTCAAATTACTCTTTAGTATCTATTTAGGAGCTATCAATTTTTATCCCTTCCATAGACAAACACAGTTAAGTCAAGATGACTAATGGATTTGTGGGGAGAAGTATAGATTGATAAAAAATAGGGAACAAACAATTCCCTTTCAGAGCCATCCTTTTTAAATAGTCAGTTATTACTAATAAAAAGCAAGATTATTAAACATTTATTTTAATTAAATTTCGTAATAGAGATACTTAATCGTCTACCTTCTGAGTCTTATGTTCTCTATGGCAGGCTTTTGTAGGCGTTCAGAATTTGAGAGAGTTTTTGAGTGCTGAAAACTTTTATAGGAAGGGATAGGAATCTTTATGGGAATCTTATTTTATATACTTTAAAGTATTAGATACAATTTTTGCCCAAAACAAAAAAAGACAATCAATCATTACAAAATCTGTTTTTATCCTCTGCAGGGAACTTTCTTTCCCCTTCTTATTCTCCTCTGACAGTTCTCTAGTCCATTCTGTTTCTTACTTATTCAGAAGACTTACATGATTTGTTTTTTTTTTTCTTCAAATTTCAACCATCTCTTCCTCTGTCTACTCTCTTTCTGGCCAACTTGGCTCTTGGCTTACTGAGGGAACTGGGGCTGTCACCAACTTCCAGGAACTTTCATCATCATGTTTAGCACCTATCTCAGATTAAACTGAATGTACTATTGTTGAATTGTTCATGCTGTTCTGGAAGGCCCCTCCCTCCAAATGTCTTCTAGAACCTATCTTCCTTCCTCAAGAATAGTGGTCTAGCAATTATTATTCTGTCCCCCATTATAATAGACAAGTGCAGTACAATGCAATGTTACTTCTTAAAAATCAAGATATATTTACTGTGGAGGATGATTTAAGATATGTTTTCAAGGTAGAGGAGTATGCATGCTCTATATATGATAGACGATGCACATGTCATATAGTAAAATTCTGTATTACGTGTTACAGACATTCTTTAGTAGTAGATATATGATAACTCTTCATAAATGGCTTCAAGAAGGTAAGACTTTATCTGGAAATTTATGAATGGAACAATTTGAATATATGAAGAAAGTATTAGAGAAGCCATTCCAGACAGGAGACCGAACATGAGCAAATGAGCAAATGTGCAGAAGTGCAAATGAACATGGTATAATCAGGGTTTGGAAAGGAAGCCTGAGTAGAGTAGAGGCTTCACAAAAGAGCTCAGAAAGAGACATGATAAAGGAAGACTGGATGCTGCTTCATGATGCCCTTGAATTCCAGGATGTGTTCAACAGAGATGATAGTAGAATGTCCACATGAAAAAATCTACTGATGAATTTTGTATTTTTTGAACTGAGATTTTATAATAGGATATACATAGACTAATGTTTCTTTTGATTTCCTGTTTAGTTCCTTCCAAACTGAGTTCACATGTCCTATTTCAGGATCAAGGGAGAATATTTATCTTGGGGCATTGATGCCACCTATTGGCAAACGGGGGTAGAAGCTTGAGCACATCAAAGTTACTCCCTCATTGAGCTGTCTGAAGAACAGACTTGGTTGGCATAGAAGGTTTTCCCTGTGAACAGGTCCAGAGTCCAGCTGGGTTTACATATCAGTCTACCTGAGCTTCAGGGGCCCAGGATGAGACAGCAGGCCACATGAGAAGGGACTAGGTCTTTTAAAAGAGGAGGTTGATGGTTGCCATTTCGTGTGATGACAGGGCAGAGACTTGGAAATCATTATTTACCTAAGAAACCATGTCCCTTACCTCTCTGACTCTGTCACTAGCATCGTGATCTCATAGTATAGAGCACTGATGTCTACTAGAACTTTTTCTGATGATGAAAATATTCTATGATATGTGTGGCCATTGAGCCCTGGAAATGTGGCTAATGAAACATTTCAGTTTTTTAATTTGAATCTGAATTGTCCCACATGGCTAGTGGTTATGGAATAGTATATGGCAACTGTAGAATCAAACTAGCTTTTAGTGAGCATGTATCATGTGCCTGACCTAATCTAAGAACTTCACATATACTAACTCACTTAGTCCCCATGAGAATCATAAGGAGCAGGCATTTTTCTTTTCCTTTCCTAGTACAGAAATGAGAGAACTGGGGCAGAGAGGCTTAGCATAGGGAGGAAGTGACAAATGTGGGATTTAAACCTCGGCGCTATATCCATTTAGCTTAAACAACTGTGTTGTCTCATATTTAAACCCTACATTAATCTTGTACTCCTTTTCTTGCTCACATTCATTTTTGTATGTTATTACCATAAAGAGAAACTATTGTACGCATAAAATAGATCAGCCATTCCTCATGAGGCTTTATCTGTTCTAAGATTCATGCAGCAGTTGCCATCTGGTACCCACCAGGAAAAATCTGGTCACAAAGCTATTGTGATCACAATAATACTTGAAATAAAATCAAATTTCATTTTTTATGAATAGTATACCTTCATTTTCCACAGATCCCACCAATCCATTTGGTTTTATAGATATTTCCTTAGACATTTGCATCCTTTCCCTGTCAGACTTTTAAGTTTGCTATTCCAGATGTAGGACCACATAACTCATCTATTGTTTTTTCCTTCCTCAAAGTAACTTTTGTTTTCATATTGGCTGTCTTGATATGGCGATGATGATAGCATTCGTCATGTTTAGGCTTACATGATTTTTAGTCTCTGAATTTCAGTGAAAAGATTTTTTTTTTTCCCAGTAGACCTAGCAAAGGTCCATGATTAATCCTGATGGGCCCTGATTTAGTCATGTGATCACCTTCTCTGGACCACAACACCGGAGATGAACCCAAACCATGTTTTGAACTGTATCCTTGATAATGTTGTCCTTTTTACCTGAAATACAGTGACAAGGTACTTATCAGTCTAAGAGGTTTATTAGTAAATAAACTGTCGACCATTCATTGTAAGCTTCAAAAGCTCCATTCCTAAAAAATGTTACAGCCCCTACTTGAAATTAATGTTCCTTACCTTTTAAACTAGTAGGATATTCTATTAAAATCTTTCATGTGTGCTAGATCTAAAAAAAGTTTTATATATTTGCTCTCTTTCCCCTATATTTCCAGGCATATGTAAATAGTAATCATTCTAATGTATTGCTACATAATATAGATAGGCTAACTGAATTAAATATTTGCATTCCTTTTTCATTTTTTTAAAATTTTATTTATTTGACAGATAGAGGGAGAGAGATCACAAGGAGGCAGAGCAGCAGGGAGAGAGAGAGGGGGAAGCAGGCTCCCCGCTGAGCAGAGAGCCTGATGTAGGGCTTGATCCCAGGACCCTGGATTCATGACCCAAGCCGAAAGCAGAGGCCTAACCCACTGAGCCACCCAGGTGCCCCATGATCACAGCTTTGTATAACTAGCTTTAAGTCAGGCATTGTGATGTCCCCAACTTTTGTTCTCTTGTTCAGCGATCCCCTGGCTATTTGGGGTAGGTCCTTTCTGGCTACATGCAAATTTTAGGATTATTTGTTTTAGGGCTGTGAATAATTTTGAGGGTATTTTGATAGGGATTGTGTTGAATAGGTAGAGTGCTCTGGACAACATATGCATTTTTACGATGTTTATTCTTCCAATCCAGGAGCATGGAATGTTTTTCCATTTCTTTGCATTTTCCTACAAGTCCTTCCTCGGTGTTCTGTAGTTTACAGTAGAGATCATTTACCTCTTTGGTTAGGTTTATTCCTAGGCATCTTATGGGTTTGGGTGCTATGGTTAATGGAATTGACACCTTCATTTCTCTTTCAACATTCACATTGTTAGTGTATAGAGAAGCCAGAGATTTCTTGGCTTTGATTTTGGAATCCTGCACATTGCTGAATTGCTGTATGAGTTCAAGTAATTTAGGGGTGGAGGCTTTTGGGGTTTTCACAAAAAGTATATTGTCATATGCCGAGAGAGACGGTTTGACTTCTTCTATGACAACTTGAATCCCTTTTATTTGTTATTGTTGTCCAAATGCTGAGGCTAGAACTTCTAATGCTTTGTTCAAGAAAAGTGGTGAGAGTGGGCATCCCTGTCCTGTTCCTGACCTTAAGGGAAAAGCTGTCAGTTTTTCCTTATTGAGAATAATGTTTGCTGTGGGCTCTTCATAGATGGTTTTTATAATATATGTTCCATCTATCCCTATATTTTGAGGAGGTTTAAACATGAGAGGATGTTGTAATTTGCCAAATGTTTTTTTCTGCATCAAATGAGAGGATGATATGGTCCTCATCTTTCTTTTGTTTATATGACCTTTGCCAAATGTTTTTTTCTGCATCAAATGAGAGGATGATATGGTCCTCGTCTTTCTTTTGTTTATATGACCTATCACATCAGTTGATTTGTGAATGTTGAACCTGCCTTATATCCCAGGAATAAACCTCACCTGGTGATGTTGAACAACACTTTCAATGTACCTTATAATCCTGCTGGCTTGTATATGTATATTGTTGAATAATTTGGTATTAGTGCTCACCAGGGTTCTTCATCTGTAATTCTCCTTTCTCTTGGGGTCTTTGTCTGCTTGGGAATCAAGGTAATGCTCGAGCTCAGAAAATGAGTTTGGAAGCTTTCCTTTCAGTTGCCTTTTTTTTTTTTTTTTTTGAAATAGCTTCTGTAGAATAGGAATGATTTATTCTTAAAATGTTTGGTAGAATTCCCCTGGGAAGGTATTGGGCCCTGGACTCTTGTTTTGCGGGGAGGTTTCTGGTTCCTGATTCAATTTCCTTGCTGGTAATTGGTTTGTTCAGATTGCCTTTTTCTTCCTGTTTCAGACTTGGTAGATTACAAGCTTCTAGGAATGCATCTCTTTCTTCCAGATGGCCTAATTTGTTGGCATATACTTGCTGATAATATGTTCTAACAGTTCCATTTCTTTTGCATTGGTCATGATCTCTCCCGTATCCTTCCTGATTTTATTAACTTAGGTTCTTTATCTTCTGTTTTGGCTACATCTGGCCAGAGGTTTATTGATCTCCTTAATTCATTCTGAGAACCAGCTGCTAGATTTATTGGTGGGCTCTGCTGTTCTACTAGTGTCTTATTTCATTGATTTCTGCTCTAATCTTTATTCTTTCACTTGGTTTCAGCTCTATTTGCTATGCTATTTCCAGGGCTCAGTTTAGCTTGTGCATGTGAGAATTTTCTAAGTTTTTGAGAGAGCCTCAGATGGCTACATAATTCCCTCTGAAGACCAGCTTTTCAGTATCCCATAGTTTCTGAAGCAGTGTGTTTTCGTTTTCATTATTTTCAATGACTTGTTTAAGTTCTTCTTTAATTTCCTGGTTGGCACAATCATTCCTTGGCAGGATGCTCTTTGACCTTCAAATGTTTGAATTCCTTCCAAAATTCCTCTTCTGATCAGGCTCCAGTTTCAAAGCATTATTGTCTGAAAAAATGCAGGGGAAAAATCTCAGAATTTTGTTACTGGTTTAGACCTGATTTGTTATGCAGTATGTCATTTGTTTATTTATTTATTATGTATTTATTAATATTTGAGTGTGTTATGTAAGTCACCAAACAGTGCAGCATTATTTTTTGATGTAGAGTTCTTAGATTCATGGTTTAAATATAACAACCAGTGTTCCATTCAGTACATGACCTCCTTAACAACCACCACCAGCCTCAACAATCTCCCCAACCCCTTTCCCTCTAAAACCCTCTGCTTCTTTAGTTTTACATTTTGTTGTGGTTCTCTCCCTTTGCAATTCCCCCACCATCTTTTTCCCCTTCCTACTCCTAATGTGCTCCATGTGATTCCTTCCGTCCCAAAGTAAGTGAAACCATATGATAATTGACTTTCTCATTGCCTGACTTCAAGGTTTATGACAAAGCCATGATCAACCAGTATGTGATCTGTTTTGGAGAAAGTTACGTTTGTACTTGATAACAGTGGCATTCTATGGTTTTATGACTGAATATTCTGTTTATAACTTTGAAGTCCAACTCTTCTAAGGTGTCATTCAAAGCTCTTTTTTCTTTTTGAAAAATCTTCTCCTTAGGTGATCTATTTCTGTGAGTGGCGTGTTGAGATCTCTACCTATTCATGTATCATTATTAATAGGATTCTTTATTTTGATTTAAAGTTGGCTTATGTAGTTGGCTGCACCCATGTTGGGGGCATAAGATATTTACAGCTGCTAGATTTTGTTGTTGGATAGACCCTTGAGGTATGATATTGTATCCCTCTACAGCTCTTATTACAGTCTTTGGTTTAAAATCTAACTTGTCTGATATGAGAATTGCTACTTTAGTTTTCTTTTGAGGTCCTTCGGAATGAAGAATAGTTCTCCATCTCCTCACTTTCAGTCTGGAGATGTCTTTAGGTTCAAAATGAATGTCTTCTATACAGCATATGGATGGATCCTGTCTTCTTCTTTAAATCGGGAACACTATGACATTTCATGGGAGCATGTCCTGTTTGTGTTTTCAGTAACTATTGAGAGATCGGACTTTCTTACCATCATGTTGCCTGTGAAGTCCCTGTTTTTAGAGATTGCTTCTGTAAATGTCTGGTCTGTATTACTCTTCGGGTCTTTCATCGTTCTTAGAATCCCCATTAACATTTCTTGCAGGGCTGGTTTGTTGTTCAGATATTCTTTCAGTTTCTATGAGTCCTGGAAGGTCCTTGTCTCTCCATCCATTCTGAATGGCAGCCTTGATGGATAACATAGTTTTGGTTGCATGTTCTTCTCCTATAGTACCTTGAATAAACCTTGCCAGCCCTTTCTGACTTGTCAGGTTTCTGTGGATGGGTCTGATGTTTTTCTAATGTTCCTCACACTGTACATAATACATCTCTTCTCTCTAGCAGCTATCAAGATAGTTTCTTTGGCTCTAATATTTGCAGGTTTCACTATTATATGCCAGAATGTTGGTCTATTTTGATTGATCTTTAGAGGGGACCCCTTTGCCTCATGGAGAGGAGTACTTGTTTCCTTCTCCAACAAGAAAAAGAGAGAAATGGGGACAGAAAATTTATCTGTGAGTGGGGCATCTGGGTGGTGCCGTGTTTTAAGCCTTTGCATTTGGCCCAAGTCATGATCTCCGGGTCCTGGGATCAAGCCCTGCATTGGGCTCTCTGATCGGCAGGGAGCCTGCTTCCCCCTCCCCCACTGCCTGCCTTTTTCTCTACTTGTGATCTCTCTCTCTGGGAAATAAATAAAATCCTAAAAAAGATAATTATTTGAGGAAATGATGGCTGAAAAATGCCTTAACCTGAGGAAGGAAGCAGACATCCAAAGAAAGGAGCCACATAAAACTCTCCAAAAAATAAAATATTACTACTAATAATAGCAATTGAAAAGATTAACAAAACCAGCTAACACCAATACATACTGCAATACAATTTGCAAAATTTAGTGATAATAAAAAAAGACTTAAAAAAGGAAAAAAAAAGGGGGGCGCCTGGGTGGCTCAGTGGGTTAAAGCCTCTGCCTTCGGCTCAGGTCATGATCCTGGGATCCTGGGATCCAGCCCCGCGTGGGGCTCTCTGCTTAGCAGGGAGCATGCTTCCCCGTCTCTCTCTGCCTACTTGTGATCTCTCTCTGTCATAATAAAATCTTAAAAAAAAAGTCTTAACATCAGAAACACAGAAATTCTTAAATTACAAGGAAAGATCCATAAGGCAAGCTGCAGATTTCTCAAAAGGAACTTGGCAAGGCGGAAGGAAGAAGCATGATACATTCAAAGTGATGAATGGGAAAAATCTGACGTCAAAAATATTGTACCCAGCAAGCATATTTTTCAGAATAGAAGGAAAGATTATTTCCCAGACAACTAAAGCTGTAAGAGTTCATCGCCACTAATGCAGCTATGCAGAAAATATTAAAGGAGACTTCCTGAACAGAAGGGAAAGACCAGAATGAAAGACATAAAAGAACAGACAAAATCTCCAGATACAATGACAAAACAACTAATAAAATGGCACTAAATACATATCTATCAATAAATAGTCTGCATGTAAATAAACTAGGGAGTCAGAATGGAAAAAAATAAAAATAAACCAAAAAATAAGCCCTCCTATATTGTGTCTTGAAGAGACTAATTTTAGACCTGAAGACACTTACTGGTCAAAAGTGGGAGCATGGGAAATTATTTATTATGCAAATTGATGTCAAAGTATAGCCAGAGTAGCAATACTTACATCTGGCATACTAGACTTTAAAACCAAGACTGTAACAAGAGACAAAGAAGTCACTATATGCTCTAAATGGGACACCACCACAAGAATATCAAACAGTTTTAAATATTTATACACCCAATATGGAAGCACCCAAATATATATAACAAAGAATAATAAACATAAAGGAACTCATTGATAATAATAAAATAATAATATAGGACTTTAATAAAGCACCACTTATATCAATGGAGAGATCATCTAAAGAGAAAATCAACATGAAAAATAGGACTTTGAAGGACACATTGGTCCAGAAGGACTTAACAGATAAATTTAGAAGATTCTATGCTAAAATAGGAAAATACATGTTTGTTCTTTTTAAGTACATGTGATATATCTGGTAGCTCAAATATTAGGATACATATCAGGCCTCAAAAAGTACAAAAAGATTGATACCATACCGTGCATATGTTCTGAACACAATGCTATGAAAATTGAAATGAACCACAAGGAAAAAAAATGGAAAGACCACAAATACTAGAAGGTTAGACAACATGCTATTAGACAATGAATGGATAAATGAAATCAGAGGAGAAATTAAAAAAAAATACATGGAAACAAATGAAAATGAAAACACAAGGGTCCAAAACAATTGATATGTAGCCTATAATGGTCCTAAGAGGGAAATAAATAGGAATACAGATTAACTTAAGAAGCAAGAAAATGTTCAGATAAACAACCTAAACTTACACCTAAAGGAGTTTGAAAATTAAACCTAAAGCCAGCAGAAGGAAGGTGGTGATAAGTATTAGAACAAAAATAAATTTTAAAAAACCTAAAAAATAATAATCAATACTACAGATCAATAAAAGCAGGAGTTGGTTCTTTGGGAAAATTAATGAAATTAATAAACCCCTAATCAAATGTAACAAATAAAAGAAGAAAACACCCCCCCAAAAAGACACAAATGAGAGAGGAGTAAAACTTATCTACAAAAATACAAGTATAAGAGAATTTTATGGAAAATTATATGTCAACAAACTGGATAACTTGGGAGAAATGGTAAACTATTAGGACCATATGAATAACCAAAATTGAAACAGAAAGAAATATAATGCTGGAACAGACTGATACCAGGAAGGAAATTGAGTCAGCAATCACAAGGCTCCCAACAACAACAACAACAAAATGTCCAGGTCCAAATGGCTTCACAGATGAATTCTACCATATGTAAAGAAGAGTTAATACCTATTCTACTGAAACTATTCCAGAAAAATACAGCAGTAAGGAAAGCTTCGAAATTCATTCTATGAGGCCACCATTATTACCCTGATACCAAAACTCAATAAAGACAGCACTAAAAAAGATAACTGGAGGCAATATCCTCATAGAGGTGGATGCAGAAATTCTCAGGAAAATACTGAATCCAACACTACATTCAAAGAACCATTCACTACAACAAAGTGGAATTCATTCTTGCATTGCAAGGTTGGATCAATATTTGCAACTCAATGAACATGATACACTACATTAATAAACACAAGGATGAGGACTATATGAGTCTTTAAATAAATGTAGAAAATGTTATTGACAAAGTACAACATGAACATAATATACCACATTAATAAACACAAGGACAAGAACCATATGTATCTTTCAATGTAGAAATCTTAATTGGCAAAGTATGACATCTACCAATGATAAAACATACTCAACAAACTAGATTTAGAGGGAAAACACTGCAACATAATATATCTCATATATGAAAATCCACAACTAATACCATACTCAAGGGAGAACAAGTGAGAGCTTTTTTTTTTTTTTCCCTATGATCAGAAACAAGAGAGCGATGCCCATGCCCCCACTGTTATTTAACATAGTATTGCAAGTCTTACCCACAGCAATCAGAAAACACAAAGAAACACAAGGCATCCAAATAGTGAAAGAAGAAGTAAAATTTTCAATGTTGGCACAAGACATAGTACTCTATGTAGAATACCCAAAAGGCGCCACCAAAAAATTGCTGGAAATGATACACAAATTCAGTAAAGAAACAGGATACAAAAATCAACATGTAGCAAAATTTGCATTTCTATATACATCAATAGTGAAGCAACAGCAAGGTAAATCAAGGAACAAGTCCCATTTACAATTACATCAGAAACATTAAGATACCTAAAAATACATGTTACCCAAAGAGGTAAAAGACCTGTACTATGAAAAGTATAAAATGCTGGTGAAAGAAGTTGAAGATGGCAAAAAGAAACAGAAAAACATTTCATGCTCATGGATTAGAAGAACAAATATAATTAAAATATCTGAATCATCCAAAGTAATCTACATATTTAATGCAATCCCTATCAAAATATGCCAGAAGTTTTTCATAGAGATAGAATAAACATCCTAAAATTTGTATGGAGCCACAGAAGACCATGAATAGTAAAGCAAACTTGAAAAGAAAAGCCCTGGGGATCTAATGCATGCTAAGATTCAGGATATTGTATTGTGTACTTGAAAGTTGCTAAGAGAGTATACCTTCCATGTTCTCAACAATAAAAAAACTGTTGAAATTTTGTGAAAATTCCGTGAAAAGAAAAAAAAGAAAATTAAGGGCAGGGAGTTACCACGTTCCAGACTTCCAGTTATTTTACAAATTGTAGTGATGAAGACCGTGTGTATAGTACTGGCACAGAAACAGGCACATAGATCAACGGAACATAATAGAAACCCAGAAACGAACCCAAAACTATATAGTCAGCTGATCTTTGACAAAGCAGGAAAGAATACCCAGTGGGGGGGTGGTGGTGGCAGGCAGTATTTCAATAAATGTGGTTGGGAAACTGGAAAGTAACATGAAAAAGAACGAAACTGGACAACTTCCATACACCATAGACAAAAATGAATTCAAAACCGATTAAAGACCTTTATGTGACACAGGAAACTATAGAAGTCCTAGAAGAATACAAGGCAGTAATCTCTTTGATGTCAGACTTAGCAACATCTTACATACCTATGTCTCCTAAGGCAAGGGATGCAAAGGCAAAAGTAAATAATTGGCATTTCATTAAAACAAAAAGGTTCTGCACAACTAAGGAAACAATCAACAATAGTAAAAGCAAACTATGGAATTGGAGGACATCATTGAAAATGACTTATTTGATGAAGAGTTAGTATCCAAAAATATAATGAACTTATAAACCTGAATACCCGTTAAAGAATAACTTACTTAAAAATGGGCAGACTTACCCCCGCCCCAAGGAAGACATCCAGAGGGCCAATAGACATGAAAAGATGCTCGACATCACTCATCATTAGGGAAACACAAATGAAAATCAAGATGAGATGTCCCCTCAGGAATCTGAAAAATACATATTTGGTTCCGTACTAAACTAACTCTTAATACATCCCTGCAAACTTGTAAATAAATTATAAGAACTCCTTTCCAATCTTGCCCTGGTACCATATTGAACTATTAGTGACTTATATTACAATAGTCAAGTCTCTGCGGACTTTCCCAAGTGAGCACACACATAAGAGAAGTCTAACCTTTACTCTCTAGGAAATGAAGAACTGCCACATCCAAAACGCTTCGGCTGGAGCCCATTGAAAATGTTTTCATTGGCCTGGCAGTGTGCAAGTATTCAGGACAGGTGCCAGCACAAATTCCAAGTAACTCCTTCCCTGAGACAAGGAATGATAATGACACAGGTAAGGTAGCCTGATAACGGGTACCTCAGCACTGGGCTGGTTACATAGAGTTGATCCGACTACAGGCCCCACCCACTAATGAAAGCTTCTCAGGGGACAATGCGGGGAAATTGCCCTGTAGTTTGGTGTTACTTCATCTCTGAGAAATGTCTCATATATGTCAATTCAAGCCCAAGGAAGACCCACACTTGGCCACTAACAACAGAGGGACCAAACAGTGCCCACAACTGGAAAGGGATCCAATTCAGACAACTGAATCCGAAAGGACAACTGGTTTAGCCACAACACCAGGTGCACACAACACACACAGGGGACACGTCTGAAGGATCAGCTGATGGTGAAATGGCCAAATTGCACTTCAAGACAGGACAGAAGCTCTTTTTTATAAGGCCACTAATTGCAAGAAGAGGAGACATAGATGACAGTCTTAACACGCAGAAAGAGACACAGAGAATTGAGCAAAATGAGAAGACAAAGAAATACATCCCGAATGAAAATCAGAAAAGAATCAGCCAGACACCACAATGAATGAAACAAGGTCAACTAATATGCCTGATAAATAAGTTAAAGTAGTGATCATATTGATATTCATGACCCTTGAGAGAAGAGTAGAGGATATCAGTAAGATCCTCAACAAACAGAGAGAGAAACAGATAAAGAGGAATTACTTAGTGATAAAGAACACAATAAATGAAATTTAAAATACAATAGATGTAATAAATAGCGGGCAAGAGGAAGCAGAAAAATGAATCAAATGACCTGGAGGACAGAAGAATAGAAATTAAACTGAGCAGCTGAGAGTAAAAAATACAAAATGACAACAGACTTAGGGGCTCCTGGGTGGCTCCGTCCAGTAAGCATTCAAATCTTGATTTCATCTCAGGTCCTAATCTCAGAGTCCTGGGATCAAGCTCCAAGTTGGGTTCCCTGCTCAGTGAGGAATCTGCTTCTCTCCTTCTTCCTCCTTTTGTCCCTCCCCTGCTTGCCCTCTCTCTCTCTGTCAGTGGGTTAAGCGTCTGCCTTCGGCTCAGGTCATGATCCCAGGGTCCTGGGATCCAGCCCCACATCGGGCTCTCTGCTCAGCCGGGAGCCTGCTTCCCCTTCTCTCTCTCTGCCTGCCTCTCTGCCTACTTGTGATCTCTGTATGTCAAATAAATAAATAAAATCTTTAAAAAAAAGAATAGACTTAGGGATCTCAGCAATATAAAGTGTAATAACGTCTTCATTTTGGGGAACTCAGAAGAACATAAAGAAGTGGCAGAAAATGTATTTGATGAAATAATGGGTAACAATTTCCAAAATAAGGGGAAGGAAACAAATCCAGATGCAGGAGACACAGAAAGCATCCAACAAAATCATCTGCAAAAAGTCCACTTTAAGATATATGTATTAAAATGGGAAAAATACTAAAAAATAATTCATAATTAATTAAAATGTCAAAAAGTAGTGATAGAGAACTTTAAACACAATAAGCACTGGGTGTTGTATATGTAAGTGATGATGCACTAAATCATATTAATGAAATCGATATTACATTGTACATTAACCAACTAAAATTTAGGCAAAAATTTGAAGCAAACCATAAATAAGTAGAACAAATAAATAAATAAATAGCAGTAAGAAGAAAGAAAGCAGTTACATACAGGAGACACCGCATCAGGCTATCAGCTAATATTTCAGCAGAAAAATTGTCCAGAGGGGAATGGCCCAATATATTCAAAGAGCAGAAAGGAGGAAATATATAGCCAAGATTACTGTAACCATGAAGGGTATCACTGAGATTATAAGGAGAGATAAATAGTTCCCAGACATGCAAATTTAAAGGAATCAGTGACCCCTGAAATAACCCTACCAGAATAGTTCATGGGAACCTACTGAATGGGAATGAAAAAGTGTAATTAAAAGTGAGAAAATCAGAAAGCACAAAGACATGAAAAAATAAGTGTATTTCAAAATATCAGTCAGCAGTCACAGAAAATTAAAGGATATAAAACATGACCCCATACAACTAACCTGTAAGTGGAATGGAAGTAAAAATGTATTTACCTGCATTACCTCACCTTCATATGGACTGTTATATGCTGAACAAGTTAGAGAAAAAAAAATGGTAACCACATATAAAAGACAATAATCGATATGCCAAATATAAAGAAAATGAATTCACTGAAGAAAGCCAGCAAACTGTGAAAAGAGCAAAAGAAAAAGATAAGACAAGGTGCCAGTTTCCCAGGGAAACAAAAAGATAACTATAAAATCATCATAAATACCCCAGAAATAGATCCAAGGACTGAGAAAACAAACTCCATGTCTGAAAGGACAGAAGAAACATCAGACGGTGTTTGGTGGAGAAGTGGATCCTGGCTGAAAGGGAGGAGCAGGACCTATGATCATAAAAAAAGGTGAGAGAGGACTCACAGGATAACTCATAGAAATATTATCCCCACGGGTCTGGCTTACAAAATGAGACAGACTGAATATCTTGATTTCTTTTAACCAGGGAGACGTACTGCCTGGAGTTTTAAACGTCAGTGGTCTTGGCTGGGATGGAGCCTTGAGAGCACTGGGCTGCCCCTCGAAGGAAGGAAGGCAAACAGCCTAGGACAAACAGACTGAGAGGCAACATTCACAGAGATGACTCTCCAGGAACAAAGGAGACAGCTGACACCACTCCCATATCAACAGAGAGCACCAGCAGGAAGCAGTGCAGCCCCAAAACAGGCTGCCTAACTTGCTTACACCAAGCTCCATACCCTTGTGTTCTACGTTGCTGCCCATCTCTGTCATGCTTTTCTCAGTTCCAGCATCATTGCCCCTCAAGCAGAAAACAAGCACATGGCCCTGCCCCACACCATGTTTCTTTACAAGAGAGCTCCTCAGGTCCTCAGTTTTTTAAAGAAGTGGTTTCAGTTCTCATCTCACAAGTGGACAAGAGCACACCTAGTTAAAACTCACCACATTCAGGGGTACCTGGGTGGCTCGGTGGGTTGAGTCTCTGGTCATGATCAGCTCAGCTCAGGTCATGATCTCAAGAGTCCTGGGATTGACCCCACATCCAGCTCTCTGCTCAGCAGGGAGCCTGCTTCCCCCTCTCTCTCTGCCTGCTGCTCTGTCTACTTGTGATCTCTCACTCTCTGTCAAATCAAATAAAAAAAAAACAAAAACAAAAACAAAAACCTTCAAAACAAAACAACTCACCACATTCAGGCTCAGTAACAAACACTGCCCACAGCAGACAAGGAGCTCCTCTGGATGACTGGTGGGAAGGATGGATCAGCCAAAACAAAAGAGCAGAGTTCGCGAAGCACACAACTATTTAGAATAGCACCAAAAACTATGATACAAACAGGAATAACCTTAACTGACAGGGTGAAATACCTGTACTCTGAAAACTACAAAACACAGATGAATGAAATTGAAGAAAATGCAAAGAAGTGGAAAGATAATTCCATGCTCATTGTTAGGAAGCACTGCAATTCATTTTTCTTTCTCAAGTTTTTATTGAAATTCTAGTTACTTAACATATAGTATAATATTGGTTTTAAGAGTAGAATTTATTTATTTTTAAAGAGTTTATTTATTTATTTAACAGCGAGAGATACCACAAGTAGGTGAAGAGGCAGACAGAGAGAGAGGAGGAAGTAGGCTCCCTGCCGAGCAGAGCCCAATGCGGGCTCGATCCCAGGACCCCCGGATCATGACCTGAGCCGAAGGCAGAGGCTTTAACCCACTGAGCCACCCAGGCGCCCCAAGAGTAGAATTTATTAATTCATCCATTATATTTTACACCCAGTGCTCATCCCAACAAGCACCCTCCTAATACCCCATTATACACTTAGCACATGTCCTGTCCACCTCCTCTCCAGAAACCCTCAGTATGTTCTCTATAGTTAAGAGTCTCTCTCTCTTTTTTAAACTCCTGTCCCTGTATTCATCTCTTTTCTATCTTAAATTCAAATTATGAATGAGATCCTATGTATTTGTCTTTCTATTTTACTTTGCATAATGCATTCTAGCTACATGCACATTGCTGCAAGTGGCATGATTTGATTTGATTTCTTGATGGCTGAGTAACATTATATTGTGGACATATACAACACATCTTCCTTATCGATTCATCAGTTGAAGGATATTGGGGCTTTCTCCATAATTTGGCTATTGTCGATAATGCTGCTATAAACATCAGGGTACATGGACACCTTTGAATGTGCATTTTTGTATCCCTGGGTAAATACCTAGTAGTACAATTTTTGGGTTGCAGGGTAGTCCTATTTTTAACTGTCTGAGGAAACTTTGTACTGTTCTCCAGAGTGGAAAAACCACTTTGCATTCATACCAACAGAGTAAGATGGTTCCTTTTTCTCTGCATCCTTGCCAACATCTGTTGTTTATTATGTCATTTGTTTTTGCCATTCTGACAGGTGTGACATAGTATCTCATTGTGGTTTTCATTTATATTTCCCTGCTAATGAGTGATATTGAGTATCTTTTCGTGGGTCTTAAGACATCTGGATGTCTTCTTAGGAAAAATGTCTGTTCATGTCCTCTGCCCATTTCTCACCTAGATTATTTTGGGGGGACTGTTGAGTTTTATAAGTTCTTTATAGATTGTGGATACTAACCCTTTATGAGATATGTCATTTGAAAATATCTTCTCCCATTCCATAGAGTGCCATGTAGTTTTGTTGATGGTTTCCTTTGCTGTACAAAAGCGTTTTTTTCCCCTGATGAACATATATGGATATGTGAGTGTATACACATACATACATACACACACATACATACATATAGACAGACATACACACTGATATATGGAGAGATATTTGATTTATCAGTATATACTTTGCGTTTGTATTCTGATGGAAGTGAAGTTTATTTTGCTTTATTGAAAAACATGCTGCAGACGTTTGGAGCCAATGCTAAATCTCATGCTCGCAGTTTCTTACTAGAAATGTAAACTTGAATTAGTGAATTCACTCTCTGAGCCCTTACCTCATAAGCACAGCAGATCAGAATCATGAGATGCGATCTCACACTTCTTAAAATGGATGTTATCAATAATTGAAAAAAATAATGTGTATTGGAGAGAATGTGAACAAAAGGCAACACTTGAGCACTACTGATAGGAATATAAATTAGTACAGCCATGATGGAAAATAGTACAGAAATTCTTCAAAAAGTTAAAAGTAAAACTATCCTATATTCCAACAATCCCCCTTCTGGATATATATGCAAAGGAAATAAAATGATATGAAATCAAATTTGAAGCTACACTTTACACTCGTAGTTATTATTGCAGTGTGACTCACAATAGATAAAATATGGAAATTAATTTTACATATGCATTCACAAATGAATGGAAAAATGAAATAACAGTGGAATGAATGAACCTGGAGGCCATTGAGAGAAGTGAAATAAGCCAGAGACAGAATGACAAACACTTTATAATTACAATTGTATATGAAATCTAATAGTCAATCTTTAGAAGTAAAGAGTAGAATGAATGGCAATTCTCAGTGACTAAAGGCAGGGAGAAATGGGAAGATGTGGGCCAAATGCTAAGTTTTTTAGGATATATGTTGAACGATATATGTTGAATAAGATCTATTTACAGCAATTTATATATAATCAACAACATTGTATATTTGGAATTTTCTGTTACTGTAGATCTCACCAGTTGGTAGTATTCGTACACACACAGACAGACAGACAGACAGACAGACTCACCAGTTGGTAGTATTCGTACACACACAGACAGACAGACAGACACACACACACACACACACACACACACAAGCTAAGTGAATTGGTGGATATACACTTTGATTGTAGTGATTATTGTAAAGTGCAGATATCTTAAATGATGCTGTGCTCCTTAAATATATAAAATTTTTCTCAATTATACCTAAATAAATCTGAAGAACAAACAAAAAAGACAAAATTGAATGGCATAAATTTTACTGGAAATGTCAAATCTGAGTGGCATGAATGACCCATGCACAGTAGCTGTGACATTTTTTACCATCATCACCACTCCCACTAAAATCAGCATAGTTACCATCATATATTTTTATCCATATGCATGTCATCCTTGGATTTCTCAGGGATACTGTTTCTAAAAAGTTGGAAAACACTCACTGATTGTCACAAAGCATCCCACTTTGCTATCACAGATCTAAATATTAATGCACTGGAGAGTTGGTGACAGGCAAAGAAATTTTCATTGCATTTTTTTATTTTCATGTAAGTTAACTTAAAAAAATGATTGTGTTTATTTATTTGACAGAAAGCACAAGCAAAGGGAGCAGGAGAGGGTTACGTGGGCAGGGAGCCAGATGCAGGGCTTACTATCAGGATTCTGGTTTCATGACCTAAGCCTAAGGCAGAAGTTTAACTGACTTAGCCACCCAGGCACCCCAAAGTCAATTTTTTTTTTGTATTTGTTTTTGTAAACTTGGAAAAAACCAGTGAAGTAATTTGGTTCAAGGACATTCCTAGTTGAATGTTTTTAATTATGTATTCAACCTCCTTACTAGTTATAGATGAACTCAAATTTTATATTTCTTCATGACTCGGTCTTGGTAGTATGTTGTTTCTAGGAATTTGTCCATTTGTTCTTAGTTATCCAACATGTTAATGTCTGTTTATTAACATTGCATTCATAATTTTTGTATTTATAAAACTTAAAATAATGTACCCACTCTCACTGCTAATATTGATATTTTGAGGTTTCATTCCTTTATTTTTTTCTTGGTTAATATAGCTAAAGTTTTGTTAACTTTCAAAGAATCCTGCTTTAGTTTTGATGTATTTCTTTGACAAGCTTTTTCTATACTATTATTAGTTTTAGTTATCTCTGTTCTGATCTTTATTATTGCTTCCCTTTCATTAGCTTTAGATTTAACTTTTTTCTTTTTCTAGTTGATCAAGTTACAACATTTTATTGTTGATTTGAGAAATTTTTTAATTTAAATGTTTACTGCAATTAATTCTTCCTTCGCACTGTTTTATTTGGACTTCAAATGTTTCAGTATCTTTTTATTTTATTTATTTGTCAGAGAGAGAGAGAGCGAGCACAGGCAGACAGAGTGGCAGGCAGAGGCAGAGGGAGAAGCAGACTCCCTGCCGAGCAAGGAGCACAATGTGGGACTCGATCCCAGGACGTTGGGATCATGACCCGAGCGGAAGGCAGCCAGCCGCCCAACCAATTGAGCCACCCAGGCGTCCCTGTTTCAGTATCTTTATTTCTGCTTGCCTATGCTTCAAGTTGTTTCTTTTAAATATCCTTTGTGATTCCTTAAGCCTCTTATTTTTTAATAGTGTATTGTTTAATGTCCATATAATTGAGTTCTAATTTTTCTTCTGTTATTCTTTGCTAAGCTTCATTACTTTTTTATCAGAAAAGATCTTTTATATGTTTCAATATTTTAATGCTTATTACAACTTATCTCCTGGCCTAACATATGTTCAATCTTGGAGACTGGTCCAGATGTATTAAGAATATTGCATATTCAGATTTTGTTTAGGGAAGTGTTTTGTATATATCTGTTAAGGCTGATTAGTCTATAATATTCTAAAAGACCTACCTCCTTTTTGAATGTAACCACTGTCTATCTGTTCAATCCATTATTGAAAGAGCAATACTGAAGTTTCCAACTATTATTGTAAAATAGTCTCCAACTAGTTTTCCATTCAGATATTCCAATATTTGCTTTCCATATATTGGAAATTTGATATTTGGTGCATATATGCTTATAATTGTTATATATTCTTAGTTCAAATTCAACTATAAGTGGCGCCTGTGTTGCCCAGTGGGTTAAAGCCTCTGCCTTTGGCTCAGGTCATGATCCCAGGGTCCTGGGATCGAGCCCTCCATTGGGCCCTCTGCACAGTGGGGAGCCTGCTTCCTCCTCTCTCCCTGCTTACCTCTCTGACTACTTGTGCTGTCTATCAAATAAATAACTAAAATCTTAAAAAATATATATATACCTAATACATATTGTCTGTTTATGTCTTAAGAAGTTCTGACTTAAAGTTCACTTTGTCGGATATTGATATAACTCCATATTTTTCTGTATATGTTTTGCATGGATTATGTATTTTTTCCCAACCTTTCATTTTCTTGGTACTGAGCCTTTATAAATATAAATTGAATGTCTTATACGGAGTATATATATCCATTCTGACAATGTTTGGCAGAACTGGGGTCCTTAATCCACTTATATTTATAGTAATTTCTGATGAATACATAATATATTTTGCCATTTGTTTTCTGCATGTCTTATAGTTTATTTGTTTCCTTATTCCCCCAGCGCTGATTTGTCTGTGTGTGTATGTAATTGATCTTACTTTGTAGTGGCATTCTCAAATTCCCTTTCATTTCCTTTTGTATATACAGAGATTTTCTTTAAGGTTATAATGGGGATTACATATTATATATTAAAGATTTAAAATTTAATTTGAACTATTACTTAAATTTTTTGATATGTTCCAAGTATTTATTTAAATTCTAGTTCATTAGTATATAGGGTAATATTGGTCTCAGGAGTAGAATTTAGTGATTCATCTCTTATATATAACATCTAGTGCCCATCACAAGTGTCCGCCTTAATTCCCATTATCCATTTAGCCCATTCCCCACTCACTTTTCTCCATCAGCCCTCAGTTTGTTAACTATAATTAAGAGACTCTTTTTTTTAAGATTTTTATTTATTTGATAGAGATCACAAGTAGGCAGAGAGGCAGGCAGAGAGAGAAGGGGGAAGCAGGCTCCCTGCTGAGCAAAGAGCCCGATGCTGGACTTGATCCCAGGACCCTGAGATCATGACCTGAGCTGAAGGCAGAGGCTTAACCCACTGAGCCACCCAGGCGCACCTATAGTTAAGAGACTCATGATTTGCTTCCCTCTCTCTCTTTTTTCCCCTTCTCCTATATTCATCTGTTTTTTCCTTAATTTAATCATATATAAAGTCTATTAATATACATAATTCTTCCTCATTTTAGATACTAATATCATGAATTAACTCTTTACATTTCATGTACAGACCAATAATATTCTCAGACACATGTCTTCTAATTTCTTTAGGGGATTAAAGTTAAGTTTACAAATCCATATTACAACATTATTTTTTTTCAACCTGAAGGTCTCCCTTTGACATTTCCTATAAGACAGGTCTAGTAATAATAAACTTTTACTATATTTATGTAACCGAAAATGTGTTGGAGTCTTTCCAGTTATAATATTTTCAGCACCCCAACATATAATAGTGAAATTTGCAAATCGCTGTGGCAAGGAGAGTCTTTACTCATGGAGGGAGGAACATCGGATTAACACCAGACCTGTCCACAGAAATCTGGGGGACTAAAAAGGCTGGCAAGATGTATCCAGGATACTAAATGAGAAGAACATACAGTCAGGACTGCTCTATCCAGTAGGTTGTCTTTCAGCATGGAAGGAGAGATAAAGAGTTTCTAGGACAGACAAAAACTGAATATGTTATGACCAAGTCATCCCTGCAAGAAATCTTAAGAGAGATTCTTTAAGCAATGAGACCCCAAGAGTAACATACACCAGAATGTCACAGAGACAATCTACAGAAACAGGGACTTTGCAGGCAATACAATGGCAGCAAATTCATACCTTTCAATAATTACTTTGAATGTTAATGGGCTCAATGCTTCAAGCAGAAGACACAGGATATCACATAAGATAAGATATATCACATAGGTCTCATCCATATGTTGTCTACAGGAGACTCATTTTAGACCAAAATATACCTCCAGACTCAAAGTATGGGGATGAAAAACCACTCACCACAATAATGGATCTCAAAAGAAAGGTGAAGTACCAATCTTCATATCATACGTATTAGGTTTTAAACCAAATACTGTAATAAGAGATGACAAGAGACAATATATCATACTTAGAGTTCTGTCCAACAAGAAGATCTAACAATTTTAAATATCTATGCCCCCCAAATGGCAGCAGCCAATTAATAAAGAAACATACTTGTGATCATACATTTATACTAGGAAAATCCACACTTCACTCAGAGAAGTGGACAGTGCATCCAAGCAGAAGATCGATCCAAAAGAAAAAGTTTTGAATGACACCCTAGAACATATGGACTTCAAAGATATAAAGAGAACATTTAATCCTAAAACAAAAAAAATTACCCATTCTTCTGAATTGCATGTAGAACTTTATCCAAAATAGATCGAATACTGTGTCACAAATCCGTTCCTCAGCAATACCAAAAGTTTGAGATTTTACCCTGCATTCATTCAGACAATAATGCTTTGAGACTAGAACCCAACCAGAAGAGGAATTTTGGAAGGAATTCAAACACTACTAGGTTAAGGAGCATCCTGCTAAAGCATGATGGGTCAACCAGGAAAACCAGGAAACCAAAAAAGAACTTAAGAAAATCATTGAAACTAATGAAAGTGAAAACACATCATTTCAAAACCTATGGGATAGAGAAAAGGTGGTCCTTACAGGGCATTACATAGTCATCCAAGACTCTTTCAATTAGAAAAATCCCAAATGCACAAGCTAATCTTACACCTAAAGGACCTAATTAAAGAACAGCAAGTGGAGTTGAAACCAAGCAGTATAAGAGAAAGAATAAAGATCAGAGCAGAAATCAATGAAGTAGTAACTAGAAGAAGAACAGAGCAGATCACCAAAAGTAGAAGCTGGTCCTCTGAATGAATTAAAAGATCGATAAACCTCTGGCCAGATGTAGCCAAAAGAAAAGAAAAAGGACCCAAATTAAGAAAATCAGGAAAGAAAGGGGAGAGATCATGACCAATGCAAATGAAACAGAGAATTGTTAGAACATATTATCAGGAACTATATGCCAACAAGTTAGGCCATCTGGAAAAAAATGGATGCACTCCTATAAACATATAAACTACTAAATCTGAAACAAAGAGAGAGAGACAATCTCAACAGACCCATAACCAGGAAGGAAATTGAAGCAGTAATCAAAAACTTCCCCCAAAAAACAAGAGTCCAGGGCCAGATAGCTCCCCAGGGGAATTCTACCAAACATTTAAAGAACAACTTATACTTACTCTCCTGAAGTTGTTTCCAAAAAATCGAAATGGGGGGAAAGAATGCAAACTCAGTTCATGAGGCCCAAATTATCTTGATTCCAAAAGCAGACAGAGACCCCATCACAAAGAATTACAGACCAATCACCCTTATGAATTCAAATGCCAAATTACACTGCAAGATACTAGCCAATAGGATTGAGTGGTTGATTAAAACTCCTCAAAATTTAAAAATAGAGCTTCCCTATGACCCTGCAATTGCACTACTGGGTAATTATCCCAAACATACAGATGTAGTGAAAAGAAGGGCCATCTATACACCAATGTTCATAGCAGCAACGCACACAGTCTCCAAACCATGGAAAGAACCAAGATGTCCTTCAACGGACAAATGGATAAAGAAGATGTGGTCCATATATACTATTCAGGTCCATATATATATTCCATATATACTATTCAGAAAGGATGAATACCCAACTTTTGTATCAGCATGGACGGGGATGGAAGAGATTATGCTGAGTGAAGTAAGTCAAGCAGAGAGAGTCAATTATCATATGCTTTTGCTTACTTGTGGAGCATAAGGAATAACATGGAGGACATGGGGAGATGGAAAGAAGGGAGTTGGGGGAAATTGGAGGGGGAGATGAACCATGAGAAACTGTGGACTCTGAGGAATTAACTGAGCGTTTTTGAGGGGGAGTGGGAGGTTGGGTGAGCCTGGTGGTGGGTATTGTGGAGGCCACATATTGCATGGAGCACTGGGTGTGGTACATTAACAATGAATTCTGAACACTGAAAAACAAAAGTAAAAAATAAAATAAAATATAGTGATAGAGGGAACATATCCCATATCATAAAAGCCATTTATGAAAAGCCCACAACAAATATTCTCAATGGGGAAAAACTGAGAGCTTTCTCATTAAGGTCAGGATAATGACAGGGATGGCCACTCTCACTAGTTTTGTTCAACATAGTACCAGAAGTCCTAGCCTCAGCATTCAGACAACAATAGCAAAGAAGCCAAACTGTCTCTCTTTGCTTATGACAATATGCTTTATGTGGAAAACACAAAAGACTCCACCCCTAAATTACTTGAACTCACACAGCAATTCAGCAATGCAGCATGGTACAAAATCAATGCACAAAAATCAGTTGCTTTTCTATACGTCAACAATGTGACTGGAGAAAGTGAAATTAAGCAGTTGATTCCATTTAAAATAGCGCCAAATACCATATGATACGTAGGAATATACCTAACCAAAGAGGTAAAGAGTCTCCACTGTATAAACCACAGAATACTTATGAAGGAAATTGAAGAAGACACAAAGAGATGGAAAAACATTACTTGCTCACAGACTGGAAGAATGAACATTGTGAAAATGTCTGTGTTGTCCAGAGCAACCTACACGTCCATTGCCATCCCTATCAAAATATCATCACCTTTTGTCAGAGAGCTAAAACAATCCCAAAAATTGTGTGGAAGCAGAAAAGAACCTGAATTGCCAGGGGATTGTTGAAAAAGAACACCAAAGCTGGGAGCATCACAATGCCTAACTTCAAGATATATTAAAGACCTTTAATCACCAAGATAGTATGGTATTGGCACAAAAACAGTCCCATAGCTTAATGGAACAGAACAGAGACCCCTGAATTTGACCCTCATCTCTATGGTCAACTAATGTTTGGAAAAGCAGGAAAAAATATCCAATGGAAAAAAAAGACAGTCACTTTGATAAATGGTGCTGGGCAAATTGGAAAGTCATAGGCAGAGGGATGACACTGGACCACTCTCTTATACCATACACAAGGATAAACTCAACATGGATGAAATACTTCAATGTGATGCAGAAATTCTTACAAACTCTAGAGGAGGATCCAGGCAGTCACCCATGAGACATTGGACACAGTGATTTCTTTCAAGGCATGTCTCTAAAGGCAAGGGAAACAAAAGCAAAAGTGAAATTTTAGGACTTCATCAAGACAAAAAGCTTCTGCACAGTAAAGGAAATAGCAAAACTAAGAGGCAACCCATGGGATGGAAGAAGATGGTTGTACATGGCATTATGGATAAAGGACCAGTATCCAAGTTCTATACAGAATTGCTCACACTCAATACCCCAATAAATAATAGTAATCCTGTCAAAAAATGGGCAGAGTGATGAACAGACACTTCTCCAACGAAAGCATACACATGACTAACAGATACATGAAGAAAATGCTCCACATCACTAACCATTAGGGAAGTCCAACTCAAAACCCTAGTTCTATGACAAGGTCTTCCATTCTTGTCCTTCTTGTATACCAAATTAAAAAGTAGATTTTTAAATTTTTATTTTTTAATGATTTTATTTACCTATTTATTTGAAAGAGAGGTGGAGAGCACAAATAGGCAGGTGGCAGTCAGAGGTCGAGGGAGAAGCAGGCTCTTAACTGAGCAGGGAGCCCAACCCAGGGCATGATACCAGGACCCTGATATGAGGATCTGAGCCTAAGGCAGCCACTTAACTGACTGAGCCACTCAGGTACCCCCCAAAGGAGATTCTTTGAAACTTTGATGTTCTCCCACAAACATTGTGAAGCAATTCATTAGCTTAAACTCTTTCTTGCAGGGTTATTTATTACTCTTCTTCCTTGTATAAAAGAAGTTTGTATGAATTTGAGGTTTCCACCCAATTCTCTTAAAGTTTTATCTGTGGCTTTAATTCCATGGACAACTCTTCTAGCTGCTGATCTTCTTCTTGTCTTTAGCCTTGGCATCATTTGCTCACATAGGAGAGACTTTCTAAAATGGTAAATGCTCCCCCAGTGATGTTACAGTGAAACCAGTCTGAAGTCAGTCCTGGGATAGAGGCCTGCAGGCCATGGAACCACCAGCACCTGGGCACAGTGACCCAACATGGGTAATCCCCTCCACATGGCTGCAAGCACCAGCTGGGTCTTGGCATCCAGCCACAATCCTCTGACATTTGGGAATAAGCCCCCTCAGAAGGAATAGCCTTTACCTCCACAGATATCCCACACTTTGACCCTCTACTGGAGACGGGGATTTGTGTCTGAGTAGTAACCTCAAATTTCTCATGTCTGGGTCAAATGTGCCACATTTCTGGTTTGGTTTGTTCTTCCTGCTCTGTGTCCTGACCTTCCCTGTGTCTTACAGAGTCAGTGAATGTATTGGGGTGGAAGGATCCATGGGGACAGTTCTTCCTTGTCTGGAAATGGGGGCACTACTAGGGAGGCAAGTGGTGCCCCCATGGTGAGTTTCCAGGAAGCACTGGGAGGTTTTTGAGGCCCGTGCACAGTCTGCATCATTTGGGCTCACATTTTTGAATTCCGCGTTGGGTGGGGTGCACGGGGACTGTTGTCTGAGGTTTCCTGCCAGCTCACCTGGACCAAGCAGAGATGCTGAGTTCCAGAAGCAGAGGAGGTCTTTGAGAACAGCAAGGAAAAGCCAGGATGCAGGTGGGTGTCAGAGGGTGGGCAGTGGGGTTGGAAAGTGACTTTTGCTTTGTGGAGCATCTGCATAGGCACAGAGGAGTGTGTGGCCCTCCCTGTGGGCCACAAGTTCCCCGTTGCTGAACAGGATGTCTAGTGTGCAAACCGTGGATTAGAGAAAGGAGGTGGGTTGGCATGCATGGCTGTCTGAGGGAGGTTGGGGGCTGGTCCTTGCTGCAGGCACTGTCATGTACCAAGGCATGGGGACGGGAGCCGACATGGAACCCTCACTGTCCCTATAGAATGCTGGGCACCTGGTCATTGTAAATGCCTGCACCATGGCCCCTAAGTCATGACAGGTCCCGTGGCCAATCACCAGTGGGCTCTCCCAGCCCTTCACCCATTGGGAAATTATCAGTCGGCTAACCCCACCCCTCACTCCCTGGCCAAACAAGAGTGAGGTGTACGTGCACCTGTCTTACTGGCCAATGACAAAATGGCTATCCCCCTCCCCCCATTTTCTGGCCAATCACCAGTCAGCTGTCAGAATTCCTATCTTACTGGCCAATCACCAGGAGGATGACCCCGACCTTCATTCCCTGGTCAGTTGCCAGTCAGCTGTCCCTGCCCTTGTCTTAATGGCCAATCAAAAGACATCTCTCCCCACCCTTTATACCATGTCCAATCACTAGGCATCTATCCCAGCCCTTCACCCACTGGCCAATCACTAGTTGGCTGTCCCCGCCCCCTCACTCCCTGGCCAATCAAAAGTCGGCTGGCTCTGCTCATCTATTACTGGCCAATCACCCTTTAAGTGTCCCCACACCACATTTCCTGACCAATCACCAATGGTCTGTCCATGTCCCTCATTCTCTGGCCAATTACAAGATGGCTGTCCCCACCCCTCTCTTACTGGCCAATCTCCAAGTGGCACTCAGCTGTTGTCTCGCTCCTGTGGCCAATCACCAGGCAGCAGGACCAGCCAGTCAGCAAGCAGCTCTCACCTCTGGCCTCCTGCCCTCCCCCACCAGTGGCCATCTTGGTCCCACAAGATGTTGCATGGTGTCAGTTGCTGGTCTTTTCTGGGACAGAACCTGTCTGCATCTTCTCTCCAGCCCAGCTGTCCTGTCCCAAGTGAGAAACAAGAAGGGGTTGGTGACCTGACTCTCACAGTTCCTGGGATCTGAGAACCATTGAGAACCATTGTGGGCCTGCCCTTCTGGAACTCTGGCAGCGTTTTCCCTGCCAGTCCTGAGGGAGCCAGGGTTCTGAGCACAGGGTGCCGGGGTTGGCTGCAGCTGGACTGGGTGGGAATGGGAGAGAAGAGGAAGGGTCTGCCCATCATGGGTCCTCAGCCCCAAACACACGGGGCTTCCCACGTGTGAGTGTGCTGGTGCAGCTCCCAGGCGGCGCCACATCCTCCCAAATGTCCTCGGCCTGTGGGGAACCACCCTTGTGCCTCCCACTCGGATGTCAGGGCACCCTGGAGCAGCCCCACCAGGAAGTGTGGGGGAATCCAGTCTTGTTGCTTGTAAGCCCAGGAATGACACGGCTTCTGGGCTGGTCCTCAGTTTTTTGGGGTGTAGGTGGAGGCCGAGGGCTCCTGGGCTCATTCTTTTTTGGTGACTTAGGACGTGGGAGAATTTCAAGCACAGAAAGAGAAAATCAAGTGGACCAAATGGTCAGTCATGAAAACCCACCAAGATTCTATAAAACAAAGGATCCTCAGGGTGGGGAGGCAGCCTGGAGGTCTAGCTGATTGGCCATGAATGTGTTTACTGGGGCAGCCACTCTGAAAGAAGAGTGTGGAAGTTCCCCAAAGAGTGGGAAGATAGAAGTACTGCGAGAACCAGCCATAGCACTAGTCCGTGTTTATCCGAAGGAGGCACACTGAGAGATTCCAAGGGGTAGCTGCACCTTAGTGTGCACCGCAGACATGTCTGCAATAGCTAAGGCATGGGAAGAGCCCAGGTGCCTGTGGAAAGATGAATGGCTGTGACCACGTGGATGGAACTGGAGGGCATCATGCCAAGTGAAATAAGGCAATCGGAGAAAGACAATGATGATTCACTCACATGTGGAAATAAGAAACAAAACAGATGCACATACAGGGGAGGGAGAATAAAATAAAGAAATCTGGGAGGGAGACAACACATAAGAGACTCTTAATGCTGGGCACCATCAGAGGGGTGCTGGAGGTGGAGGATGGGTTAAGTGGGTGATGGGAATTAAGGAGGCTGGTGATGGAATGAGCACTGGGTGTTATATGCAACGGATGCATCACTGAAGTCTATCTCTGAAACTTAAAAAAAGTGCTAGTGTGGTTTACAATACATAGGGTTAGAATCTGACATCCACATATTTATGTTATGAATCATAATTTTCTCTAAATTTACCACCACTAATAATAAATGAATTTATCACCCCATATATAGTTTGAAGGCATCAGATGTCACCATTGTCACAATGCCAATCTCTGTCATATCTGATCTGCTTGTCAGGGCTGAGGACCTCTGGGCTCTACCCAGTTCTACTGTGTCAGTCTCTACCAATTAGGGACATTCTTTTTCACAAATGTAGGGATATTGGTACAAATGAAAGGTTATTTCTGAGTTCTTATTTGATTGTAACAACTAGAATGAGAAATATTAACCACTAAATTACTCACCTAACTTCCAAGCATAACCAAATAGAGATTAATTGGTTTTCAGATTAAAGCTAGTGTCAGTACACTTTGGCCATTTATTTCTGTAAGTAGTCGCCAGAAGAGCTGTTCATCGTGAAGGCTGTTTTATACCAGCTGTGAGGGGGAGACTTTTTTTTCCCCCATTTTATTTATTTTTTTCAGCATAACAGTATTCATTGTTTTTGCACAACACCCAGTGCTCCATGCAAAACGTGCCCTCCCTATTACCCACCACCTGTTCCCCCAACCTCCCACCCCTGACCCTTCAAAACCCTCAGGTTGTTTTTCAGAGTCCATAGTCTCTTATGGTTCGCCTCCCCTCCCCAATGTCCATAGCCCCCTCCCCCTCTCCCAATCCCACCTCTCCCCAGCAACCCCCAGTTTGTTTTGTGAGATTAAGAGTCATTTATGGTTTGTCTCCCTCCCAATCACTTTTTGCAAGGTATTTCAGATGTGCTTTTTGTTTTGATTTGTTTTGTTTTTAACATTCAATTGCCAGCATATAGTACATCATTAGTATCAGATGTAGTGTTCAATGATTCACTAGCTGTTTATAACACCCAGTGCTCATCCCATCATCTGCCTCCTTCACACCCTAACCTCCTTAACTTCCAGTCACCCCAGGCCCTAACTGATCCCCTCTGCAACCTTTAGTCTGTTTCCTGGAGTCCAGAGTCTCCCATGGTTTGTCCCTCTCTCTGATTCCTTCCCATTCAGTTTCCCTCCCTTCCCTTATGGTCCTCTGAGATATTTCTTACATTCCAGATATGAGTGAAACCATATGATAATTGTCTTTCTCTACTTGATTTATTGCACCTAACGTTATCCCCTCCATTTCCATCTATGGCGATGCAAATGCTGGGTATTCATCCTTTGTGATGGCTGAGTAATATTCCATTTTCTATATGGGTCACGTCTTTATCTATTCTTCTCTTAAAGGAAATCTTGGCTCCTTCCAGATTTTGGCTGTTGTGGACATTGCTGCTGTGAACATGGGGGAGCATGTGCCCTTCCTACTCATTACATCTATATCTTTGGGGTGAACAGCTAGTAAGTAGTACAGTGGATGTGTCATGGGATACCTCCACTTTTAATGTCTTGAGGAACCTCCAAACTGTTTTCTAGACTGGCTGCCCAAGCTTGAATCCAAACAACAGTGTAAGAGGGTTCTCCTTGCTCCATGTCCTCTCCAAAACTTGTTTCCTGTCTTGTTAATTTTAGCCATTCTAGCTGGTGTAAGGTGGTATCTCATTGTGTTTTGATTTGAATTTCCCAGATGGCTAGTGATGTGGAGCATTTTTTCATGTGCCTATTACCATTTTTATGTCTCCTTTGAAGAAGTGTCTGATCATGTCTTCCGCCTGTTTCTTTTTTTTTTTTTTAAAGATTTTATTTATTTATTTGACAGAGAGAGATCACAAGCAGGCAGAGAGGCAGGCAGAGAGAGAGGAGGAAGCAGGCTCCCTGCGGAGCAGAGAGCCCGATGCGGGGCTCGATCCCAGGACCCTGAGATCATGACCTGAGCCGAAGGCAGCAGTTTAATCCACTGAGCCACCCAGGCGCCCCTTCCACCTGTTTCTTGATTGGATTATGAGTTTTCTGGGGTTGAGTTTAATATGTTCTTTATGGATCTTGGATATAAGCCCCTTATCAATTATTTCATTTACAAATATCCTCTCCCAATCCTTGGATTGCCTTTTAGTTGTGTTGATTGTTCCCTATGCTGTGCAAAAGCTTTTTATCTTGAGAAACAGTAGTTCGGTTTTGCTTTTGTTTTCCTTGCCTTTACAGATGTGTGTTGCAAGAAGTTGCTGTGGCTGAGGTTGAAGAGGTTGCTGCCTGGGTTCTCCTCTAGGATTTTGAAGGATTCCAATCTCACCTTGAGGTATTTCATCCATTTTGAATTTATTGTTTCATATGGTGTAGGAGAATAGACCAGTCTCATCCTTCTCTATGTGACTGTACAATTTTTCCAGCACCATTTATTGAAGACCCTGTCTATTCTTTCCTTTATTGAAGATTAGTTGATCATAGACATGAAGGTCCATGTCTGGTCTGTATTCTGTTCCATTGAGTGATGGGTCTGTTTTTGTGTCACTACCATGCTGTCTTGGTGATCACAGCTGTGTAAACTAGCTTGAAGTCAGGCATTGTGATTCAGGGTCTTTTCTGGTCCATGCAAATTTCAGAATTTTTTTATTGTCTGTGAAAAATATTGGTGGTATTTTGCTAGTTATTGCGCTGACTGTGTAGGTAGCTCTGGTTAGCACAGACAGTTTCACAATGTTTTTTCTTCCAGTCTATGAGCATTGAATGGTTTTCCATCTCTTTCTGTCTTCCTCAGTTTCCCTCATAAGTGTTCTGTAGTTTCTACAGTAGAGATCTTTTACATCTTTTAGGGGTCAAGTCTTTTGTGTTTTCCACATAAAGTAGATTGTCATATGCAAGGGAAAAGAGTATGACTTCTTCTTTGCCAATTCAAATCCCTCTTTGTTATTGTTGTTCAAATGCTGAGGCTAGGATTTCTAGTACTATGCTGAACCACAGTAGTGAGAGTGGGAAAGTTTTCAGTTTTTCCCCATTACTAGTGATATTTGCTGTGGGCTTTTCATAGATGGCTTTTATGATATGAGATATGTTCCCTCTACCCCTCTATTTTGAGAAGTTTTAATCAGGAAAGGATGTTGTATTTTGCCAAATGATTTTTCTGCATCAGTTGAGAGGATGGTATGGTTCCCGTCTTTCCTTTGTTTATATGATAGATCACATTTGACTTGTTGAACTACCTTTGTTCCCAAAGGAACTACCTTTGTGTCCCAGGAATCAACCTTACATGGTCGTTGTGAATAACTTATTTATTTATTTAACTTTATTTTATTCTTTCAGTGTTCCAAGATTCATTGTTTATGCTAACTCTTTTACTGTTCCTTGGGATGGATGTGAGGGCGATTTGGCTGCAACATCTGTCACCCCATTGATCGCCAGGGTTGATTCGGCTGATCTGGCTGGGTAGGCAGGTGTCCCCTTCCTCCCTCACTGCTCCATGCACATCCCTCCCTAAGCTGCACGCTCGGTCGAAGAGGACCACTTCCCTGATAGAGGAGACCATTCTTTGGTGAAGGGTATACAAATAGCTGTGCTCCCCTGCTAGAACCTCCAAACAAGCTCTCAAGGTCCATTAATGTACCTTGGGATATTATTGGCTAGTATCTTCCTGAATATGTTGGTGTTCAAAAGGTTATTCGTTCATAATTCTCCTTTTGATGGGGTCTTTTTCTGCTTTTGGGAACAATGTAAAGCCTCTTAAAATGAGTTTGGAAGCCATCCATCTATTTCTATTTTTTGGAAACAGCTTCAGTAGAATAGGTATGAATATATATATTTTTCAATATTTGATAAAATTCTCCTGGAAGCTATCTGGCCATGGACTTTTGTTTTGTTTTGTTTTGTTTGGAAGTTTTTGGTTGCTGTTTCAATCTCCTCTCTGGCTATTCATCTGTTCAGATTGTCTGTTTCTTCCTGTTTCAGACTTGGTAGATTATAAGTTTCCAGGAATGCATCTATTGCTTCCAAATGGCCTAATTTGTTCGCATATATTTGCTGATAATATGCTCTAACAATTCTCTACTTCTTTTGCATTAGTCATGATCTCTCCCTTTTCCTTTCTGATTTTATTAATTTGAGTCCTTTATCTTTTCTTCTGGCTACATCTGGCCAGAGGTTTATTGATCTTATTAATTCGTTCAGAGAACCAGTTTCTACTTTTGGTATCTGCTCTGCTGTTCTTCTAGTTTCTATTTCATTGACATCTGCTCTAATCTTTATTCTTTCTCTTATACTGCTTGGTTTCAGCTCCATTTGCTGTTTTTTCTCTAGGTCCTGTAGGTGTAACGTCAGCTTGTGCACTTTGGATTTTTCTAATTTTTTTTTTTTTTTTTTTTGAGAGAGCCTTGAATAGCCATGTAATTCCCTCTAAGGATCACCTTTTCAGTATCCCATATGTTTTGAACCAATGTGCTTTTATGTTCATTATAAATTCTTCTTTAATTTCCTGGTTGACCCAGTCATTCCTTTTTAGGATGCTCTTTAACCTCCAAATGTTTGAATTCCTTCCAAATTTCCTCTTCTGATTGATTGGGTTCCAGTTTGAAAGTATTATTTTCTGAAAAAAAATGCCAGGGAAAATCTCAAACTTTTGGTATTGGTTGAGAACTGATTTGTGACCCAGTATGTGATCTTTTTTTTAAAAAGTTTTTATTATGTTATGTTAGTCGCCATATAGTACATCATTATTTTTTGATGTAGTGTTCCAAGATTCATGGTTTACATATAACACCAATTGCTCCATGCAATATGTATTCTCCTTAATATCCACCACCAAGCTCTCCCATCACCCTAACCCCCTCCACTCTAAAACCCTCATTTTGTTTCTCAGAGTCATAGTCCCTCATGGTTCATCTCCCCATCTGATTGCCTACCTCACTTTTCCCTTCCCTCTTCTACTGTCCTCCATGTTATTCCTTATCTTCCAAAAGTAAGGGAAACCAAGTAACAATTGACTTTCTCTGTTTGACTTTTTTCTCTCAGCATAATCTCCCCCAGTCCTATTCATGTTGATGCAAAATTGGGTATTTATCCTTTCTGATGGCTGACTAATATCCCATTGTCTATATGGACCACATCTTCTTTATCCATTCATGTGTTGTGGGGCATCTCATCAATTTCCACAGTTTGGCTATTGTGGACATTCCTGCTATGAACAATGAACAATGGAGTGCATGTGGCCACTACATTTCTATCTTTGGGGTAAATACCTAGTAGTGCAATTGGTAGTCCATAGGGTAGTTCTGTTTTTAATGTTTTGAGGAATCGCCACAGTTTTCCAAAGCGGGTACACCAACTGGCATTCCAGACAAGGTAAAGAGGGTTCCCCTTCTCCGCATCCTCTCCAACATTTGATGTTTCTTGCCATGTTGATTTTTGCCATTCTAACTCTTGTAAGGTGGTATCTCAATGTAGTTTTGATTTGAACTTCCCTGATGACTAATGATAATGAATATGTTTTCATGAGTCTGTTAGCCATTCATGTCTTCATTGGAGAGGTGTCTGTTCATGTCTTCTGCCCATATTTTGGATTCATTATCTGTTTTGTGGGTGTTGAGTTTGAGAAGTTCTTTATATATCTTTGATAACAGCCCTTTGTAGTGTCATTTGTAAATATGTTCTCCCATTCCTGGGTTGCCTATTAGTTTTGTTGACTGTTTCCTTTGTTGTGCAGAAGCCTTTTATCTTGGTGAAGTCCCAAACCTTCCTTTTCACTTTTTTTTCCCCCTTGCCTTTGCAGACATGTCTTGAAAGAAGCGGCTCTGGCTGATGTCAGAGTGGTTACTGCCTATGTTCTCTTCTAGGTATTTGATGGTTCCTGTTTCACATTGAGGTCTTTCAGCCATTTTGAGTGTATCTTGGTGTATGGTGTAAGAGATGGTCAAATTTCATTCTTCTGGACATGTTGTCCAATTTATCGAGGAGATTTTTTTTCCAGATATTTTTTCTTCGTTTGTCAGAGATTATTTGATCATAGAGTTGAGGGTCCATATCTGGGTTCCTGACACTGTTCATTTGGTCTATGTGTCTGGTTTTATGCCAGAACCGTACTGTCTTGGTGATCACAGCTATGTAATAACTTGGAATAAACATAACCAAAGAGTAAAGGATCTGTACTTGAACTACCAAACACTCATGAAAGAAACTGAAGAAGCCACAAAAGGATGGGAAAATATCATATGTTCATGGATCAGAATATTTAACATTGTTAAAATGTCCATGCTGCCCGGAATAATCTATACTTTCAGTGTCATCCCAATCAAAATACCATCTGCATTTTTCAAGGTGCAGGCACATGTAATCTAAAATGTGCATGGATCCAGTAAAGACCTCAAATTGCCAAAGAAATTTTGAAAAAGAAAACAAATATGGGGCATCACATTGCATTTTTTCCAGCTTATTACAAAGCTGTGGTCAACCCATATGTGACATATTTTGGGAGAAAGATCTGTGTACACTCAATCAGAATGGCATTTTGTGCTTTTAGGGTTGAATGTTTTCTTTATATCTTGGAAGTACATCTCTTTCATTGTGTCATTCAATGCTCATTTTTTTAAACAGTTCACTACTTAGATGATCTATTTCTGTGAGTGGGGTATTGAGGTCTCCAACTATTAATATATGATGATGATGATGGTGGTGGTGGTGATGACTCTTTTTTTTTTTTTTTTTTTTTGATTAACAGTTGGCTTATGGAGTTGGCTGCTCCCATTTTTGGGACTCAGATATTTACAGTTGCTAGATTTTGCTGTTGGATAGACCCTTGAAGTATGATACGGTATCCCTCTACATCTCTTACTAGAGTTTTTGGTTTAAAATCTAATTTGTCTGATACAACTATTGCTACCCCAGTTTGTTTGTTTGTTTGTTTGTATTTCTTTAGGTCCTTTAGAATGAAGAATAGTTGTCTATCCCCTCACTTTCAGTCTGGTGGTGTCTTTAGGCTCAAAATGAGACTCTTGTATATAGCATATGCATGGGCCCTGTCTTGTCTTTTTATTCATGGGAGCATGTAGCCTGTCCACGTTTTGAGTAACTATTGAAAGTTACGATTCTATTGACATCATGTTGCCTGTGAAGTCCCTGCTTGTATAGATTGTCTCTGTAAATTTCCGGTCTATATTACTCTTGGGGTCTCCCTGCTTTTATAAAATTCCCCTTACTATTTCCTTCAGGGCTGCCTTGGTGGTCACATATTCTTTCACTTTTATTGTGTCCTGGAAGCTCCTTGTCTCTTCATCCATTCTGAATGATATCCTTGCTGGATAACATATTTTTAGCTCCATGTTCTTCTCATACAGTATCCTAATTATGTCCTCCCGGTCTTGTCTGGCTTATCAGCTCTCTGTGGACAGGTCTGATGTTATTCTCATGTTCCCCTCTCTGTACATAATAAATATCATCCCCCAAGAAGCTATCAAAAAACCTTCTTTGGCTCTGATATTTGCAGGTTTCACTATTATGTACCTAGGGATTTTGTCTATTTTTATTGATCTTGGGTGGGGTCCACTCTTCCTCATGGGCATGAATGCTTGTCTCCTTCCCCAGATTAGGGCAGTTCTGTGCTAGATTTGACGTTGTCTTGAATGCTTTCCTCAAACCTAGCTATTGACTTCATGATTGCTACCCTGAAGTCCATCTCTGAGATTTTTGTTTATATCAATACCCATTAGATCTGTGGCCGGGACCACTGTCTCTGGTTCTTTTCCTTGTTGGGCATTCTTCCCCCTAGTCATCCTCTTGAGGTATTCTTGAGGGAACATACAAACTCCAAAATATCAACCACAACCCAAGTAAAATGCACCTAAGAAAAAAATCTGAAAGGGTCAAAATCTATCACAGATAAACTATCAAAACTAAGATGATCCAAAACAATTAAAAAGGAAGAACAAAGGAAAGAGGGGAAGAAACAAGAGGGGGCTGGGGTGGAAATAGCAGGATGATCTCCCTGTTCTTGCTTGATTTTTGGTGTTAGAAAGCACTGTATCCCAAAATTGTAAAGAAGTCAGAACTTACAAATATAGCACAATAAAATTGAATTGGGTGAAATATAGGGTGGTGTAGGGTATAAACCTATAAAACGTAATGATAAAAGAAAATAAAAGTTAAGAAGAGACCTCAAAACATAGGTTGGGAAATGTGAATCTATTTTAAATGGGATCAGGGTTAAAAATAAAAGAATTTAAAAAATAAGTAAGAAAAGAAACTGAACAGAAATGTAAAATTATAGCCTGAAGTATAAGTGAGTCCTGAGGGATCACCTAGAGCTCCCTTTATTATTTTCCCCTGGTGCTGGAGTTTTATAGGTCTGTGGGATATAAGCTTATCATTTATCTGTGCTTCCTGTCTGTCTTCTGGGAGAGGGGCCTGCTGCTTGCCTTCTCAGATGTCTTTGCCTTGGTGGAGTTGCCTACCCCTTGTTAGACCGATGGGATTAATATGAGCTGATTGGCTGCTCAGCTATTTTTCTGTGGCATCTTTCTGCTTCTCTTTAGAGGGTCAGAGGAAACCTGGCGGTGCAGAAATTCCCAGCCCAGAGCAGCAGCCACACAGTCTGTCCCCACTTTTGCAATAAATCCTGCAGGTCAATCTTTGTCCACCAGAGGTGTCACGGGGAGCTGTGAAGGTCTCTGAGATGTGTGGCTTTGCGATTGCTAGTGGTTGTGGGCTCACACTTGTACCCTTCCTATGCAGTTCCTAGGTGACAGTGAGGGGGGCACTGCAGCATCTCCTCGTGGGCTACACTGCTTGAGGTCTGTCCCTGTTACAGGCACTAACATCCCTTAGGATGTTAGACAGTTCGCAACTTCTTGTCTTTTCAGGGTGGTCAGGCAGAGGGCAGTCTCACTACCAACTCGGCTAATAGTTTATTGTGTCTGGAACTGAAAAGTCCGGTCTGGGCTCAGTGACCATAACCAGTCTCCCTGCTCCACTGCTTGGGGACTCTATCGGCTGGGGCTCCCCCATTCCTTCTGAATCTCCTGGAATCCTTAGACCACAATGATCCCATTAGAGTTCTGCCCTACTTGTCCCCTGTGCCCTTTTCAGAAGGGGGTATCTCTAACTTGAGCAGATTTCCAATGTCTCCATTTGTATTCTCCTGTGTTACATCACTTTCCGGTGGCCAGCTTTTGGGGCGCCCCAGCCTTCCATTTATCTTCAGTCATTTCCCCAGAAGACTCCACTTTCCATACCTAATTCTCTGCTTGTGGAGATCCAGGTAAATATTCCATCTCAGGCTGAATTTGTGTGTGTTCAGAATGGCTTGATAGATATCCAGCTAACTTTGAGGAACCAGATTAAACGACCTCCCTACTCAGCAGCCCTCTTGCCCAAGAAACAATGTTTTCTAATGTAAGTCCTCTGCAAATGTCCACACTGTACATAGACGTGAGCATAGGGTGATTTTTTTTTTCCTTTTGGATTTTCTTTTTAATTGAATATTTTTTTTTGTCCTCAAAAAGTTTTATAGTTACTATATAATAAACACTTCATTACATTATTATTTTTCCCAAAACAACATGATTTCTTTAAAATTTCTTTTCAGCGTTCCAGAGTTCATTGTGTATGCACCACCCCCAGTGCTCCATGCAATGCGTGCTCTCCACATACCCACCACCAGGCTCTCCCAGCCTCCCAAACACCCTTCTCTCCAAAATCCTCAGTTAGTTCCTCAATTGAAATTTAATAAATCTTATTATGTAAAAAAATAGATAAGTGGAAAAAGAAAAATTGGTATATATTCACAATGGAAAATTAGGCATAAAAAAAAAAGGATGAAATTTTTTGCCATTTGGAACATGGATGGACCAAGAGGCTGTGTACTTAAATGAAATAGGTAAGACTGAAAAGACAAATACTATAGGATTTCACTCCTGTATGGATTCTGAAAAGCAAAACAAATGAATAAACAACCAATCCAAAAGCAAAATCAGAATGTAAATATAGAGAACAAACGACAGTTCTCAGAGGGGTAGTGAGGGGCGTGGGAGAAATGGGTGAAGGCATGTAGGACACACAGACTTCCCGTTGTGGGATGATTAAGTCTCAGGGATGAAAGGCACAGCATAGGGTATATGGTCAATGGTATTCTAATGCTGTATCTGGTGACGGATGGTAGCTCTACTTGTGTTCCTAATAGTATAAGGTGAAAAGTTGTCCAATCATTATAACGTTCACCTGATGTGAACAAAATATTGTGTGTCAACTGTGCTTCAAAAAATGAGTCAGAATGTACATGAATATAACAGACATAGGTTTGTCTGAGAGGGACAGAAACCAAAGGCAATCCAGGTGCAATTCTCCTCAGTCTGCCGGTCTCGGGGCCAAAGGTAACTGGTCTCTTGGGGAGAGCCCACTCTTCACTTTTGTGGTAATTTTACTTCTTCTAGTTCTCCTCTTTGCAGATTTCCATTTCGGCATCCTGGGACAGTGTTTTCCTGTGTGCCCCTTTAGTTGATGTTCACTCCTAGGCCACATGTAATTCTTCTCTTTACGGTCCACACCAGGAAGCCTGTCTCTCCCTTGTTTTCAGAGAACACATCTCTGCTCTTAATCTTCACTCCCCTGAGCTGTAGGGCCTTTGTATCTGCTCAGGGACAAGACAGCTCCATTTGAAGCTTACTCTTTCAACAAATAATATATGGGAACCTCCTATGTGCTGCTGGGGAACAATTATGGAAGGTTCCTGAAGATTTTACTTTTCTTTTTTTTTTTTTTTAAGTTTTAGGAGTACAATTTACTGATGTATCTGTCGCATTGAATACCTAGGGCTCATTCCATCAAGTGTCCTCCTGAATGCCCATCACCCAGGAACCCCATGTCTCAGCCACCTCCCTTTAGCAACCCTCATTTTGTTCCCTATTGTTGGGTCTCTCTCATATGGTGTGCATCCCTCTCTATTTTCATCCTGTTTTATTTTTTCTTCCCTTCCCTTTTGTTCACTTGTTTTGTTTCTTATAGTAAACTTATGAGAGAAATCATATGACATTTGTCTTTCCCTTTTCTATATTGCTTATGCTTATCTAAAACATCCCAGAGTCTCTACCAGAATAGCTAAAAGCAGGAGCTACAGGGGGGAAGACCCTTTCCCAGTTTAGCCCCAGATTTTTTTAACAGTCCCAAGCGAAGACAAATAAATATGACCCAATGAAAATAAATCTGGACACAAGATTGGGAAAAAATAATAATAATAAAAAATAAAACAAAAACAAAATCGTGAGAACAAAATAAAGGAAAAAAAAAGTTTTGAACTCCTGTCACAAATAGCACTAAACCCTTCATATCAATAGCCCCTATGATTTAATAATTAGGAGCAGCTGGTGAATTGGGTTTTATTTTTAATATTTTATCCGTAAGTCATGTCTGTACCCCAGGTAGGGCTTGAACCTACAATCTTGAGATCAAGAGCCCCATGTTCCACCCACTGAGCTACCCAGAGGCCCCAGGAACTGTTTTCAAGGGCAAGTGACATGTGGCGACAACTCACATTACAGGCATTCCAGCTCACCATAGTGAGAGTAACACCACAGAGATTGTCCCAAGGGGCCAGATGTCCCCCGTCAGGTGTGCACAGGGCACCGGCCGGCCAGCCCAGGTAAAGCATGTGCTAGCAAATGAGCTAGGAGACCCAGCCATGATTAGAGCAGGGCACGAATGAGAGGGATGCGGCAGAGCTCCATATCTAAGCAGCATTCATGATTCTCTCCTGATCTTCCCTCCCCAGGCTCGTTCTCTCTCTCCACAGAGAGCGCAGCTTGCAACGTCAACCCCAGGCCCTCTATCCCTCCTCCCAGTCTCTTGTCACCCTCCCTAACCAGTCTGTCATGGCAGCCACCCACTGGGACTCCTCTATCTCTGGCTGGTTCAGGGAAACCTGCAGTCCTATCCCCGCACTCCCCCCTCTGCCCTCAGCCAACTTGACTCATCCATGCCATTGGACTCTGCTCCCTTAGTGTGCCCACTGGCCACACCTGGCAGGCCACCTCTGCTCCTCCTCCATGGGAGCACAGCTGTTGGGAGCTCCAGGCTTGGTCCCAGCCTTTCTTCTGTCCCTGCCATACAACAGAACAGTAACAGTCCTGTCTGGTCTGCTGTCCCCCTCCCGCTGTTATCCAGCCTCCACCTGTCTGTGGACCTTGGACTTGGAGACCTAAGCACTCACAGGCCCTCCCCACAGAAGGGACCTCAGCCCTTTCATGGCCACACAAGCCTGTAGGTCCCCATCAACCCTGCCCCCCATGGGGCACTATTCCCATATCAGGGCACCAAAACCCAATGAAAGTGCAGGGCTATCTTTCCACCTTCCTTTCCTTCTACCCCAAATTCAGCCCACCAGCTTACCCTGTCAGCCACACATTGTAAGTGCAGGTGCAGCTGCTGGGGTGCAGCCGTTGGGGGAGAAATCATGGCAATACTTCCAAGACTGAGCAGAGAATAACCTCACAATACAGCAGTTACACTTCAGGGTCTCTGCTAGTTTCCCCCAGGATCCTGGGTGGTCTCTGCACTGCCCTGGGTATCAGTGCTGTGAGGTCACAGGCTTCTCTTGCCCCCTCTCTAAACAGTGCAGGCCCACAGTTGGAGCTCGACAAACAGCTGTGGACGGGAAACCTCCAGCCCACACCTGGAACAGCACAGCTGCCCATAGCTCAGGGCAGGGGTTTCCTTTGCCAGAGTCCTTCCCTGGGAGCTTCCACATTGCTGACACATACTCCCTGAGTGCCTCTCCCCACCCCTACCCCACCTTGCATGCTTTCAGTCTGTGTCCTTGTGGGACCCAGTGACTTAGAGTCTGTTTTGGACCAGAGGCAGGGGAAAGATTGTCTGACCTTGGGTTGTGAGCGATGCAAATGCCCTATGTGGTGTGCCCTCCAGCTTTCTACACTCCCTTGGTGTGGGACCGAGGAGGAAGCAGCTGTGTCCTGACTGGGGTCAGGCTGTGGTATCCCAGCAGGAACAGGGGTCTCAGCCCTAAGATTGGTTGCATATCCACTAAAGGGTCCTCTATGATTCCATCTCATCTGTAATCCATTGGGGGTTTCAGTGTGGCATAAGGAAAATTCTATGTCACAGAAACACAGAGGGAAAAATAAAACAAAACAAAACAGTCCCCCTTGAATTGGTGGGCAGAAACCAAGGCACCTCCTGGGTGATCCCACTTACAGAAACCTCCAGAACAGGTGAAGGAACAGAGAAAGAAAGCAGCTAAGGGGTTGGGACGGGCCGGCCTGGGGGAGAAATGGGCAGGGAGGGCTTGGGCTCAGGGTCTCCTTTGGGGAAGATGTTCCCTAGTGATGTTCTGTGCTATGGGGAGAGGGTGCCAGGGATGGACTTAGTGCTCAGCACAAGTTCAACTGAAAAGAATGAATTTTATTTAAAATAGGTGGTAGAGAGCATACAGGACATGGGCAGCTGGTATCAAAGTGACTATGTACCAGAGAGAAAGAACACAGGGGGAGGGGATGAAATGTTCTGTCAGGGCGGCGGGGTCAGAGGATGGAACTGAGGCTAATTGTACAGGGAGGTCTCCCCGCAGAGCAGGGGGCTCTGGATAGGGCTCTGGGAGCCCCGCAGGAGCAGGTGTAGTGGCAGGGTTGGGACAGGGACTAGGTCAGGAGCATGGCCAGATGCAAGACCTGGGACAGGGCCAGGAGCAGGAGCAAGGGGAAGGACAGGGTCAGCAGGAGTGCCCAGCCCAGGATGCAGAGCTGGAGCTGGGTCAGGAACAGGAACAGAAGTGCAGGCAGTGGTAGGGGAAAGGGCAGGAGCAAGGGGCAGGAGCTGGGTGTGGGGCAGGAACAAGGACACAGGAAGGAACAGGCGAAGACTCAGTGGCCCTGGTATGGGCGAGGGAAGAGCCAGGGGCCCTTGGAGGGTCAGGAGGAAGGGCAGGAGCAGGGCGAGGGGCTGGGTCTTGAGCAGGGACAGGGACACAGGAAGGAACATGGGAAGGTGCAGTGGTTCTGGCAGAAGGGGCAGGGGTAGGAACAGGGGCTGGACATGGGTGTGGAGCAGGAAGAGGGGCAGAGGCTATGTCAGAGGAAGGGGCAGGAGCAGGATCCAGTGTAGGAACTGGGTCTGCGGCAGAACAAGAGCACAGTCGGGCAGGGGCAGCAGTCCTGGCAGGGATTGGGGAAAGGGCGGGAGCTGGGTCAAGGGCAGGAACAGGGGCACAGGCAGGGGAAGGGATAGGGGTATGGGTAGGGGCACAGGCAGGGGCATGGGAAGGGCAGGAGCAGGGGCAGGGGCAGAGACTGAGTCTGGGGCAGGGCAAGGGGCAAGAGCCCTGGCAGGGTCAGGGGAAGGTGCAGCGGTTCTGGACAGGACAGGGGGAAGGCAAGGGTTAGGAGCAGAGGCAAGGACAGGGTCTGGGAAAGGGACAGTGTCATAGGCAGCAGCAGGGGCAGGGGAATGGGTCCTGGCAGGCGCTGGGGAAGGGGAAGAGGAAGGGGCTGGAGGTGGGACAAGTGCCCTGGTGCTGGCTGGTGGAGGATCCAGGGCAGGAGCTGGGACTGTGGCAGGATCAGGGGCAGAGTCAGGGATGGGGGAAGAGGAAGGGTCTGGAGCTGGGTCAGGTGTCCTGGTGATGGCTGGTGCAGGATCCAGGGCAGGAGCTGGGACTGTGGCAGGATCCAGGTCACAGGCAGGGACAGGGCAAGGGGCAGTGGCCTCGGTTGGGGCAGGTGAAGGGGCAGAATCAGGGACAGGAGCTGCGTCTGGGACAGTACCAGGGGCACAGGCACAGGCAGGGGAAGGGGCAGTGGCCCTCGGCCCTTGCAGCAGTGGGGGAAGGGGACTCGGTCCTGGCACTGGCTGGTGCAGGATCCAGGGCAGGAGCTGCGTCTGTGGCAGGAAGGGATACAGGTAGGGGCAGGGTAAGGGACAGGATCACAAGAGTTGTTGGGGCTGGAGCAGGGGCTGGGGCAGGAGCAGGCCCCAGCTCTTCCTGGGCAGCGTCAGGCTCTCCGTGGCCTGGTTCCTGGTTACCTGCTGGCTGCTGGTCTCCTGCTGAGGTGGTGGCAGGCACCCACCCCACTGTGGGCTGTCCCCCACTTGGTGGCTCCTGATGATGTTGGGGCCAGCCTGAGCTCCTGGGAGCGGCTGTGAGAGGAGAGAAGGTCACATGGGTATGTGCCTCTCCGTGTGCCTTTGCGTAGACAGGACCCAACATGGCGCCTCCCAGAGAAGCCACAGCCAAGAAAGAACCTTCAGTGGGACGTCTCCCCGACCGTAGTCCACTCGCCGGGTGCTCTGAACCCAGTCCTTGCTCCTGGCCCCACAGCAGCCTGTGGACCTCCTCCCCATGGGGCCGAGCCCCGACCCATTCCCACACCCCCCCCAGGCACCCTGCTCTGGGCTTTTCACCATCTGGGTCTGCTTCCTCAGGTGGCCTGGGAGGTTTTGAAGTGTTTCCTGGGGCTGGGGACTCCTGCGTCAGGGAGGAGGTCATGTTCTCCAGTCTCCTCTCCTCATCTGTGGCCTTCTTCAAAGACAGCGATGGGCCCGGAGGCATCACAGCCCTGCCCGGATGACCCCACTGTCCTCCTGGCAGTCCCCTGCTGCTCCATCATCAGACCCAGATCTGTATGTGCACACCCCTGCTCCCAGGACTGGGACCCACACCTGCAGGGATCTGGGGATCAGCCCTGGGCAGAAGCTCACGGCCCCTGCACCGGGTCCCACCCAGCCCGCCTTGACCTTGATCATGACCTGCCCACTGGGCATTTGACCCCTCCTCAACCTGCTCCTGCTCAGGAAGGCCCCACCCGCACATGAGCCCTCTTTCCACACATATGCATGCACACGCACGCTCACACCCACAGGAACACACACACACACAGTCGCACACATGCACACGCACATGCCACACACGTGGGGAGGGGACCCGGTGCTGCACAGGTCGATCAGAGGGTGTGGAGCTGGGTGGGCGGATCTGGCCTTCTGGTGTCACCTGTCTCTCCCTCCTCCCAAATGGCCAGAGGCTTCCGGCAGCCCTGAGAAGACCTGAGCGCAGGCAAGTGTTTGTCTGGCGCGCTGCCCTCCGTCTGCAGCCTCCCGATTTGGGGATGCAACAGGTGAACATCTTTGAGGATCTCCTAAGAAATGAGCTGGGTAGGGGGCTGTCCCTGGAATGTGGGTGCCTGGTTATGCATGTTCTAATTCCGTTGGGCTTCGTGGTCAGGGATGTGAGGTCACCACTCCCTGGGGACCCCTTACAGGACTTCCTCCTTACACCATGCCCCCAGGGGTCCCCTCCCCCAGCTTCTCAATCCTCACCCTTCACCTCTTGCCCCTTCCACACAGTGACACCCACACTGTTCACCCACAGTGGCTGCGAGGCCTGGGTGCAACCATTGTCCTCTCTTGGAGGACAGAGAGCTGGGTTCAGTCCGGGTTCCTGACGGCTTCGGGCATGTCGGAGTTCCCGTGCGTGGTCCACAGAACCTGAAGCAACCTGTCCTTTGCCCCGTGCCCCTGGGGGAGCCTATGGCACTGCTGGGTCCAGATCACCTGAGCCCCCCTGGGCAAGGGCATGGCCATTCCCCAGCCCCTGCATTCCTTGTCTCCCCCCCCCCCACCCCCGCGTGGGACAGGGACCACACAAGGACCCAGAGCCATGCTACAGGCAGACCCTTTTCGAGTGGGACAGAGGGCCTCCCAGGAGTCCACACATAGTCAGGGGCACAGAACACCTTCAGTCCAGAATCACCGCCTGCCAAGGGCGCCTTTCCTGTGGGGCCGGGCTCAGGCTCAGAGAATCCTCTCTGAGCAGGGTTCCTGAATTCCAAGGCGCACAATGTGTCCTGAGAAGGAGGCCTGAAGGCCAAGTAGAGACTCTGAGGCACGAGCAGACTAGTTTACTCAGCTCCCGGCAGCGGTGCAGCCTGGGAGGGCCGGCTCCCCATGGCCACACTTTCTTTATATTATGTTATTTTTCACCTTCTTCCCTTCCTCCCTTCCTCTTTCTTCCTTCCTTCCTTCCTTTCTTTCCTTCTTTCTTTTCTTTTCTTCTTTCTTTCTCTCTTTCTTTCTTTCTTTCTTTCTTTCTTTCTTTCTTTCTTTCTTTATTTATTTTCCTTAACAGATGTTCTTTGTTGAATTTAGAGGGTGGGAATGACCTGGGAGATGGGGCAGAGAGAGAAGACAATTCCCCGCTGTGCAGGGAGCCCAATGCCAGACTGGATCCCAGGACTTTGAGTTCAGGACCCGAGGTGAAGGCAGAGGCTTCACGGACTGGGCCACCCCCAGGTGCCGCACCAGTCTTGATTTTAAAGAGGAATCCAAATTCCAGAGTTTTAGTTGCATTCCTCCACATGATAAGAAATGCATGGGAGTAAAAATGGTTCGTGAGATTGTGCCTATGTGGTGATAGTGTCTGTCGTCCAGTGTCTTGGGACTGGGTCCCCGACCTCCCCGTGAGGATGTCAAGCGTGAAGGCTTGTGACCAGCTCAGGCTGACCCCAAGGAAAAGGGTCCGCAAATTCTGCCAGCAGCCGAGATCTAGTACCCTGTACACCTAGAACTTGACCCGGCATGGGACTCCAGCTAGCTGTGGAAGCAGCCCAAGAGGTTAAGCTGGGGACCCCACAGCCTAGAGCCACTCTGGCTCCCTCCCACGGAACTCCGTGGAGGGCAGAGTAGCACCAGCATTCATTCCCAAGGAAAGCCAGGTGCACACCCGTTCTCCCAGCCAGTCCGCCACCAGGACCCGGTTCAGAGCCCAAGAGCAGAACCAGTTCTGGAGTTGGCTTGGCGCCGCTCCAGAAGGCTGTGGGCTGTTTCCTTCCAGAAGGCACAGGGATAGGCGGTCAGCCTGGTGACCTTCTCTCCTGCTTCGGCACCGTGTCAAGTTGCAGAACGGGCCGCTGGCCCAGGGCTGGTAAACACCCACTGGCAGAGGGGACCCAAAGCCCGCACCAGTGCCTGAGGCATCTCCACCCTCTTCCCAGAAGGGGCGGCATGCACAGTTACCGCCAAAGGCTGAAGTAGCCAAGATATTGACGAAAGGAGACAAGTCCCATTGTTAAGTAGTGTTTTTTTGTTTTCTTTTTTTGTTTCTTTTTTTTTTAACCAGAGACCTAAGGACAGAAGGACGTCTTGGGGACCAACAGACACAGTTCATCTCCACAAGCCCCTGTCTGGGGACACCTGTTCTCAGTCCCGGGAGGAGGATATGGGAGGACAGGTATGTGATACCACCTATCGCCAGGGTAGATGGAGGAACTTTTGGCCAGAGGCTGTCCTTAAGGGCTCGAAGATGGAAAGGAAGTGCAAGGGGTGGTGGGGGGCAGCTGTGTTCAGGAGGTTGCAGTCGATCGCATCCATCACTTGGGCATTAGCGCTCTTCCACTCAATGCTCTCTCTAGCACCTCTGGGCTGGGCAACCCTGACAATACATCTTTAAAAACTGCGCCAGTATTTCTGGGGTGAATACCAGGACGAGTACTGCTAGGTGAAGATTGCAACGGCGGACTCGGATAGGAGCTGCCGACTGTTGTCCCAGACAGGGGGGCCCAACACCATACCCTCCGGGGGAACTGCACTGGACTTTCGTGTCCACAGGTTCTGCCCAGGACGGCTGGATGCCAGGACAGACCTACCGGTCTGTGGGGGACCCATGCGAACTACACGGAAGGGGAGGAGATGGAGCAGGGGAAGAGGCAGGGACGGGGGCAGTGGAAGGGGCTGGAGCTGGGGCAGGTGTCACCTTAGACTCCTTTCAGCCGAAAGGCCAGAGGCATTGGGCAGCCCTGAAAGGACCTCCTGAGCGCGGGGAAGAGGTAGCTGGGCGCGCTGTCCTCCGTCTCCACCGAACCGAGTTTCGGGGGCAGCATGCGAACATGGTGTCGGTTGGACGATGTCCAAAGCAACGAGCTGCACAGGGGGGCGTCCCTGGAATGTGGGTGCCTGGTGACGTGGGTTCCAATTCTGTTGGGCTCTGTGGTCAGGGAAGTGAGGTCACCGCTTCCTGGGGACCCCTGCCCCGACTTCCTCCTCACACCGGAGCCCCCGAGGGACCCTCCCCCAGCCTCTCCGTGCTCACCCCTCACCCCATGCCGCGTCCAGACAGTGGCCCCCACACATCGGACATGTTTCGGTGGTGCTGACAGCAGTAGGCCACCGCGCTGAGCCCTGCCTGCATGCAGGGGCCCTTCGGGGTTGGGCATGCACCCGCGTGTGCAATGGGGTGGGGGGCGGTCAGGGAGTCAGCGTAGGTCGGGGTCGGGAGATCCTCCCGAGGAGACTCCCAGGTTCCCACTCACAGCTGCGTGTGTGTTCCCGTGGGTCCACGCCCTGTCCGACCCAGGGTGTGCTCAGCGTGTGCGTTTCAGTCACGTGGTCTGTGCCAGGAGGGGTCTCACGGGGCTGCCGTTGCAGGAGGCAGTTCCTGGGCAGGAGCGACGGGGTTTTTCAGGAACCTCGAGACTGTCAGCTAGCATCTCTTCCCACGACGGGTCGAGGGACTCGTCATGGGCTGCGCGTGCGTGGGTGTGTCCCTGCGTGCGTGCAGGCGTGCACCGGGCCCAATGGGAACGGGGTTCCGGACCCGGCAGCGGCCAGAGTGTGTGTGGGGTACTTCGGGGGAGGGAACTGAGCTAGGCCAGGGCCTGGCCATCCCTGCTGAGGGGAAGGTGAGCCAGCCCACACGGAGGACCGGCGGGCAGGAGGAGCCTTGTGCCCACGGGGCCGGCGAGCCCGGGCTGGTCCTTCCTTGGCAGGATGCATGTGGGCAGCTCCAGTTCCGGCTCAGAGCCCAGGGGACCCACGGCCCCCACGGGAGATCGTTTCTTGTGCAGCGGAAGGCCTTGTGCCCTCGGGTTCCGGGCTCCCGGGAGCACAGCTGAGGATGAGCCCATCCTCGGAGCCGCCATCCGCCGTGGGTGCAGGGGTCCTCCCACGCCGGCCCGTCCACATCTTCGTCCTTGTTGTCGGCATAGGCGATGCAGGGAGGGCGGCAGAGGGGCCGTGGGTTCAGAGCCCGGCGTGGGAAGTGGGGCCCACACTCACGGTGCTGGGGGTTCCTCCTTCCGAGGAAGCCGGGGCAGGACTCCAGGCAGAAGCAGAGGGGGAGCTGGGGCATGGTGGCCGCCCGGTCCCTCACCGGCTGAGCGAGGTCGTGGATACCCCCAGGCCCCTCTGGTCCTTGTTTTGGACCTCAGTCCACAGAGGGTAGCCGCTCGGTCAAGGCAGGATGGCAAGTCCAGTGCAAAGACAGCAAGCGGCCGAGACCCGGAACAGTGGGGTTGGTGGAGACAAGAGTGTACAGTGGCCAATGCTGGAGAGGGTCTCGGCCTTGGCCTTGGGGCACCCGGGCTGGCACGGCGCTGCCTTCTTGTGGAGGCCCGCGCGCGCTGCCCGCCCTGGGGCACCTGCTGCCGCGGGAGCACCTGCCCCCACCTCTCTGCCGAGGGCTCTCTCCTGCGCCAGCCGTGCCTCCTCCCACGCCAGCCAGCGGTTGCCAGCTATGCAGCCCGGGAGCCTGGACATCCCAACGACCACGACCCCCTGCCGGGGGACCGAGCCGTGCGGGGGGGACGTGGTCTCCCAGTGGGCTTGAGGTCAAGGACACCCCCCCGGCGCTCCCTGCCCTGCTTTGGGCTCATTGTGCCCTGTCCCCACTCAGCTCCCTGGGCCCAGCTCCTCCTCCCTTGGGGGAGCAGCCTCGGCCCGGGCTCCCCACACTGGGCCCGGGAGCGGCTTGTCAGGACTTTCTGGCCTGGCGCTTCCCTGCCTGGCCTAGGGGCCCCTCGGCTGGCATCCCGGGCTGGTCCGAGGCTACCCAGCGCAGGCAGGCTCAGGGCACTGCACTGGAGATGTCCAGGGACCCCCGAGCGAGCGCCCAGGCCTGGCCCAGCGCACCGGGCTTGTGAGGGGCCCAGCGCTGGTGGCGGGCGTCCCGCCACGGGGCACGGGGTGTGTCCTGGTCATGGTGGCCGTTGTGGGTGAGGCCCCTGAGGGATCCCAGAAGAGGCAGGAGACACGGAGGTCGACAGGACATTGCTTCTCAAGGAGGACGATATCAGGCTCAGAGGACCTGCGAGGTCCTTAGGAAAACTCGGAGGCCCTGGGGATGTTGGCTGCAATGCTGTCCCTGGGGCCCAAGAGTGGTGCCACAACGCCCCAGTCAACACGGCCCAATGCAGTCTTTGGGGCTTCGGGGGATCAGGGCTGGTGGGCCATGAGGACGCCCAGGGCGTCACGTGGAGGATATCCTGACTTGGCGTCCCTTTTCGGGACTCGATGTTTCTGGAGGCAGTGCTAAGCCTCGTTCTCTTCCGCCCTCTCTGCAGCTGGCCCCTGTGTTCCTCAGCGGATTCCAGGTGGCCATCCCGCTGCTCACCCTGAGGACCGTGCCCCGTCAGCGCCCACAGTGACCGTGAGTGCCCTGGGGACAGGGACCATGTGGTTGGGGCTGCTACCCTCGGATGAAGCCCCAGGGCTCAGTTCCCTGCTCGGACCCCAGAGCCTCTCCTGGGTGAGGGAGGAATGGAGGGAGTCAAGCTGGGGGAGAGGGAGGAAAGGAGGGAGGGAAAGAAGAGGAAGGCCTAGAGGGGGAGGGAAGGAAGGAAGGACTGAGGGACTGAAGTCATGAGGGAGGGAGGCCATGAAAGCACAGGAATGCGGCCCATGCATCTGGAGTCCTTGGGTGGAGGGAGGTGCGAGGGTGTCCCAGGCCAGACCCTGGATGGTGGCTCAGGGCAGGTGCATCTGTCCTCACCGTCCTGCCCTTCCTCCTCCTGGGCCATCCTGGATGGCCTTCTGCCATCCTGGACCCTGTCCACCTCCTCGTCCACCAATTGTGAATGTTCCCAGGAGCAGGGGTGGCAGGAGGGCTCTCAGGAGGGGCTTCCCGTATCCGGTGCCCCGGAGGAGACTGGGACGGTTAGCTCCAAGACGTTGTCACCTGAGCACTGGGACCGAGGACGACGTCCACGTCCCTGGGCATGAGTGCTCCCCGACTGTCTCACCCTGCTCTCTCCCTTCTGGCGTGAAACACTGTGCCAGAGGTGGCGGGCTGAGTCCCCGGACGAGCACTGCTAGGTGATGGGTGCCCCTGCGGGCTGGGATGGGTGCTGCCCGCTGTGGTCCCAGACAGGGGTGCCCGTCCCCCTTCTCTCCGGGGGACGTGCACTGGACCTCCGTGTTGGCACGTTCTCCCCAGGGCTGCTGCTCCTCAGGCCAGACACCGGCCGGTCTGAGGGGGACGCGCGCTGCCTCCGTAGGGTTTCCTTGGCCAGAGGCCTTCCCGGGGAGCTCCCGCATTGCTGACAGGGGCTCCCTGCGTGGCCTGTCCGCCGCCGCCCCCCGCACCCTCCCCCCCATGCACCTGGCATGCTTTCGGTCTGTGTCATTGTGGGACCCGGTGCCTTGGAGCCTGGGGGGCACCAGAGGCCGGGGAGAGCTTTCTCTGGCCTTGGTTTGTGAGCGATGGGTATGCCGTGTGTGGTGTGTCTTCCAGCTGTGTGCCATGCCCTGGTGTGTGTGCAGGCCCCAGGAGGAAGCTGCCGGGTCGCGTCTGGGGTCAGGCTGTGGTGTCCCGGAGGGAACAGGGGTCTCGGCCCCGACCTTGGGCCCCTCTGCACTCAAGGGGCCTCCATGATCCCGTCTCCTCTAGAACCCTTCGGGGTTTTCGGTATGGCAGGGGGCAAGTTCCACGTCCAAGACGCCCAGGACAAAACCCAGTCCCCTTTGAAAAGAGGTGGGCAGACACCCGGGCACCTCCAGAGTGATCCCCCTCCCAGAAACGTCCAGAACAGGGAAAGGAAGGGAGAGAGAAAGCAGCTGAGGCGTGGCGAGGGGCCGGACTAGGGGAGCAATGGGCAGGGAGGGTTTGGGCTCAGGGTTCCCTTCGGGGAAGGAGTTGTTCCACAGCGATGTTCTGGGCTGTTGGGGGCGGTGGGGGGGCGGGGGGGGCGGCGGCGCCGGGGACGGACTTAGGGTTGAGCACGGGTTCCACGGAAAATCGATGCATTTTATTTAAAAGAGATAGGTGAGAGCGTTGAGGGCAGGCAAAGCTAGGATGACGGTGAGACCAAAGCAGAGAGAAAGAACCCAGGCGGAGGGGATGAACCGTGGCGGCGGGCCATGGGGGTCGGGGCATGCAACGGAGGGTACCTGTGCAGGGAGCTCTCCCCGCAGAGCAGGGGGCTCTGGATGGGGGCTCTGGGAGCCCCGCAGGAGCAGGTGTAGGGGCAAGGGTTGGGACAGGGGCCGGCACAGGAGCTGGGCCTGGTGCAAGAGCTGGGACTGGGGCAGGAGCAGGAGCAAGGGGAGAGACAGGGTCAGCAGGAGCGGCCGGTGCAGCATGCAGGGCTGGAGCTGGGTCAGGGCCAGGAAGAGGAGTGCAGGCAGGGCCAGGGGAAAGGGCAGGAGCAAGGTGCAGGATCTGGGTGTGGGGGTGGCACAGGTGTCCTGTGGGAACATGGCGAGGCAGGGGAAGAGAGAGTGGCCCTGCAAGGGGCAAAGGGAGGGGCAGCAGTCCTGGCAGAGGCCGGGGAAGCGGCAGGGCCTGGGTGTGGAACAGCAAGAGGGACCCAGGCAGGAGCAGGAGAAGGGGCAGGAGCAGGGGCCCAGGCAGGGAGAGGCGAAGACAGAGGGGCCCTGAGAGGGGCAAGGGAAGGGCCAGTGGTCCTTGGAGGGGCAGGGGAAGGGGGTGGGCAAGCAGCAGGGGCAGGGGCAGGAGCAGGAGGACGGGTGGGGTCTGGAGCAAGAACAGGGACCCAGGGAGGAACACGGGAAGGGGCAGTCTTCCAGGCAGGGTAAGGGGCAGGGGCAGGAACAGGTGCAGGGCATCCGTGTGGGGCAGGAATCGGGGCAGAGGCAATGGCACGGGCAGGGGCAGGGGCAGGGGCAGGATCCAGGTAGGAACTGGGCCTGGGGCAGGAAGGAGGGCAGAGGCAGGGGCAGGGGAGTGGCCAGTGGTCCTGGTGGGGTTTGGAGAAGGGGCAGGAGCTGGGTCTGGGGAAGGAGCAGGGGCACAGGCAGGCTAAGGGGTAGGGGTCCTGGCAGGCGCAGAGGCAGGGGCAGGGATCCTGGCAGGGGCAAGGGAAGGGGCCGTGGAAGGGGCTGGAGCTGGCAGAGGTGTCCCGGCGATGGCTGGCGCAGGATCCAGGGCCCGAGCCGGGACTGGGTCAGGATCCGGGGCACAGGCGGGGACAGGGGAGGTGTCCATGGCCTGGGTCGGGGCAGGCGAAGGGGCAGGATCAGGGACACGAGCTGGGTGTGGGGCAAGAAGAAGGGCAGAGGCACGGGCAGGGGAAGAGGCAGCAGCTGTCTCCCGGGCAGGCGAAGGGGCAGGGGCGGGGCAAGGGGAATCAGTCCTTGCAGGGGCTGGGGCAGGGGCTTGGTGTGGGGCAGTAAGAGGGGTGCAGGCCGGGGAAGGGGCAGTGTCCAAGGCTGGGGCAGGGGACGGGGCAGGGGCAGCGGCAGGGTTTGGAGCTGGGTCAGGTGCAGTGGCTGCACCTGGCTGGTGCAGGATGCAGGGCAGGAGTTGGGCCTGTGGCAGGATGAGGGGCCCAGGCAGGGACGGGGGAAGGCACAGGATCGTGAGAGGAGCAGGAGCAGGAGCAGGGCCTGGGGCAGGAGCAGGCCCCAGCTCTTCCTGGGCAGCGTCAGGCTCTGTGGGGCCCGGTTCCTGGTCACCTGCTGGCGGCTGGTCCCCGGCTGAGGTGGCGGCAGGCACCGTCTCCCAGTCCCCAGCTCCTGCTGATGTCAGTAGGGGCCCGAGCTCCTTGCCAGGAGCAGCTGGGAGAGGAGAGAAGGTCCCGCGCTTGCCTGCCTCTGCATGTGCCTTGGCGCCCACAGGACCCAGGCGGGGCGTGGCGGAGAGGCCGCAGCCAGGGAAGGAACCCTCAGCGGGACAGCTCCCCGAGGGCAGTGTCCCCGCTGGGTGCTCTGAGCCCAGTGCTTGCTCCTGGCCCCCACCAGCCTGTGGGGCTCGTCCCCGTGGGCCCAGCACCGACCCATCCCCGCACACACCCAGGCCCCCAGCCCCGCCCCGCCTTCTCACCCTGGGGCTCGGCTTGTGCAGGTGGCCTGGCAGGCTCGGAAGCCTTTCCTGGGCCTGCGGACTCCTGGGTCAGAGAGGAGTGCCTCTTCTCTTCCTCCATGGCCTTCTGCAAAGACAGGGACGGGTCGCTGGCCCGGAGCCATCCCAGCCCCGCCCGGCCGACCCCACTGTCCTCTTGCCCGTTCCCCCTGCTGCACCCACATGGGCCCCAGACCTGTGCCTGCCCAGCCCTACCCCCGGTCCCGGGACCCACAGCTGCAGGGCTCTGGGGATCGACCCTGGCCAGGAGCTCACATCACCCACACCTGTCCCACCCAGCCAGCCTTGACCTTGACCGCAACCTGCCCGCCGGGCATCTGACCCCTCATCCACCTGCTCCTGCTCAGGAAGGCCCCACCGCACGTGAGCCCACCTTCCAGACACATGCATGCACAGGCACGCTCACAGACACACACACACACAGACACAGACACACACATACACACACACACACACACACAAACACACATACACACACACACACAAATCCAGCGGTTGAGGGGACCCGTGGCTGCGCCCGTCGATGCGAGCATGTGGGGCTGGGCGGCCGGCATTGGCCTCCCGGTGTCACCTTAGTCTCCTTTCGGCTGAAAGGCCAGAGGCGTCGGGCAGCCCTGAAAGGACCTCCTGAGCACGGGGAAGTGGTAGGCGGGCGCGCTGTCCTCCGTCTCCACCGTCCCGAGTTTGGGAGGTAGCATGCGAACATGGTGTCGGTTGGACGATGTCCAAAGCAACGAGCTGCGCATGGGGGCGTCCCTGGAATGTGGGTGCCTGGTGACGTGGGTTCCAATTCTGTTGGGCTCTGTGGTCAGGGAAGTGAGGTCACCGCTTCCTGGGGACCCCTGCCCCGACTTCCTCCTCACACCGGAGCCCCCGAGGGACCCTCCCCCAGCCTCTCCGTGCTCACCCCTCACCCCATGCCGCATCCAGACAGTGGCCCCCACACATCAGACTTGTTTCGGTGGTGCTGACAGCAGCAGGCCACCGCGCTGAGCCCTGCCCGCATGCAGGGGCCCTTCGGGGTTGGGCATGCACCCGCGTGTGCAATGGGGTGGGGGGCGGTCAGGGAGTCAGCATGGGTCCGGCTCGGGAGATCCTCCCGAGGAGACTCCCAGGTTCTCATTCACAGCTGCGTGTGTGTTCCCGTGGGTCCACGCCCTGTCCGACCCGGGGTGTGCTCAGCGTGTGCGTTTCAGCCACGTGGTCTGTGCCAGGAGGGGTCTCACGGGGATGCCGTTGCAGGAGGCAGTTCCTGGGCAGGAGCGACGGGGTTTTTCAGGAACCTCGAGACCGTCAGCGAGCATCTCTTCCCACGACGGGTTGAGGGACTCGTTGTGGGCTGCGTGTGCGTGGGTGTGTCCCTGCCTGTGTGCGGGCGTGCACGGGGCCAGATAGGAACGGGGTTCCGGACCCGGCAGCGGCCAGGGTGTGTGTGGGGTGCTTTGGGGGAGGGGACCGAGCTAGGCAAGGGCCTGGCCATCCCTGCTGAGGGGAAGGTGAGCCAGCACACACGGAGGACCGGCGGGCAGGAGGAGCCTTGTGCCCATGGGGCCCGCGAGCCCGGGCTGGTCCTTCCTTGGCAGGATGCATGTGGGCAGCTCAGGTTCCTGCTCGGAGCCCGGGGGACCAATGGCCCCCACGGGAGATCGTTTCTTGTGCAGTGGAAGGCCTTGTGCCCTCGGGCTCCTGGCTCCCGGGAGCACAGCTGATGTGAGCCCATCCTCGGCGCCCCCATCCGCCGTGGGTGCGGGGGTCCTCCCACGCCGGCCCGTCCACATCTTCGTCCTTGTTGTCGGCATAGGCGATGCAGGGAGGGCGGCAGAGGGGGCCATGGTGCAGAGCCCGGTGTGGGAAGTGCGGCCCACACTCACGGTGCTGGGGGTTCCTCCTTCCGAGGATGCCAGGGCAGGACTCCAGGCAGAAGCACAGGGGGAGCTGGGGCATGGTGGCCGCCCGGTCCCTCCCCGGCTGATGGAGGTCGTGGATACCCCCAGGCCTCTCTGGTCCTTGTTTTGGACCTCAGTCCACAGAGGGTATCGGCTCCGTCAAGGCAGGATGGAATGTCTTGTGCAAAGATAGTAAACAGCATATTTGACTGTAGTTCATGAAACCAGCTGCGGTCGGCCTTCAGCAATAGCCCCATAGAAGGCGTGACCAGCACCGTCTCTCATTTCTTTCAGCGAAGGAATCTGAGGGGGTGTGGTTGGGTCCCAGCCTCAGGTCTCTCCACTCCCCGGGTCGTGGGCTTGCAGGCAGCACCTGCTCCGCTCCCCGATGACTTATGGGCACTTATAGGAGCCAGAGTTGTGGTGGGCTTCAGTTTCCGAGCTGGAGATCCTGTTAGGAACATCAGTTACATCTGCACAGGAAACTCCCATCACGCTTGAAGTACATCTGTGGACGACAGAGAAGACCTTTTTTCTTAAAACTGCATTTTATTAGTTTAAAAGAATAAGTATATTTTATGTTTTAAAAAAACTTAGTAACTTGCATCCCCTTAAAAAAATAGGATCTGGTGTATCCTTCTCCTGTTCACTGTCCTTACCCCCAGGGTGACACTGTCCCCGTCCTTGCCTTTGCGGTGGATGCTGAACATTGGCATGTGGAGTTCAGACCGCAAGCAGGCGCTTGCGTTTCGGGGTTCAGCTTGAGAGCTCTACACATCGTCACTGATGACTTCCATAAAGAAATTGGTTACTGGGATCCCTGGGCGGCTTGAATGGTTAAGGGTCCGACTCTTGGTTTTGGCTTAGTTTGTGACCTCAGGATCATGAGATCGAGCCTCATGTCCGGATCCGCGATCAGTGGGGGAGCCTGCTTGACAGTCTGTCCCTATCCCTCTGCCCCACCCTACAACACTCACACTCTCTCCAAAAAAAGAAAAGAAAAGGAATCTGTTCCAGTGGGCTTCCATTTACCAGACCTTCATTCTGTGCGAGGCACTGACGAAAATGCTGATGGATGCTCTCATGACTTTTCTGGCAACCTAGAAGATGATATGTATCATTGTCCCCATTTTACTTCCGAGAAACCAAGGCCCCAGAGGTTCCGGTGACACCCAGGTTCCAAGGTGGGAAGTGGCCAGGCCCAGATGTGGACCCCTCCACACCCACTTCCCTGGCCCTGGAGGGAGAGCCGGTCTGCGCTCACATCTCTTCTCAGGGCTGATGGTTCAGCCAGGGCGTGATTTGGGAACAGTGCTCCTGAGCTGTGGCAGAATCAACACATTCACTTGGGCAGGTGTTTACTGGGCCTGGTGCTCTGGCGGGTGGGCAGCAGCATGTCACATTCAGTGGGATAGCTCCCAGTGCTGAACAGTGTCAGGTCTGGCAGGGTGAGTGGACAGATAGGCTGTCATGTGAGTGATCTCCTGGGGTAGGGAGACACTCTTTGACTTGCCAGAGCTGGAGACTTACTGGGGCTTCCAAGAGCGAGTCTGGCTTAAGCCACATGGGCAGCCACTACATGTGAAACAGAGATGGGGCTCTTGACATTCCAGGTGGTCTCTGCCCACTACGTGGGGGCTGCCGAGCCGCAGGTGGACCTCCTGAGCTGCTGTGCTGTCCTCCCGGGGTGTCTGACCCCGACTCAGGGCTTGCCTGTGTGGTGCTGGGGTCACGGGGCTGAGTTGGCTCCACAGCCTGTTCCGAAGGTGAGCCGCCCCGCCCCCGCACCCGGAGCTTTGTGTAGCAGGAGAAGCGCGCTCTCGGAAAGCAGCCTGTCCCACAGTCTGAATCGGAGCGTGTCCTCACACTGCACGAGCCCGTTCTTCCTATAACATAAGGACCCCAGGGAGCGCCGAGAGACCTGTGCCCAGGTCTTGCATTCAAGAATTTGGAGCCCCATGTCCCCGTGCCCTGCAGCTTCTCTCTGTGACCAAGCTCTGAACACTTCACCCCCTCTGGCCTTGCTGCTGTTCACAATGAATGTGACAGCCAGCTGCCCAGAGCGTTGGCCCAATGGTTCTGGGTCTGGAGCCTGGGGCCGGGGGCCAGAGGTCTCACGTTGGGGTTCTGGCATCTCATGTTGGTGTCTGGGGTCAGGAATCGGGGGTTGGGACCCTGGGGTCGGGGTCTGGGATCAAGAGTTGGGTGTTAGGTGTCTGGTGTTGGGGGTCAGGGTTCAGGAATCAGGAGTCTGGCCTCTATTCTTGACCTAGATGCCGGGGTTCATTTGACGTAGTCCTCCAGCTCCCTCTTCCTCTGCATTGTTCCGTGTTTACATCTCATTTTGTCTTCTTTTCCCCTCATTTTGACATACCCTGGATTGCCTTGTTAGATTTTTTAGACTGGTAAAGGTTTAGAACCTGAAAGATTCACCTGATTATTTTCTTTTTGATATAAATTTTCTTTTAGAGCAGATTTTTTTCCCCTTGGACTTTGCCTCTTCATGTGCTCCTTTCATAAGTTTACTGTGGTTGTAGAATTTTTACATTTTGTTTGAGTGTAACTGAAAAATCCCATCCTGATGTGAATAAGCCCATACTTTTGGGCACTTTTCAAGAGCTCACAATAAGAGCTCTTTCTTCAGATGAAGACTTACAGTTTAAAAGATGACCTCAATATGAAAAGAGTGATTTAAAAATATTTCAATGCCTTTTTTTTTTTTTTTAATTCTCAGAAACCAGGATAAATCCTCGGACAGAATTCTTCAATGGGAAAATTACCATCTAATTTGGCGACAGGAAGAAAGTCCCACACTGACGGAGCCTCAGAGGGAGCCAGGTCTCCTTTCTAACTCCCCAGGGGTCTGCCTCCAGACTCCTGGGGTGGCCGTGACCTCTTCCGTCTGATCTGTGCCCATCGGAGCCCCACCTTCCTCTGCAGTGTGTGCTGGAGAGCGGTGTCACCAGGAGATGTAGTTCAGACAGGGGGTCCGGTCAGGGAGGGGGCGTGACGGGAGTTCTGTTTTGCCCGCTTTGAGTTCGAGGAGACTGCGGACCTCCAGCGAGCGGTCTGCGTGGACAGAGAGGATGTGAGATATATCCGCACCGGTGGGTGCTGCTGTCCGAGAGGTGATGAGGTCACGAGGTGGGCAAGGTTGCGGGGGATATAGACCCCATGTTCTCCCCGTGGGTCGTCGCCTGCTGCCATCATCAGCTCAGCCGCCTCCGTGCAGTCACCCCTGTGTTGCTCATATGTTCTCTCGCTCCAGACCTGTGGGGCTCCAGCCCAGATACCTGCCCCAAGGCGATTCAGGACCTGTCCTTGCTCCCCAGGCGGCCATGTGGAGGGGCTGAGGTTAGGACCTCGTACCCTAACCCAAATCCCACCCACAGTGCAGGGAGAGGCCACTTCACAGGGACACACAGAAGCTTCTTGGAGGAGGAACCAGCTGTGCGTGGATGGGGGGAAGCCATGGCAGGGGAGGGGAGGACAGGAGAGCGAGTCACGTCAAGACTGGGGTCTGAGCACTACATGGCACATCCCCGCTGTGTCCCCAGGTTTCCTCCCTGCTCTGTCACTCAGCTGGCAAGCCACGGAGCTGGTGACCTGCCCTTCGGCTTCTGCTCTCTATGTGACAGCGTTGTTAGAAAACAGAGGAGGCGGGGCTCTCGAGTTCACAGTGCCTGCAGACCACCAAGGGGGCTTGTTCGAAAGAGAGGTTTCTACTCACACCCCTCCTCACTGCTCAGGGCTGTGCCGGGGTCTGGAGTCGCACCGAGGTGAATCTGATGCCAGGATCCCCGTCCTTGCTATTGGTTACTATGGTGATAAGATGGGGTTACAATGGCCCGGTTGCCTGGTAGAGGTGGGGTGGGGGTCAGCAGGGCTCTGCCTGGGCCCCACGTCTATTCCTTCAGGAGCCAGAGGCCGAAAGGCTCAGAGTATGTGTGTCCACGTCTCAGCCTGTCTGTGCCCCAGCACAGCGAAGACTCAACTTCTTGTTCTTGTTTGTCCCCCAGCAATGTTTTCAGCCTGATTCCTGGATGGGGGCAAAGAAGAGCATCTCAAAGGTAATGGCAGAGTCTTTGGAGTCAGGGTGGTTCCTTCTAGAAAGATCTAGAACCGAAGTAGAAATACATGTATGTATCCAACTCCAGGTAATTATAGCCAAAGAGATCCTCGGTTCCCAGGGTGACTCCGAGCTCCTCCCTCTTGTGTTTTCTCGAACCTTGACAAAGGACAAGGCAGAGCTCTGACCTCTGTTGGAGTGGATGTGGTCAAAGAGTTAACACGCGGCCCAGCGGGCTGCACGGGGATCCCGGAGGGATGGCACGCGCGCTGGTTCCGGCCTCCCTTCAGCTGCTTCAGTGGGGCCAACTGGGGATGGGGAACCCTCTGACCCCACAAGGGCACAGGCAAGGCCCTGCTGTCCTCTCAGAGCTAATTTCTTCTGGCTGGCTGCCAGCAGGTTAGGCGAGCGCCCCCAGCCAGCACCGCGAGTGAGCCGGCAGGGCTGGGCCCGAGAGCCAAGTCCCGACCCCAGCTCTCCTCCCTCTGTCCTACTGGTTGGATGGACAGGTGGCTCTTGGGGCCGAGCTGCCATGACTGCTCTCTGCAGCAGAGGCGAGGTCCCCCAACTGCAGGGCCAAGGGAGAGCCCGCCGCTGAGGTGATGATAGCTTTCTGTCCCTCCTCTCCACTCACTGAGATGGGCCTTCCTTGACCTTCCAGATGGAGGACGGCTTCCCCACACCTTCTCCGGGATCCTGCCTCCCCGCCCCCCTTCACAGGGCCTGGCTGGGGTCAGCAGGGATGGGGGCAGGGACATACTCCTCCCCTTCACCTGGGGCGCCTCCCCTTGAGGAACTGTGTTAGTGGTCGCTACTATTCATGAAGTAAGTGACTCAGAGGGCACCTTTCCTCTCTTCAGCCAATGGTCCCACAGCAGAAGTTTGAGGCAAAGCAGTCCAGGTGAGGGGCGGGGAGCTGGGATTCCAGGTTTGGGAGGGCCTGGGGGATGTTGCCGGTTTCTGGGTATTCCAGGGCACCCCCGGGCACCCCAGCTTCTGCCCTCTGGTCTCTGTACCTCCTCCCTGCAGGGAGGGGCTCTCCCCAGGCTGCTGTCCCCCTCTGGTGGGAAGGCCCCTTGGGTGGAGCTGTGCCCCAGCTCCCACACATAGCCAGCGTGTCCAGGTTCCCTCTGTCCTGTGGCAGACTCCTGCTCTACTCGCCTGGCCACACGGCCAAAGCTTTGCCTTACATGGGGAGCTTTTCTCCGCAGGGGCCACGCGTGGGGACCCCTGGAGGAGTCCTGCCTGTATGGCTCAGCAGCATTTCTCCCAGGACCTGGCCCTGGACTCTGAACACTGTTTTCTTCCCTCAGCAAAAGTGACTGCCACTGGGACACCTGCAGAGTCCCTGAGGTACCCAGGTACCCAGGTACGGGGGACACTTCTTTCAGCTGTTTCTATGCCTCTTCCCAAGCAAGGGAGCAGGTGCCTCTCTCCTCCCCTTCCTCATCCCTCTGCCCCTCCCAAGGCTGGTTCACAGGGAAGGAAGGACAAGGGACCCTGGGATAGGAGGAGAATGAGGGTCAAAGAAAAACAGGGGAAGACATTCGATGGTGGGAGTCACAGAAGTCTCTTCTTGACTTCAGGCTTTGTGGCCATCCCAGCTCAGGTATGACATCTGTGGGGGACTCAGCTCAGGGGAAAACTGGACGGTGTGGTCATCGTGGTCTGGGGGATAAAGGAGGGTTCCGGTGGGTGGGTGGGGGTAAGGCGGTGAGGTAGATGCCAGCACAGTGTAGGGGTGGATGGGGTGGGAGTGGGCCAGCCCTCATCCTCCCAGCCCGCAGATAAGAGCAGGACCCGGGACTTCAGTCACAATGAGGTGGGCCCATGTGAGAACTTAGAGCGCACAGGGAGAGAAGGAGGAGATGTGGGCATCTAGAACCTCAGCAGTCCTCACAGACCACGAGGGGTGACCCCTTCCTTTGCTGGGGCTTTAGCATCATCAGTGTATCACTGGGAAGCCTGCAGCATCCTTATGACTGGGTGGGCAGGTGCCATGGAGGTGTGGGTGTGAACAAGGGCAGATGGAGGAGGGAAGGAAGGGAAGAGGGAGAGAGGGAAGAAGGGAGGAGGAAGGGGGTAGGAGGAAGAAGGGAAGATTGGAAGGAAGGGGGTAGGAAGGGAGGCATAAAGGGGGGAGGGAAAGAGGGAGGCAGGACTGCAGGAGGCAGGTGAGGGCCTGTGGCTTGATGCTGGCTCCCGGCAGAGCTTGCCAGCTGGACAGGGAGGACAGCACCTTGCAGCTGTGCGCACAGACTAACAGGCTCTGCGCAGTGTCTAGGTGTGCCCGTCACTTGTCCCTGATGCACATCTCCTCTGCAGACTAGCTTGCCCCAAGGCCCAAGTCCTCAATCCCAAGTGAGTGAGTGAGTCCCTGCCGTGGCCTGTCCCTTGGTTCCCTGTCACCGACGCCTTGGGCTTGCCTTCCCCTGGCTCCTCTCCAGGGCTGCAGCCTCTCCTTGCCTTTCTTTCCTCTCCTCGCACCGTCGCACGGGGGCTGGGTTCATTGATCCTCGATCTGGGGCCAGGGAAGGCACCTCTCATCCTTGGTCCCAGGCACCATGCGTGTCCTCTTATTTCTTCATGGGGACAGGGGGCAGGGGTTCTGGGCGGGCTGGGCCCTGAGGTCTTTCCGAGGCTGCCGGTGTCATAGGGACCACAGTTCCAGACCGGTCCCCACAGCCAGCCTCTGGAACCAGCGCCCACGCCCCCTGCTTGTTCTGCCCAAGTCAGCACAGCAGCCTGTCACTGGGGCCTCAGACAGGAAGGTCACGCAGAGGCCTCCCTGGTCAACCCTCACCATACAAGCAGGGAAACTGAGGCTCAGAGAGGTGAAGGTACGTGCCCGAGGCCCTGCAGCTGGGGAAGGGAAGGTCGTGATCCAGCCCAGGCTGCTGTTCCTCCCCGCCGGGAGAGCTGGAGATGCACGCTGCCCTTCTGGAAGTGGCACCCACCTCTCCTGGACTCTCTGGAACCACCAGCCCCATGAGGCCACGAGTACTTGACAAGTGACCGCTTTGGAGAAAGATGGGCTGTTGTTGGGAAAACACACTGGGTTTGAAGCACTCCGCACCCCCAGATTTAAAACCTCCTCCAGAATGTAAACTCTGCCATCTTCTGGGAAAGGGGCTTAGTTCTCGCCTCACTGAGACGGCGCTCCTCCCCAGAAATGGGGCTGGAGGCCTCCCAGCAGGAGTGTCGCATGGGACCTGGCCCCTGCCGGTACACAGGAAACACTCCAAGTGAGGGCAGCGAGGGGCGGGAGTATCACGGCTCAGGGCTGCAGGTTGGGGTCCTGTTGCTTCTCACTCTGCTGCTCCCACACGGTGAAGCTCTGGACAAACCCTTCCCTTCTGCCGTGCACGTGTCCACGCTCAGCTCTAACCCATGTGGCTCTCTTCCCCCAGGAGGGCGGACGTGCTGGTCATGACCCCCTGGTTTTCTCCCATTGTCTGGGACTGGGCCTTTGACTCTACCGTGCTAGACGTACAGTTCAGAAACACCACCATCGCGCTGACCATGGTTGCTGTCAAAAAGTAAGTAAGGTCTGGGCAGCTGTGCTGAAGAGGGGCGCGTGCCCCGGGGAGCCCAGGAAGCCCTCCTGTGGGGCCAGGGGCGCATGTCACCAGGTGTCGCTCTTTTCCAGGTTGAGGTGCTCTTGGGGTGCGGGGAGTCAGGGGTGGCTTGGGATGCAGGTGAACTCAGTGGGATTTGCAGGGGCCGCTAGGCACATCCCTGCTGGAATTAGTGGCCCCACACCTGAGAGTCACCTGCCCCAGAGCTCAGGACGTGGGCCTTTGAGGGTCGGGCAGCCTCCACTGACCACCCACAGGGGCCAGCCACCGGGCTGGGAGCCGAGCACCCCAGTCCCTCAGCAGCTGCTCTGTCGCTCTGACCCTGTCCCAGACACGCCACCCGAGGCTTCGTGTCCTAGTTGGCCGCAGCGGGTTTACCAGGGGGCCGAGCTGGATCCGAGCCCTGCAGGGCTTCAGGGGTGACTGGTTTGCTCTGCAAACCGGCTCGTGTCTCACGAAGCATATCTTCACCTTCACGTGCCGCCGCTCAGGCGGCTTTGCCCTCTGACGCCGGCGGACCGTCCTTGTTCCTTTGGTGGGCAGCCTGCTCTCCTGCCTGGGTGCTCTGCCCGGCTCGGGCTGCTTCACAGAGGCCCACGCAGCACAGAGGCCCACGCAGCACTGTGACAAACAACACCGCGGCACGAGAATTCTAACCATGCGGCCAAGTTGCGGAAGTGTCCCGGGAACGTGTGCATGTCGGCCACCGACATCCCCCCCGATGTTCTTTCCTCTCTCTCCCTCATTCTCCCTAGTGTTACTGGCATATAACGGACAGGTCACTTCGTGTACGTGTAGAGGGAACGACACAGTGATTTGACGGGCGTGGGTACAGCACGTTAGCTGCCGTCGCCACTGTATGTCTCGTTTCCAGAACTTACCGTCTTCCGTCTGGAAGATGCTACCATGCAGCCCCTCCACCACATCCCAGTCCTGCCATCCTGCCTCTGGTTAGCTGCTCGTCTGTTTTCTGTTGCCATGGGTCAGGTTGTCTTAGGTTCCACGTGCGGGTGAGATCATACCATGTTCCTCTGTCTCTGTCTGACCCACGCCATAGAGCCTAGTGGCCTCAGGTTTCAAGTGTGTTCTACAAATGGCAGGGCTGCTTTCTTTTTCGTGACGGAGTGACGCATGTCTCACGCCTTGTGTGTCCAGTCAGCTGCTGATGGACGCTTCAGTCATTTCAGTGTCTTGGCTCTTGTAAACAACACTGCAGCGCACGTGGGAGAGATGTCGTCGCTTCGAGATATGGCTTTAATCTTCTGTCCCGTGCTTGGGAGTGGGGTTACTGAAGTCCCCAATCAATATGGTATTGCTGCTTATTTCTTTTTGAGTTTTGTGAGTATTTGCTTTATGGGTTTGGGTGTGCCGATGGCACACTTATGGGTGCATAAGTGTTTACAGTTGTCATTTCTTCTTCAGGGATGGAGCGCTTATCGTCATATATTATTCTTTGTCTTGTTTGATCATTTTTAGTTCAAATCCCACGTTGATGTCAGTATAGCTATCCCCCTGTTTTGGGGCCACTGTTTGCTTGAAATACCTTTCACTTTTTCTTTGCTCTTGCTCTGTGTCTCTAAAGCTAGAGTGAGTCTCTCCCAGAGAGACTCCCAGAATATCATTGAATCTTTTGGAAAAAAATGATGTATCCTTTCACCATGCAGTGTCTCTCAATTGCGGAATCCTCTTACATTTAAAAACCTTTAATTATTGAGAGGGAAGGACTTACTTTCTCCGGTTTGCTCAGTGTTTTCTCCTTGTGGACCTTTGTTGCTCACCTCTCTTTAGCTTTGACGCCTTTATCATAATCTTTTGTGGGTCTGTGACCGGCGTTGCTGCTGCGGTTGTCGGGTTACATAAAATATCTTCTCCCAATAACCAGCTGATAACGACCTGACTTCAATAGCCTCCATAAGGTCTCTTTTTCATCCTCTCTCCCTCGATGTTCCGTGATTGATGCTCCAATTTGTGCATGTTTAAATATTGTGTTTTCATGAACAAATTATTGTGGTTATGATTTGTTTTTATGTTTGTTTTTTAACTTTCGAGGTAGGGCTGCAAGTGCTGTATGCACTGCCGTGACACTCGTGCGTCTGACTTTGACTGAAGCTCACTGTAACCAGCGAGTCGTCTACATGCATCAGTGCACTCACAGGAGGTCATGGAACCCGTTTCTTTCTGCTGGAAGAGTGGGATGCCCTGGGACATTTCTTGTAAGGCATGTCCGGGGCTGACGGACCCCCAGCTTTTGTTTGGGAAAGGTTTTATCTCTTTTTCTGAAAAGCGGCTTTGCTGGGGTAGGGTTCTTTCAATACTTTTACTTTTGTTTTTGTTTTTTTGAAGAAGGAGAGAGCATAGGAGTGGAAAGGTGGGGCAGAGGGAGAGAATCTTAAGCAGGCTCCTGATGAAGGGCTTGATCCTACAACCCTGAGATCACGACCTGAGTTGAATTCAAGAGTCAGACACCCAACCGACTAAGCCACCCAGGTGCCCCAGTATACTGAATACATCCTCTCACTCTCCCCTGGCCTGCAACGTTTTGTTGAGAAATCTTCCCATAGTCTTAAGAGAGGATTTACCTTATATGTGATGACTTGTTTTTCTCTTGTTTGAAAATTTTCTCTTTGACTTTGACTTTTTTAAGTTTATTCATTTTTTTAGTAATGGCTATACCCGATGTGGGGCTCAAACTCATGACCCCAAGGTCAAGAGTCTCACGGGTCTTCCGACTGAGCCAGCCAGGCGCCCTCCTTGTCTTTGACTTTTGGCAATTTAATTCTAATGTATCTCTCTGTAATTCTTTTCAGATTCAGATTATTTGGGGTCCTTTGAGCCTCATGAATCTGGATGTCCCTGGCTTATTTGGGAAGTTTTCAGCCATTATTGCTTTAAATGTATTTTCTGTCCCTTTCTTATTCCCTTTCTTCCCTTTTGGGATTCCCATATCGCATACACTATTGCTTTTCGTGATTTACCATAAATCTGTAAGCTTCACGATTAACATTTTATTATGCTGTCATGATCGCTCATCTGCCCACCTGTCATGCTTCTGTCCATCTGTCAGTTCTTACTGCTTTTGATATACACGAAGGTAAATCTGGGACATCAGCAGTGATCATCAACTAGAATTCAAGATGTGTTTATGGCTTTCCTTCTTTCCAAGTAAAATGTATACACAAACGTTTGCTGAGTCTTGGCAAATGCATATAGTTGTGTAACCAGAATCTTTTTCTACTCATATGACATTCCCACCACCCCCCATAAAGTTCCCTCATGCCCCTTGCAAGCCAATGCGTCCCCCTCCTTCCTTCCCCACATAAGTGTTTTGACTGTTTTCCCACTCTTTAAGATGATTTTTGCCTACTGGAATTGTAAAGTACATACTGTTTTGTGTTGTCTTTTCTCACTCAGGATCATCACTTGGGGATTTACTGTGATTTTGCATGAATCAGCAGCTCTGTTTTGTTGCTCAGCATTCTATCACGTGGGCGTACTGTAGTTGGGTAACCCATTTTCCTTTCGCCAGACACCCCGTTTCCAGGTTTTGGATATTATGAGTAAATATGGATGGTTGGACAGATCTTTTGTGGATGTACATTATATTTTTCCTTGATTGAAGATCCAGGAGTGGAATTTCTCAGTCCTAGATCAAAATCACATATAGTTTTGTAAAACATTCCCGATATTTTTGCATATTGGTCGTATGATTTTACATCCCCATCTGCCATATAGGGAGGTTCTGACCGCTCCGCATGCGCCACAGAGTTTTGTGATGTGAGTCACCTGTAAACCTTTCTATGTGGGTCTTTGTTCTGACATATGAGTGGATCTCTGGAGTGGAGTCCTGCAAGTGAAATTGGGGGGAGAATGGACACATTTAAAGCTTTGGTATATTGGTTGCTCTCATTCAGTAGGACAACCACCTCTCGATTTCGGCTCAGGTCATAATCTAGGGTTGTGGGATCGAGCCCCGTATCGGGCTCTCTGTTCAGCGGGCAGTCTGCTCCTCCCCACCCCCAAGAACCCTTTCTCAATAAACAAATAAATAAGGAGTAGAGAAGATGGTGGGGAAGTAGGAGGCGGCGCCGTTTCAACCTGTACCCTAAAGTGAGCTGATTACCTACCAAAGAACTCCTATCACCCATGAAATCAGCATGAGATCAGAATTATACATGTCTGGATCTCTACAGGAGCAGAAGACGCCAGTGGCAGGTAAAGCAGAGTGGGAACATCGGACTGATATCGGAAGATAAACAAAAGGGGGAGGGAGCCACCAGAGGTGACCAATTGGAAAGTAATACCCCAATACGAGAGTGCTCTGCATCTGGGGACCAGCATTAACTTGGAGTCTGGTAGAAAGCACTCAAAAAAAAGAGCAAACAATCACAGGGGGAAATAGTGGGAATCGGGGTGGTTAGGGACAGGGACCTAAGTCCCTGGACCCAGGACAGCTTCCCCTGGCCCAGAACCAGAGAGAATGTGGCAGAGAAATCAATTCTTGGTCCCTGAGCAGCCAGCGCACCTGAGCCGCCAGCGTGCCTGAGAACGAGTGGGGTCCGAATCCCCTGAGGGGCTGGGAGCCTGGCCAGACTGCAATCCTGAAATGCGGGCTTCCCACAACCTCCTCTGGGAAAGGTGCTCACAGGTGCTAGCCTGGAGCTCTGGCATCTGGAAATACCAGACATTCCCAGTCCGGAACAGTGGGAAAATCTCAGTGTGCGGTCTCTGCTTGGAACATCTCTGGCGGTCTAGAGCTGCCCAGACAGCCACCACTGCCCTGGTATTGGGTACAAGGAGGAGATCCTGCATCCCCAGAGACCATGACTCAGAACCTACACTGCCAGCAGCTCTGCAGAGCATTCTGAGGCTTCTCTCTGAGAGGAAGGTCGGGGTGCAGCTTGCTCTCCTCTAAACCTCCAAAAACCATCAAAAGCTGTCAAGGCTTCTGATAGATTCCTGTCTCACGTTGAGGTCTTTTATCCATTTCGAGTTTATCTTTGTGTATGGTGTAAGAGAATGGTCAAGTTTCATTCTTCTACATATTGCTGTCCAGTTTTCCCAGCACAATTTATTGAAGAGACTGTCTTTTTTCCATTGAATATTTTTTCCTGTTTTGTCGAAGATTATTTCACCGTAGAGTTGAGGGTCCATATCTGGGCTCTCCACTCTATTCCACTGGTCTATGTGTCTGTTTTTATGCCAGTACCACGCTGTCTTGGTGATCACAGCTTTGTAGTAAAGCTTGAAATCGGGTAACGTGATGCCGCCAGTTTTGTTTTTGTTTTTCAACATTTCCTTAGCAATTCGGGGTCTCTATTGATTCCATACAAATTTTAGGATTATTTGCTCCAGCTCTTTGAAAAATACTGGTGGAATTTTGATCGGAATGGCATTAAAAGTATAGATTGCTCTAGGCAGTATAGACATTTTAACAATGTTTATTCTTCCAATCCAAGAGCATGGAATGGTCTTCCATCTTTTTATGTCTTCTTCAATTTCTTTCATGAGTGTTCTGTAGTTCCTCGAGTACAGATCCTTTACCTCTTTGGTTAGGTTTATTCCCACGTATCTTATGGTTCTTGGTGCTATAGTAAATGGAATTGATTCTCTAATTTCCCTTTCTGTATTTTCATTGTTAGTGTATAAGAAAGCCACTGATTTCTGTACATTGATTTTGTAATCTGCCACACTACTGAATTGCTGTATGAGTTCTAGTAGTTTGGGGGTGGAGTCTTTGGGGTTTTCCATATAAAGAATCATGTCCTCTGCAAAGAGAGTTTGACTTCTTCCTTGCCAATTTGGATACCTTTTATTTCTCTTTGTTGTCTGATTGCTGTTGCTAGGACTTCTAATACTATGTTGAACAAGAGTACTGAGATTGGGCATCCTTGTCGTGTTCCTGATCTCAACAGGAAGGCTGGAAGCTTTTTCCCATTGAGGATGATATTTGCTGTGGGTCTTTCATAGATTGATTTTATGAAGTTCAGGAATGTTTCCTCTATCCCTATACTTTGAAGCGTTTTCATCAGGAATGGATGCTGGATTTTGTCAAATGCTTTTTCTGCATCAATTGAGAGGGCCACGTGGTTCTTCTCTCTTCTCGTATTGATTTGTTCAATCACATTGATTGATTTGCGAATGTTGAACCATCCTTGTAACCCACGGATGAATCCCACCTGGTCATGGTGGATAATCTTTTTAATGTGCTGCTAGATCCTCTTTGCTAGGATCCTGTGGAGAATCTTAGCAACCATATTCATCAGGGATACTGGTCTGAAATTCTCCTTTTTGGTAGGGTCTTTGCCTGCTTTGGGGATTAGGGTAATGCTGTCTTCATAAAAACAGTCTGGATGTTTTCCTTCTGCTTCAGTTTTTTGAAACAGCTTCAGGAGAATTGGTGTGATTTCTTCTTTGAAATTTGGGTAGAATTCCTTGGGGAATCCTTCAGGTCTTGGGCTCTTGTTTTGATCACTGCTTCAATCTCTTTACTAGATATAGGTCTACTCATTTTGTCAGTTTGTTCCTGGTTCAATTTTGGGAGTTTATAGTTTTCCAAGAATACATCCATTTCATCTAGGTTGCTTAGCTTATTGGCATATAACTGTTGGTAACAATTTCTGATGATTGTTTCTATTTCCTTGGTGTTTGTTGTGATCTCTCCCTTTTCATTTATAATTTTATTAATTTGGGCTTTCTCTTTTCTTTTGGATTAGTGTGACCAATGGTTTATCGATCTTATTGATTCTTTCAAAAAAACAGCTTCTAGTTTCATTGATACGTTCTACTGTATCTCCGGTTTCTACCTCATTGATCTCTGCTCTAATCTTGATTATTTCCCTTCCTGCATGTGGAGTTGGCTTGATTTGTTGTTGATTCTCCAGTTCTTTACAGTGTAGAGACAGCTGGTGTATTCTGGATTTTTCAATGTTTTTGAGGGAGGCTTGGATGGCTATGTATTTCCCCCTTAGAACCGCCTTTGCTGTATCCCATAGGTTTTGGACCGAAGTGTCTTCATTCTCATTGGTTTCCATGAATTGTTTAAGTTCATCTTTGATCTCCTGGTTGATCCAAGCATTCTTAAGCAAGGTGGTCTTTAGCTTCCAGGTGTTTGAGTTCCTTCTGAACTTTTCCTTGTGATTGAGTTCCAGTTTCAAAGCATTGTGATCTGAGAATATGCAGGGAATAATGTCAGTCTTTTGGTATCGGTTCAGTCCTGCTTTGTGACCCAGTATGTGGTCTATTCTGGAGAAGGTTCCATGTGCACTTGACAAGAATGAGTATTCTGTTGTTTTAGGGTGGAATGTTCTGTATACGTCGATGAGGTCCATCTGGTCCAATGTTTCATTCAATGCTCTTATTTCTTTATTAATTTTCTGCTTCAATGACCTATTTCTGAGAGAGGCGTATTAAGATCTCCTACTATTATTGTATTCATATCAATATGACTCTTTACCTTGATTAATAGTTTTCTTATGTAATTGGGTGCTCCCCTATTGGGGGCATAGATATTTACAATTGTTAGATCATCTTGGTGGATAGTCCCTTTAAGAATTATGTATTGTCCTTCTCTATCTCTGAACTACAGTCTTTAGTTTAAAATCTAATTTATCTGATATGAGAATTGCTACCCCAGCCTTCTTTTGAGGCCCATTGGCATGAAAGATGCTTCTCCATCCCTTCACTTTCAGTCTGGGTGTATCTTTGGGTTCAAAATGGGTCTATTGTAGACAGCATATGGATGGGTCCTTTCATTTTATCCAATCTGCAACTCTGTGTCATTTTATGGGCACATTTAGGCTATTCACATTGAGAGTAATTATTGATAGATACATTTTTATTGACATTGTGTTGCCTTTGAAGTCTTTCTTTCTGCAGATTGTCTCTATATTTATGTTCAATGATATTCTTAGGATTTTTCCTGTTTTATAGAACCCCCCTTAATATTTTCTGCAGTTTCGACTTGGTGGTTGCATACTCTTTTAAGCCTTGTTCGTTTTGGAAATTCTTTATCTCTCCATCCATTGTGAATATCAGCCTTGCTGGATAAAGTATTGTTGGCTACATGTTCTTCTCAGTGTCCTGCATATATCTTGCCAGCCCTTTCTGTTTTGCCAGGTCTCTGTGGACAGGTCTGACATTATTCTAATAGGCTATCCTCTGTATGTAGGGAGCTTCTTTTTCCTAGCTGCTTTCAAGAGGGTCTTCCTACAGTTATAAGTCTTCATTCTTACTATCAGGTATCTCAAGGATTTTCGAGAATCAATAATCTTGGGGGGAAACCCTTCTGCCTCTAATGCATGAATGCTGGTTCCCTTCGTGAGACTGGGAAAATTGTCATAGACAATTTGTTCCACTATATCTTCTAGACTTCTTTCTTTCTCCTCCCCTTCAGGGATTCCAATACTTCTGACGTTGGAACTTTTCATGGCATCATTTATTTTCCTGATTTTGTTTTTGTGGCTTCTAAGATGTTTGTTCCAGGCTTCCTCCTGATCCTTTCTCTCTGTTTGTCCTCCAGATCACTAATTCTATCTTTTGTCTCAGTTACCCTAGCTTTTAGAGAATTTAGATTAGATTGAAACTCATTGAGAGCATTTTGAACATCATCCCTGGTGGCTTTCAGTGCTGCCCTAATCAATTCTGTTTGGTCATCCATGGCTTTCTCCAACCTAGCTTTTGCCTGGATAATTGTTAGCCTGAATACCCTTTCCAACATATTGTCTATGTCAATAGCCATTAGCTCTATGTCATAGCCATTAGGCCCATCCTCTGTATTTTTCTTCTGTTGAGCATTCCTCCTCCTAGTCATTTTGGTGAGAGATGGCTGATCAGATGTAGCTGGATGTATTGACTGTGGTGCAGACAAGGTGCACTCTGGAACACTTCTGAGCAATCAGGATTCCCCAACCAAATGAATGAAAAAAGAAAAGAAATAGAAAAGAGAGAGGTAGAGAGAGATAAAGAGGAAAAAGGGGAAGATAAAAGTGAAGTCTCAGCCCAAATGTGCCCCAAGGTAAGATTAATGAAGTATACAAACAAAAACACTGATAAAAGTATGACAGGAGAAAATAATATATATGTATATATATAAAAGCAAAAAAAGGAAGAACTTCGTCAAAAAGTACCCCTAGAGATGAACCATGAGAGACTGTGGACTCTGAAAAACAACCAGAGGGTTATGAAGGGGCGGCGGGAGGGGGTGGGGTGTGGTGGGAGGTTGAGGAACCAGGTGGTGGGTAATAGGGAGGGCACGTACTGCATGGAGCACTGGGTGTGATGCCAGAACAATGAACACTGTTATGCTGTAAATAAGCAAATAAAAATAAATAAATTAATTAAAAAAAAAGTACCCCTAGAAGAAGATTTATATACTATCAGGATAAACACAAATATACAGAAACACTGGCAGAAGAAAAAGATGGGAGAGTGCTTATAAATTCTCAGTGTGGGCGAGGAAGGTTATTTTGATTCTTCCTGGATGTATCTTGATATCTTTGTTAAAGGACTTAACTTTCCTAAGATAAAGGGGATTAAAAATTAGCTTACCTATAGGGGTAGCATTGATTGGGGAAAGGGGATTACCTTGAGGTTTTACTCTATATGAATTTTAGAAAATAAAAATAAAATTAAACAAGACTAAACCAAACTAAATTTTTTTTAAATATTAAAAAATAGAAAAGCAAAAGAAAAACATGGGTGTATGCATCAAAAGTTCAGGTTAGAAAGTTATTATGGAATTTGATGTACTGGACATCTCACTGTGATGGTAAATAGGTTCAAAATTATCTATATTTTAAAAAATGAACCAGAATAGTGGTAACGAGTTAAAAATAAAAGTTGTATCTATGAAGTAGCGGTGGTCGTTCTCTTGTCATCTTTTTTTTTTTTTTTTCCTTTCCTGGTTGGTTTCCTGGGGGAGGGGGCTGCCAGGTGGGTTTTCAGTCAGTGATGTTCCCTGAGGTAATCCTCCCACCCCCCTCAAGGAGGTGGGCTCTGAGGAAACCGGTTTTTTCAGGCTTTTGTTCTCTGGAGGTTTTTATGTTTGTTCATCTGTTTTCTCTCGCCTTGACAGCTTTTGATTGTTTTTGGAGGTTAAGAGGAAAGCAAACTGCACCCGGACCTGCCTCTCAGAGAGAAGCCTCAGTCTGCTCCCTGTGGGTGCTGGAGAGCACATAAATTCCCCTTAGGCTGCAGGCAGAGCAGGTTCTGTGTCGCTTTGAGTCACGGTCCCTGGGGACGCATGATCTGCTTGTATCCAAAACCACAGCACCAGCAGCTATCTGGGCAGCTCCAGACTGCCAGAGAGATTCCAAGCAGCGATTCCACACTGAGATTTTCCCACTGGCCCAGGATGGGAGTGCTTGGTCTTTCCTCATCTGAGAGGTCCCAGCTGGCACCTGTGCACACCTCTCCCAGGGGAGGGTGTGGAGCGTGGGCATCTCAGGCCCTGATAGTAGGGCCCTGCGTTCTCTCCTCTGGCAAGGCTCCCAGCCCCTCATGGGAGCCAGACCCCACATGTTCTTGAGTGTGCTGGTGGCTCAGGGACAAAGACCTGGTTTCTCTGCCGCACTCTCTCTGGCTCAGTGCCAGGGGAGGCTGTCCTAGATCCAGGGACTTAAGCCCCTGTACCTAGCCACCACGATTTCCACAATTTCCCCGCATGATCCTTTGTTCTTTTTGAGTGCTTTCAACCAGACTCCAAGTTAATGCTGGTCCCCAGATGCAGGGCACTCTCATATTGGGGTATTATTTTCCAATTGGTCGCTTCTGATGGCTCCCTCCATCTTTTGTTTATTTTCCGATATCAGTCCGATGTTCCCACTCTGCTTTAGCTGCCCACTGGCATCTTCTGCCCCTTTAGACATCCAGATGTGTATAATTCTGATCTCAGGCTGATTTCATGGGTGATTGGAGTTCTTTGGTAGATAATCAGCTCACTTTAGGGTACAGGTTGAAACAGCACCTCCTCCTCCTCCCCCTGCCATCTTGTCTCCTCGATCTAGGTTTTTTTTTTTTTTCATTCTTATATTTATATTTTATAGATATGTTCCTTATTTTTGGCTTCCTATAAATTTATTCAATTTTACAAATTTATAAATTTATTCAAATTTACAAATTTGGGGTTAAGTGTCTCCTAACAAACACACCAAAATACACCCAGGGTCAAGTCTATCACCCTATTTTGTCCATATTTGAAATTATATTCTATCTCTTTTCCTTTTTTTATTATTTCAATCTGTTTGGAATTGTCAGTGTGTATTTTCTGGGGCCATGTTTGATATTTTTAATTTTGTTCTCTTGTTCATCAGTTGTTCTCTGGACAAAATTACTAGAAGGAGAAATTCACAATGAAAGAAAGAACCAGAGTAATATTCTTTGTTGTAGATTTTATTGATAAGGATATAAGGACAATTCCAGACCTGAATTCAAAAAAAATGATTATAAAAACAGTCATTGAGCTTGGGAAAATAAAAACAAACAAACAAACAAAACAAACATAAAAGACCCTAGAGATTTCCTTAGTGTAGAAACAAAAGAACTAAATCTAATCAGGCTGAAATTAAAAATGCATTAGCTGATGGGGTTCCTGGATGGCTCAGAGAGTTAAGCCTCTGCCTTCAGCTCAGGTCATGATCTTAGGGTCCTGGGATTGAGACCCACATCAGGCTCTCTGCTCAGCAGGGAGCCTGATTCCTCTTCTCTCTCTTCTGGCCTCTCTGAATACTTGTAATCTCTCTTTCTCTGCCTAGTAAGTAAACAAAATCTTTTGAAAAATGCATTAAGTGAAATGCAGTCTAAGATAGACACTAACAGCTAGGGAAAAGAAGCAGAAGGAAGATTTAGTGACATAAAGAACAAAATAATTGAAAATAAGGAAGGTGAGGGAAAGAGAAAAAAATCTAGTGGATAATAGAGGACATTTTGAGAAATTACTGAAACAATAAAACAAAACAATATTAACATTATTGGGGTTCCAGAGGACGAGGAAAGAGAGATACAGATTGAACCAGAAGGTGTATTTGAGCAAACTCTACCTGATAATTTTCCTAATCTGGGGAAGGAAACAAGCATTCAAGTCCAGGAGACATAGAGAACAACCTTCAAAATCAATAAAAATAGATCAACACTCTGACATATAATAGAGAAGCTTGTAAATCTCACAAATAAAGAAAAAATCCTGAAAGAAGCACAAGGCAAAATGTCCTTAACATTCTAGTATAGAAACATTAGACTGGCAGCACACCGATCCACAGAGACATGGCAGGTTAGAAAGGGCCAGTATGATACATTCAGAGTAATAAATGGGAAAAAGCCAAGAATACTTTATCCAACAAGGCTGTTGTTCAGATTGGAAGAAGAGAAGAAGTGCTTCCAGGGCAAACAGAAACTAAAAAATTGTGTGATTACTAAACTCACTGATCAAGAAATATTAATAGGGATCCAGTAGTTGAAAAGAGAGCCCAAAAGTAAGAGAGGCAAGAAAGAAAGAAAACATACAGAAACAGGGACTTTGCAGGTAATACAGTGGTACTAAATTCATAACTTTTAATAATTACTCTGATCTTAAATGGAATAAATGCTCCAATTAAAAGACACAGAGTATAGCATTGGATAAAAGAGCATAACCATCAAGATGTTGTCTATAAGAGACTAGTTTTAGACCTAACACACCTCCATATTGAAACTGAGGGTTTGAGAACAAATTACTACATTATAGACATAAAAGCAAGCTGAGGATAAGAGTACTTGTATCAGAAAAATTTGATTTTTAAACCAAAGACGGTAGTAAAGGATGAAGGGGGACACTATATCATACATTAGGGGTCTGTTCAACAAGAAGATCTAACAGCTATAAATATTTACGTTTGTGAATTGAAAGCAGTCAATTACATCAACCAATTGATAACAAGATTAAATAAATAAACACATTAATTATATTACAATAATAGTAAGGGACTTCAACACCACACACAGAATAGAGAGATCATCTAAGGAGAAGATCAACCCGGAAACAATGGTTTTTAATGAACATACTGGACCAGATGGACTTCACAGATATATACAGAACATTCTATCCTTGAGCAGCAGAATACAACTTCCTCTCCAGTGTACATGAATCATTCTCCAGATTAGATCTTATATGGCATCACAAATCACTTGTCAACCAAAACAAAAAGATTGCAATTTTTCCCTGCATATTTTCAGAACACAATGCTGTGAGAATTGAACACAATCACAAGAGGAAATATGGAAAGAACTCAATTAATTGGAGACTAAAGAGCATCCTACTAAAGAACAAATGGGTCATCCAGGGAATTAAAGAAGAATTTTAAAAATGCATGGAAACAAACAAAAATGAACACACAACTGTTCAAAACTTTTGGGATGCAGCAAAGGAAGTTCTAAGAGGAAAGAATATAGCCAAACAAGTCTTTCTCAAAAAACTAGAAAAGTCTTGAGAGGGGCAAGATGGTGGAGAAGTAGGAGATGCTGTGTCAACTGGTCCCCTAAACTGAGCTGGTTATTTACCAGATCACTCTGAACATACATATAAACAGTCTGAGATGTAGGATTATATACTTCTGGATCTCTATGGGGACAGAAGATGCCAGTGGACAGGTAAAGTGGAATGGGAATGTCAGACAGATATTGGAAGATAAACAAAAGGGAGAGGGAGCCATAATCAGTGACCCATTGGAAAGTAATTCCTCAATACAAGAATGCCCTGTGATTGGGAACCAGCATTAACTTGGAATTTGGTTAAAAACACTGAAAAAGAACAAAAGATCTTAACAAAAGAAATTGGTGCAATCAAGAGGTTAGGGGCATGGATTTAAGCCCACAGACCCAGGACAGCCACCACCAGCGCCCTGCCAGAGAGAGTGAGGTGAAGCATCCAGGCCTGGTTGCCTGAGTCACCAACACAAGTGAGAGCGTCTGGATGGGGACATGCATGAGAGAATCTAGTGGGGACCAAGCCAGCGCTCTCTGAAACCACAGTCTTTTGCACTCTGCACACACACTGAAAGAACAGGGTCTGAGTTGCGCTCCACACCCTCCCCTGAGGGAGGCCTGGGTAAGCACTAGCCAGCGCTCTCTAGGACCAGTGATCATCTGAACACTCCCAGCCTCTGTCTAGAGGAAAATCTCAGCATGCTATCTCTGGTTGGGATCTCTCCTGCAGTCTGGACCTGCCCAGACAGCTGGGGCAAAGACAGCCACCAGAAACCAGCTCTCTGGACTCATATTGCTGGTGGGTTTAGTAGCACCAGGGTATAAGCAGTAGCTCCTGTGACCCCTGAGACTGAGGCTAGGGATGTGATCTGCTGGTGGGAGATGGCAGACGGGGAGTTTATGTGCTCTGGAGCACACAGAGGGGAATAGAATGAGGCATTCTCTGGGCGCCAGATGTCTGGGCCCAGTTTGCTTTCCTCTAAACCTCCAAAGAACCACCAAAAGGCTCCAAGGGGAGAAAAAAATAAACAAACAAACAACAAAACCCTCCAGAGAACAAAAGCCTGAAAAACAAATTTTATCAGAGCCTAGCCCTTTGATAGGGGATAGAAGGACTCAACTCAAGGAAGTCTGCCTAACAAATCAAGGGGCAGTACCTTCCCCCAGAAAGCCAGGGGGAAAAAAAAAGGCAAAACAAACAAACAAAAGCAAAAACAAAAAAAGAACAAAAAAAGAGGGCAAACACCACAGGATCCCCATAAAATTGTAAGCCCCAATATAAGAGGGTGGGATTATTAAGCTCCCAGTATTGCTGTAAGACCTGTATACTTCATAGATGCTACTTTTATTTTTAATTGATTCCCACTGTTCTCCTTTTTTTTATTTGACAGAGAGAGAGGTCATAAATAGGGAGAGAGGCATGCAGAGAGAGAGGGAGAAACAGGCTCCCCACTGAGCAGAGAGCCCGATGTGGGGCTCGATCCCAGGACCCTGAGATCATGACCTGAGCCGAAGGCACAGGCTTAAACTACTGAGCCATCTAGGCGCCCCTATTCTCCTTCTTTTTAATTTGTAAAAGTAATTTTAACCTATTTACCATCAGAATGAGAGGTTCCTTATAACAAATTCCAATATAACTTTTAACATGAATGTTTTTGATACATATACCTGTTTCTTTTTTTTCTTTCCATTACTATTTTTAATAGTCATATAAAGGTAAGCTTTTCCCAATAAATACTACCCCTATATATAAACCAGTTTAAATCCCCCTTGATCTCAGGAAAGGTGAGTCCTTTAACAAAGACATCAAGACACACCCAGGAGGAATTAAAATAAACTTCCCCACCCACACTGAGAATTTATAACCACCCTCCCATCTTTTTCTTCTGCCAGTGGTTCTGTGTGTTTTTGTTCTGGTAGTACATAAATCTTATACTTGGGGTTCATTTTGGCTGGGTTCATTTTTTTCTTGTCATTTACTTTTGTTGTTTTTTGGTGTTTTTGTGTGTATACTTTATAAATCTTAACTTTAGGGCCCATTCAGTGTGGGTCTTCTATCCATTTCCCCCCCCAGTATCTCTCTTTCTCTCTCTCTCTCTTTTTAAAATTTTTGCTCTCTTTTTTGGTGGGGACACCTGATTGCTCAAAATCATTCCAGGGTGCACCCTGCCTGGATCACCGTTAATACATTAGGCTAGACATTCCCTCAGCCATCTTTCACCAAGATGACTAGGCAGTGGAATGCCCAACAGAGGAACAATTCAGAGACTGTGCCTTTTCCATCAGATCTATTAGATATGGACATAAACAGTATGTCAGAAAGGGAATTCAGGCTAACAATTATCCAGACGATGGCTAGGTTGCAGAAAACCATTAATGAAAAAATGGAATTGCATAAGGCAGAAGTGAAAGCCACTCTGCCTGCCTCTCTGCCATCTTGTGATCACTGTCTGTTAAATAAAGAAATAAATAAAATCTTCAAAAAAAAAACCCAAAACCAGAATTAGGGAAATAAATGATTCCATGACATGTTCCAACATCAGAATTACTTGTATCCCTGAGGGGAAGGAGAAAGAAGATTAGAGGATATAGTTAACCAAATTATCCATGAAAATGTTCACAATCTGGGGAATGGAGCCAGGTCCATGTCCTAGAGGCAGAAACATGTCCCCCCAAGATCATAAAATCTAGAAAGGTCTCAAGACACCTGATGGTGAAAATTATGAATCATAATTTTAGATGGGAGCTCTTGAAAGCAGCTAGGGGGAAAGATTCCTTATGTACAGAGGAATGGCCATCAGAATGATGTCAGACCTGTGCACAGAAAACTGGCAATCCAGAAAGGTCTGGAAAGATGTATTCAGGCCACTAAATGAAAAGAACATGCAGCCAAGAATATTTTATACAGCAAGACTGACATTCAAAATGGGTGTAGAGATAAAGAGCTTCCAAGACCAGCAAGGTTTAAGAGTATGTGACCACTAAGCCAGCACTACAAGAAATATTAAGGGGGCTCTAGAAAAGAGGGGGAAAAACCCAAGAATGTCATTGAACAGAAATTTATGGAGACAACCTATAGAAACAAGGACTTCACAAGAAACATGATGTTAATAAAGACATATCTCCCCATCCATATGTTGTCTACAAGAGACCCATTTTGAACCTAAGGATATATCCAGACTGAAAGTGAGGGATGGAGAATGATCTTTCATGCCAATGGGCCACAAAAGAAGGCTGGGATAGAAATTGTCATATCAGATAAATTAGATTTTAAACTAAATACTGTAGTTAGAGGTACAGAATGACACTACATCATTCTTTGAGGGTCTATTCAATAATAAGATGTAAAAATTGTAAATATTTATGCCCCCAATATGGGAGCAGCCAACTACCTAAGACAACTGTTAATCAAGTTAGGGTCATGTAGATATGAATGCATTAATAGTAGGGGATATTAACCCACAATTCTCAGCTATAGACACATGATCCAAGCAGAAAATCAGTAAATAAATGAGAGTATTGAATGACATATTGGACCAGATGGACCTCACAGATAGATACAGAACACTCCTTCCTAAAACAACAGACTACTCATTCTTCTCGAGTGCACATGGAACTTTCTCCAGGATAGACCACATACTGGGTCACAAATCTGGGCTCAACTGATACCAAAAGATTGAGATTATTCCCTGCATATTCTCAGATCACAATGCTTTGAAACAGGAGCTCAACCACAAGGAAAAGTTTGGAAGAAATTCCAATACCTGGAAGCTAAAGACCACTTTGCTTAAGAATGCTTGGATCAACCAGGAAATCAAAGAAGAACTTAAACATTTCACAGAAATCAATAAGAATGAAGATACTTCAGTCTAAAACTTATAGCAAAGTCGGTCTTAAGGGGAAAATATATAGCCATCCAAGCCTTCATCAAAAAATTGAAAAATCTATAATATACCAGCTCTCTCTACACCTTAAAGAACTGGAGAATCAATAACAAATTAAACTAACCCCACTCAAAAGATGGGAAATAATCAAGATTAGAGGAATGATCAATGAGATAGAAACTAGAGATTCAGTAAAACACATCAAAGAAACTGGAAGTTGGTTCTTCAAAAGAATTAATAAGATCAATAAACCATGGCCTAACTAATCTAAAATAAATGAGAAAGGATCCAAATTAATAAATTATGAGTGAAAACAGAGAGATCACAGATAACACCAAGGAAATAGAAACAATCATCAGAAATTATTACCAACAGCTATATGCCAATAAGTTAAGCAATGTAGAGATTATGGATGCATTCCTGGAAACTTACAAACTTCTAAAACACAATTGGGATGAAATTGAAAATTTGAAAAGACCAATAAGTATTAAGTAGATTAAAGAACTGATCAAGAACCTCCAAAAAAACCAAGATCCCAGGACCTGATGGATTACCTGGGAAGAAATAATACCTATTCCCTGGAAGCTGTTCCAGAATTTGATACAGATGGAAAACTTCCAGACCCTTTTTATGATGCCAGCATTACATGATTACAAAACCAGGACAAGAACCCGCCAAAAAGGAGCATTTCAGACCAACATCCCTGATGAACATAGATGCTAAGATTCTCAACAAGATCCTAGCTAATAGGATCCAGCAGTACATTTAAAATATTATCCTCCATGACCAGGTGGGATTTATCCCTGGGTTTCAAGTGTGGTTCAACATTTGGAAATCAAACAATGTGATAGAACAAATCAATAAGAGAAGAGAGAAGAACCACATGGTCCTCTCAATTTATGCAGAAAAAGTATTTGGCAAGATACAGAATCCATTCATGATTTAAAACCTTCAAAGTACAGGGATAGAGGGAACATTCATCAACTTCATAAAATCTTTTTATGAAAAACCCTCAGTGAATATCATCTTCAATGGGAAAAAGCTGGCAGCCTTCCCTTTCCTTCCCTTTCAGATCAGAAACAGGACAAGAATGCCCAGTAACGACTTTTGTTTGATATAGTGCTAGAAGTCCTAGCAACAGCAATCAGGCAACAAAAATAAATAAAAGGTATTCAGATTGGCAGGGAAGAAGTCCAAATCTCTCTCTTCGCAGAAGACATTGATACTTTATATGGAAAACCCAAAGGACTACTCCCCCAAATGACTAGAACTCATAGAGCAATTCAGTAATGTGGCAGGAAACAAAATCAATGTACAAAAATCAGTTGCTCTCTTATACACAACAATGAAAATGCAGAAAGTGAAATTAAAGAATTGTTTCCATTTACTGTAGCACCAAGAACCATAAGATACTTGGGATCCTAACCAAAGAGGTTAAGGATCTGTACTCAAGGAACTACAGAAACCTCATGAAAGAAACTGAAGAATACACAAAACAATAGAAGACCATTCCATGCCCATGGATTGGAAGAATAAACATTGTTAAAATGTCTATACTGCCTAGAGCAATCTAGACTTTCAATGCCATTTGGATTAAAATTCCACTGGCATTTTTCAAAGAACTATAGCAAACAATCCTAATTTGTATGGCACCAGAAGAGACCATGAATTGCTAAGGAAATGTTGAAAAAGAAAAAGAAAACTGGGGCATTATGTTGCCTGATTTCAAGCTTTACTACAAAACTGTGATCACCAGGACAGCAGGGTACTGACACAAAACCAGACACATTGACCAGTGGAATGAAGTAGAGAGCCCAGATATGGACCCTCAACTATATCGTCAAATAATCTTTGACAAAGCAGGGAAAAATATACAGTGGAAAAAAGAGAGTCTCTTCAATAAATGGTGGTGGGAAAATTGGACAGCTATGTGTAGAAGAATGAAACTGTACCATTCCCTTTTACCATACACAAAGATAAACTCGAAATGGACAAAATACCTCAACGTGAGGCAGGAATCCATTAAAATCTTAGAGGAGAACATAGCCAGTAACTTCTTTGACATAGGCCACAGCAACTTCTTTCAAGATATGTCTCCAAAGGCAAAGGAAATAAAAGCAAAAATGAACTTTTGGGTCTTCGTCAAGTTCAAAAGCTTCTGCACAGCAAAGGAAACAGTGAACAAAACTAAGAGACAACCCACGGAATGGGAGAAGATATTTGAAAATTGCACCATAGACAAAGGGCTGATATCCAAGATCTATAAAGAACTCCTTATCTCAACACCTAAAAAACAGATAAGCATACCAAAATATGGGAAGAAGACACTTCTCCAAAGAAGACATCCAGATGGCTAACAGACACATGAAAACATGTTCATCATCATTAGCCATCAGGAAGATTCAAATCAAAATGACATTGAGATACTCCCTTACACCACTTAGAAGGGCCAAAATTAATAATACAGGAAAGAAAAAGTGTTGGAGAACATGAGGAGAAAGGGTATCACTCTTACACTGTTGGTGGGAATGCATTTTGGCACATCCACTTTTGTAAACAATGTGGAGATTCCTTAAGAAATTAAAAATAGAGCTACACTATGACCCTGCAATTACACTATTGGCTATTTACCCCAAAGATACAGATGCAGTGAAAGGAGGGGCCATATATACCCCAATGTTCATAGCAACAATGGCCACAATCACCAAACTGTGGAAAGAACCAAGATGTCCTTCAACAGACGAATGGATAAAGAAGATGTGGTCCATATATACAATGGAGTTTTATGCCTCTATCAATGAGGATGAGTACCCAACATTTGTATCCAAATGGAAAGTATTTGAAGAGATTATGCTGAATGAGGTAAGTCAAGCAGAGAGAGAGTCAATTGTCATAAAGTTTCACTTACTTGTGGAGAATGAGGAATAACACAGAGGACATTGAGAGAAGGAGAAGAGAAGTGAGTTGGGGGAAATCAGAGGGGAAGATGATCCATGAAAGACTGTGGACTCTGAGAAACAAACTGACTATTTGGAGAGGAGTGTTTGGGTGGATAGGTGAGCCTGGTGGTGAGTATTAAGGAGGGCACATATTGCATAGAGCACTGGATATGGTGCATAAACAATGAATCTTGGAGCACCGAAAAAAATAAAATTACTAAAAAAATAAATAAAAATAAACAAGGATCCTAAAATACCCTCTATGCTTCCTGAACAGTGTGGAGTAGATGCATACATTTCCAGAAGATACAAAACTGTGAGCATGGCGAAGCCCCACAGTATTCAGTGCATTCTAAAGGATGAGAAAGAGTAAGGAACCCAAGACCAGAAATAAACTCACGAATATACTGGCAATTTACTTACAACAAAGAATTCAAGAATAGACTTTGGAGAAAGGACAATCAATGCAGTAAATGAATAATCTATGTATTTTTCAGTTGAGAAAACTGAAGAGCCAGATGCAAAATAGTGAAACTGGACCATTATGTTAAACCATACATAAAATTGATTTACAATGGATTAAAGACAAAGCCACCATTAAAATTCCTAAAGAAAAAAGAGATTAGCTTCTTTACAGGTTTATATAAGTTTTTGTGTCTTACACTAAAGTCAATAAGGACAAAAGTTGAAGTAAACAAGTAAGAGTATATCAAACTAAAAATCGGCAAAACAAAAAATATTATCAACAAAATTAAAATGCAAACCAATGAATATGAGAAGACACTTGCAAACCATATGTGTAATAAGGAGTAGAAGACAAGATATAAAAATAACACATATAATTCAAGCAAAAATTTTATTATAAAATTGGCGGAGACATGAATAGAGATTGGTTAGCAAAGAAGACATACCAATGGCAAATGTACAAAAAATTATAGAAAAAGATGATCAATGTCATAATTGGTCTGAAAATTGTAAATAAAACTGAAATGAGATATAACCTTCCACATTTAGAATAGCTATTATCAAAAAGAGGGAAATGGAAATGTCGGTGAAAATGTTGATAAATAGGAATCTTTGTACACTGTTTTTGGGGATATAAGCTGGTCTATTCACTATATATATTTTAAAAAGTATGGAGTTTCCTCATAAAATTAGAAATGGGACAATCATACCATCCAAGATATGAAACCAACCTATATATCCATTGATGGATGAATAAATAAGGAAAATATGTATAAATACATAAAATATATAGAGTATATTTAAATACATTTATATAAAGAATGAAATTTTGTCATCTATGACAACATGGATCGACCTTGAAGATATTATGCTAGGTGAGGAAGGTTGGGCAGGGAAAGACAAATGCCAAATGATCTCATATGTGGAAGACAAGACAAAGCAATAGAAAAAAACAAGTTTATTGATATATAAGATACATTGATGTTTCTCAAGGTCAGGGGGTGGGGACTGAGTAAAATGAGGACAAAAATCTGTAGAAAAACATGAAGAAATCAGGGAGAATAAAAATCAAATATTCAAATTCAGATCACTAGTGTAAAGGAACATAGTATCTGTTAAAAGTATCCAGTCAATTTAAAATAGAAAGGATGATGTGGTGCCTGGGTTGCACAGTTGGTTGAGCCAACAACTCTTGGTTTTGATCACGTTGTGATTTCATGGTTGTGAAATCAAGTCCTAAGTCAGGCTCTGTACTCAGCTCAGTGTCTCCTCAAATTCTTTCTCCCTCCCATTAATGCATTCTCTCTCTTTCTTATAAGTAAATAAATCTTAAAAAAATAGAAATAATGACATTATTTAAATTGCATTGAAATTCTTTTTTTCTTAATAATGTTTAGAAGAAAATAGACTCCTACTTACATGAATTGCATGTAGTTGCATATATATTTGAAATCATTTAAGCATAAGAAACCTAAATAACAATAAGATTTCAATATATTTGTTTAAAATTCTATTTTCTATCAAATTAATTATTTTATTAAATAATACAGGATTTTATTTTTTCAAGTTTTTATTTAAATTTTACTTAGTTGACATAGGGAGTAATATTGGTTTCAGGAGAGGAATTTAGTGATTCATCACTAATATACAGCACCCAGTGCCCATCACAAGAGCCCTATTTAATACCCACCACCCATTTAACACTTCCCCACACCCTCCCCCTCCATCAACCTTCAGTTTGCTCTCTAAAGCTAAGAATATCTTTTGGTTTGCCTCCTCTAATTTTTCCTCCCTTATGTTCATCTGGTCTGTTTCTTAAATTCTACCCATGAGAGAAATCATATGGTATTTGCCTTTTTCTGACTAACCTGTTTCACATAGTATAATACACTCTAGCTCCATCCATGTCATTATAAATGGCAGGATTTCATTTCTTTTTGATGAATGAGTATTATTACATTGTGTGTTTATATATACCATATCTTCTTTATACATTCATCAGTTTATGGGCATATGGGTTCTTTCCATAATTTGGCTATTGTTGGTAATGCTGCTATAAACATTTGGGTGTATTTGAAACACAAAATACAGGTTTTTAAATAGATAATCACATTTGTATAATTTGAAATGCAAATTTCTTGAATATTCAACCTACAGAATAGAGCTGTAAAAAAATAATAGAAACCATGGACCCTTGTTTCAACAGAAAGTTCAAAGAACATTGACCATTCTTCTTGTGTCTGACCTCTCTCTTGACATGTCTTAGAAAGCAAAACTTCTGATATCTCTGCTAGTACCTGTCACTTCCTTGTCTGACTCTTAGTTATGGAAAATGCATATGTTCATATTTTCCATTAGATTATTTAATCTCAAAATTCAACTTTGGAGTGGGTATCTCTAAAAAGAAAGAGATATACACTTCACTAAATAAACAGCAGAAGAAGAATGAGTAGCATATACTACAATTCACCAAGTTTTCAGAGGAGCCCATCATATGATTTTGAGCTCTGAATTGTGCGAGTTGTGAGTCATTCTCAGGCATATGTTGGAAATTTATTCTGGTTGTGAAATATGAATACATCATTGGGTCAGCATTTCTGAAGAGTCTGAAAGTCACTTTTAAAAAATATATTTGCCCCTTAAGTTGATCTTTTTTTTTAAGACTTTATTTATTTATTTGACAGATAGAGATCATGAGTAGGCAGAGAGGCAGGCAGAGAGAGAGAGAGAGGAGGAAGCAGGCTCCCTGCTGAGCAGAGAGCCCGATGTGGGGCTCGATCCCAGGACCCTGAGATCATGACCTGAGCCGAAGGCTCCCCACTGAGCCACCCAGGTGCCCCCCTTAAGTTGATCTTAATTGATTTCTGTTTAGAAATGAATTCATTTCAGTTAAGAACCTTAGATAATAACATTTCAAATCCCAATTTAATCAACCAGAAAACACTTTTAATAAAGAGTAAATGTTTGATGAATGTTTGGTCATTGATATTAAGCAATGAATATGTTATTTGTTCCCAATTTTGAAAGTGAACTATGTAGTAAAAGGCTAATCTTGCAATTTAAGCACTTCCTTTTTGAAAACATTATTATATTATCATACAGCTTTTTTTGAAGAGAAAAATTTCCATCATATATTAGGTGATAAGTCATATTTATGCCATCTGAAAATCAAGCTTTTAATCAGTTAAGAGTCAAGAAATCTATAAAGACTTACTTAGTTTTACTATAAAAATACACACATTCATAATATATCTTCTTACATGTGGATCTTTTATTTTGAGGAAATAATACTTATTTTCAATTCTAATATCAGTCATCCATGATGCTTTGGGTAATACAGGACTTCTTGCCTGTTTATTCTAGCTTCCATGTTCACAACTGACCTCATAACATAAAGGGTAGAGTAGAATTATCCCCCAAACAGTGATGGTAATTTGTCCATAGTATCCAGTTGTAGAGATAAGCTACATGTAGTAGTAGGACATTTGTAAACTAGTACCTAAAGAGGCATATCTATTAGAAATAGTGGTGCAGAGAGTGTCACACCAAACCAACCCACAAATGTGGTTCAGTGGAATTATAAAAACACGAAATGGGGGCACCTGGGTGGCTGAGTCATTAAACGTCTGTCTTCTGTTCAGGTCATGATCTCAAGGTCCTAGGATCCAGCCCTGCATTGGGCTCCCTGCTCAGTGGGGAGCCTACTTCTCCCTCTCCCACTCCCCCCTGCTTGTGTTCCCACTCATTCTGTGTCTCTCTCTGTCAAATAAATAAAATCTTTAAAAAAAATAAGAGCACAAAATATATAATGGAATGCTCATAAAAGGAATTGTCTTTTGAAATGTTAATAATAACTTTTTGGGCTGTAAATATGAGGGTTTTCAACTATCACTGGGGAGTGGATCTGATTGATTAATCTTCACAAAATAGTACATAAATCCTATCAATACTTTTAGAAAATGGCTTTCAATTTTCCATAGTCCATTTACATCTTCACAATCATAATTATTTATCCTAACAATGTAGATCCCTGGTAAATTGCTTTCTTAGATTTCTTCTAGGTACTTCCAGCGTCCTGCTCATAAAATAGATAAACTTATAAAGATATCTAATTCCATGCAGAGGACTTTGGCTAATTGTTGTATCATTTCCCCTGAAAATCAGGAAAGAAGAGAATCAATATTGACTAGTCAAGTGTAAACTTTATTTGAAATTAAACTTACATATTTATATATATTATAATATTTCTTGTTCCATTCTCTTTATTTTAGCCACTCAGGAAGGTATCCTAAGTATATTAGAACTATTATAATTAAGAATACCATCAAGTTGTACTACTTCCAATGTCATTTCAATGTACTAATAAAACCTTTTTACACACAAGTTAAGGGAAAATGTATGCTCTTTACATTTATTAACAAGTTACCAGATAGAAAACAAAAGGAGTGTTTGGGATATGTCATTATTTTGGTAAATATCAATTATTTTAGTTTTCTAGGTTAATACGATCCCTGTATTCAATCCTGGAATGGCATTGCTCTTAAGGAGTATACAAGGTGAAATTAATATACTTCTAAGTAACAGAACTAGTGGGAACTTTGTTATATTTCTACATAGCAGAACCTCAGAATCACTCTTTTCAGGGCCCCCATCACCTCCTTTTTTCTCAGGCTGTAGATTATGGGGTTGAGCATTGGGGTCAGGATGGTATAGAAGACGGCCAGGGCCATGTCCTCTCTGGGAGATTGAAAGGATCTTGGGCGTAGATAAGTGTAAACAAAGGGTGCATAGTAAAAAGTCACCACAGTGAGGTGGGTACTGCAGGTCGAATAGGCCTTCTTTCTCCCTTCTGTTGACTGCATACGGCAGATGGCAAGGAGAACTCGGCCATAGGAACATGCAATGCCAATGAAAGGAAATGCAAGGAAGAGGGTGGTGCTCACAAACACTGTGTATTCATAGACCCAGGTGTCCATGCAGGCCAGCGTCAACATGGCAGGGACATCACAGAAGAAATGATTGATGGTTCTGGATCGACAGTAGGGTATATGGAGCGCATACACAGTGTGGGCACAGGAGTTGATTGAGCCCATGATCCAAGATCCTGTTATCATCAACACACATACTCTTTTGCTCATACGAATGGGATAATGGAGAGGAAAACAAATTGCCATGTAACGATCATAGGCCATAGAGGCCAATATTAATCCTTCTGCACTAGCTAAAGTAATGAAGAAGAAACTCTGAATTCCACACCCAATGAAAGAAATAGATTTCTTTCCAGAGAGATAATCAGAAGCCATCTTGGGGACAATGGTGGAGATGAAGCTCAGGTCCATCAGGGAGAGCTGACTAAGTAGAAAATACATGGGTGTGTGAAGATGGGTGTCCAGGAGGATGAGGATGATCATGGACAGGTTTCCAAACAGAGCCATTAGGAAAATGAGAAAACTGAGAATGAAGAAAAACAGGCCAATTCTTGATGGTGGGAATAACCCCAAAAAGAAGAAATCAGTTGATGTTTGGTTAATATTTTCCAAAGGACATTACTTTAGTTTTCCCTAAAGAGAGACACATATTAAGTACAGAAAGATAATCTCTTATTAACTCGTTATTTTAGTTCTACCATGATTTATTCAGGAAAACTTACAGATGTTAAAAAAAATAACACATACATTGAGAAAACAAATTAGTCAGTTTTTTGCCTCATAGATAAAATTTTGATGAGGCATACATTTGTCTACAAAATATGTCACAGAAATTGTAAATTTGTAATAGTAATATATTTCTGTAATGACTTTATTAAGATGCATATATTTTTATTTTTCTGTTAATTTATATCTCCAGAACTTACTCTTTTTATGTATGCATTGTAAATCAATGTAAATGTGTATATTACAGACCCATACTTGAATACATTTTATGATCCTGAGGCAATGATTTTTTATGATTAAGCCCCAATATTTCCAAAAGTCTAGTAGCTTGTAAAGTCATGCTGCAGAATATACTCTTTTTTTGTAATTCCCCCCAAAAAACTTGTCAAATCAGGTTTTTTAGATCTTAACCATAATTATGTCCATCTATTTTCCCAGAAATCTACAATGAATAACTATTGTCAAGTATAATTTATGTAAACCTGATTTCTTCTTCTCCATCTTTCAAAATTTAAATTATCTAATTTAAAGAAACTCTTTCATTGCGAAACTGTTTTCCAATTTTTTGAGCTTCCATGACAGTTCAAATTTTCTAAAAAGATGTGTTCTATCTGCTTCTCATTAGCTATATAAAATCATGCATTGCACTGTCACTTTTCTTTACTCATTCCTTTTTCCCTCCCGTTTTTTATTTTAAAACTCTTTCCATTTCTAGATAAGTGTGAGATTTTAACCCAAAGACGTATTACCCCCTGTTATAAAATTCAACTAATAATAAAGAAGTAAACCTGTATGATTTTAATTAAAGTGGGAATGGGAACAGAGAGAGGATTAGAGATAAAAATGTTAAGAACATTTTGGGTGAAGAAATTTTAAGGATTGACATTTAAAAGGGGAAGAAACTACATTTTGAGGATGTCTAGGTGATAATGAGTGGGGAGAACCTTCTCCAGAAGACATACCATTAGTGAGTAAAGCCCAGCATGTTATGCCTAGAAAAAATTGTAGTGCTTTAGTCTCTCATACTTTTCTAGGACCAAAGCCATCAGACTGTTAAAGAAATCTTTATAGGAAAGATAGATATACACACAAACACACACACACACACACACACACACACACACACACACACACACACGAATACACACACATTGAGTTAAAAATGACTGGGATAAAAGTAAGAAACCTTTACAAAAAAGCTGATGTCTTCAGACAAATATGAGAAGTTTTTAAATCTGAAGCAAAAATGTCATGTATTATACAAAATGAAGTACCAAATTAAAAAAAAAAAACACTAATGGGAAATAAAGAATAGTAATTAATATAATGAATTTAATGAAAGTTTTAAAAGATAAATTGATGAAAAGCTACAAAAAGTAGCATCCAAACATAGAAGTTTACATTTAGGAGAGTGAGAGGAATAATGTAAAATGACCCATCATAGAATTATAGGCATTCTTATAAATCCATATGGCATTGATTTATTTTTGGCAAATATATTTATTTATTGTGAGGTGAATATTATTATTAAAACCTTTTTTTTCAGAACCATTATATTAGTTGCAATGTTCAAAGAGGATGCAAGGGAAACAGAAAAATAACTGAGAAATAGTTTATTAAATAATATTTTCTTGAAAATACTAAATATATTCTTAAAATTTTTTTGATAACTCCAATATCAGCTAGATAAATATGCTAAAATATTCTTAAGAGAAATTATGGTAATATGAGAAAAAATATATGAGGTGACCCATATCAAATAGCATCATGTTTCACAATATTGTTATATCTTTTATATGCAAACTATAAAATCTAGAAGATGGTAGAATGTCATCATTGCATGTCCTCAAACATAAAGTGGAATGTAACTATGTTGAGAGGATGGAAGACAGGGAAGAGGAGCAGTTCGATAATGTAGGGAGGGAGTGACATGTCATCCAGAGTGGCCCAAGTTACAAATGATATGGATTTGGGATATAGGAATCAAGCATTACAACATAAGCATATTATTTAAAATGGTGAGGAAGTATGGAAAAAAATGTAGAATAATTTGAAATATTTCCCTTGGTCATCAAGAGGAATGAGTAGTGGGAGAATGACTTTTATTATTTATTTATGTTTTAATTTTTAAATTTTTTTTTAATTTTATTTTTTCAGTGTTCCAAGATTCATTGTTCATGCACCACATCCAGTGCTCCATGCAATACATGCCCTCCTTAATAACTACTATCAAGCTCTATATTTTTATGTAAAATAGATTAATTCCCCTTATATTTTTATTTTACCCAATGATATAATGAAACTAATCAATTTACACTATTTGCAAAGGACTTGTACTGACTCAGTCTTTTAAACTTCACCAGAACTTTTGGGTTTGGCATCAGCATTACTGACTATATTTGGTTGAGAAAAAGGGAAAGAAGATGTTTTCTTAGTGAGTTGGAGAACTAAGTCTCGAACACAAACAAGGTCCATACATGGAAGAGAAGATAGAACTATACATTTTCATTGACCATCTCCAGTGGATGGAACCTGACATGTATCAAGATTTGTTCCAGGAATAAATTTTCTTTAATCCTGATCAATGGCTCTTGAGGTTCCCATAACCATCCAATATGTTTACAGATGTCTACAGATGATAAACAAAGATTCAGATATTTAAATGAATTCTTCCAATTTTCTGCCTTAACTTAGATGTTCCATATATTGATGCAGGTAGCTTTATATTAAATGATTATTTAAATTTAATCCTATCTTATCTCTTAATATTTAGGTAACAATTATAAAATAATAGTTGTGTCTCACAGGAGGGATAAGATGGGAGAGATATAGGAGACCCTGAGATGCAATATAATCTAAATTCTCTAACAGGTTAAGAGAGACAGAAGATTGAATTAGTGATATAGAAGATAAACTGAAAGAAAAGAAGGATCAGGAGGAGGCCTGGACAAACAGCTTAGAATTCATGAAAACAAAATAAGTAATACCATGAAATGTTCCAATGTCAGAATTATTGGGATCCCTGAGAGGGAGGAGAAAGAGAGAAGACTAGAAAATATAGTTGAAGAAATTCTGGATGAAAATTTCCCTTATCTGGGGAATGGAAAAATGTTCCTGTCCTATAGGCAGAAAGGTCCCGAGTTCAACAAATCTAGGAAGACCCCCAGACATTTGATTGTGAAATTCATGAATCATAACTTTAGACAAGCATTCCTAAGAAGAGCTAGGGGGAAGATTCTTTACTTACAAAGGAAAGTCCATCAGAATAATGTCAGACCTGTCTACAAAGATGTGGCAATCAGGAAAGGGTTGGCAAGACATATTCAGCTTACTAAATATGAAGACCATGCAGACAGGAATGCTTTATCCATCAAGATGGACATTCAAAATGGATGGAGAGAAAAAGAGCTTCCAAAACCAGAAAGGATTAAAAGAATATGTGACCGGCAAGCCAGCACTACAAGAAATATTAAGAGGGGGTGTTTCCTCCCAAAAAACAAGAGCCCAGGACCTGAAGGATTCCCTGGGGAATTCTACCAAACATTCAAAGAAGAAATAACACCAATTCTTCTGAAGCTGTTTCAAAAAATTGAGGCAGAAGGAAAACTTCCAGAATCTTTTTATGAAGCCAGAATTACCCTGATCCCCAAACCAGGAAAAGACCCTACCAAAAAGGAAAATTTCAGACCAATATCACTGATGAATATGGATGCTAAGATTCTCCACAAGATCCTAGCAAACAGGATCCAGCAGCACATTAAAAAGATTATCCACCATGACCAGGTGGGATTCATCCCTGGGTTGCAAGGTTGGTACAAAATTCGCAAATTAATCAATGTGATAGAACAAATCAATAAGAGAAGAGAGGAGGAGAGGGAGTTGAAGGAAACTGGAAGGGGAGATGAACCATGAGAGACTATGGACTCTGAAAAACAACCAGAGGGTTATGAAGGGGCGGCGGGGGGGTTGGGGGGGTGGGAGGTTGAGGAACCAGGTGGTGGGTAATAGGGAGGGTACGTACTGCATGGAGCACTGGGTGTGATGCCAAAACAATGAACAATGTTATGCTGTAAATAAACAAATAAAAATAAATAAATTAATTAAAAACAAAAAAAAGATTATCCACCATGACCAGGTGGGATTCATCCCTGGGTTGCAAGGATGGTTCAACATTCGCAAATCAATCAGTGTGATTGAACAAATCAATACGAGAAGAAAGAAGAACTACATGGTCCTCGCAATTGATGCAGAAAAAACATTTGACAAAATCAAGCATCCGTTCCTGATGAAAACGCTTCAAAGTATAGGGATAGAGGGAACATTCCTGAACTTCATAACATCGATCTATGAAAGACCCATAGCAAATTTCATCCTCAATGTGAAAAAGCTTGCAGCTTTCCCATTGAGATCAGGAACACGACAAGGATGCCCACTCTCACCACTCTTGTTCAACATAGTATTACAAGTCCTAGCAATGACAATCAGACAACAAAGAGAAATAAAAGGTATCCAAATTGGCAAGGAAGAAGTCAAACTCTCTCTCTTCACAGAGGACATGATTCTTTATATGGAAAACCCCAAAGACTCCACCCCCAAACTACTAGAACTCATACAGCAATTCAGTAACGTGGCAGGATACAAAATCAATGTACAGAAATCAGTGGCTTTCTTATACACTAACAGTGAAAACACTGAAAGGGAAATGAGAGAATCGATTCCATTTACTCTAGCACCAAGAACCATAAGATACCTGGGAATAAACCTCACTGAAGAGGTAAAGGATCTGTACTCGAGGAACTACAGAACACTCATGAAAGAAATTGAAGAAGACACAAAAAGATGGAAGACCATTCCATGCTTTTGGATCGGAAGAATAAACATTGTTAAAATGTCTATACTGCCTAGAGCAACCTATACTTTTAATGCCATTCCGATCAAAATTCCACCAGTATTTTTCAAAGAGCTGGAGCAAATAATCCTAAAATTTGTATGGAATCAGAAGAGACCCCGAATTGCTAAGAAAATGTTGAAAAACAAAAACAAAACTGGCGACATCACGTTACCTGATTTCAAGCTGTACTATAAAGCTGTGATCACCAAGACAGCATGGTACTGGCATAAAAATAGACACATAGACCAGTGGAACAGAGTGGAGAGCCCAGATATGGAACCTCAACTCTATGGTCAAATAATCTTCGACAAAACAGGAAAAATATACAATGGAAAAAAGGACAGTCTCTTCAAGAAATGGTGCTGGGAAAACTGGACAGCTATCTGTAGAAGAATGAAACTAGACCATTTTCTTACACTGTCAACAAAGATAAACTCGAAATGGATAAAAGACCTCAATGTGAGACAGGAATCCATCAGAATCCTAGAGGAGAGCATTGGCAGTAACCTCTTTGATATCAGCCACAGCCACTTCTTTCAAGGTATGTCTCCAAAGGCCAAGGAAACAAAAGCGAAAATGAACTTTTGGGACTTCATCAAGATCAAAAGCTTCTGCACAGCAAAGGAATAGTCAACAAAACAAAAAGGCATCCTACGGAATGGCAGAAGATATTTTCAAATGACAGTACAGACAATAGGTTGATATCCAGGATCTATAAAGAACTCTCAAACTTAAAACACAAAAACAGATAAGCATATCAAAAAATGGGCAGAAGATATGAACAGACACTTCTCCAAAGAAGACATACAAATGGCTCTCAGACACATAAAAAAATGCTCATCATCACTAGCCATCAGGGAGATTCAAATTAAAACTACATTGAGATACCACCTGACACCAGTTAGAATGGCCAAAATTAGCAAGACAGGAAACAACGTGTGTTGGAGAGGTTGTGGAGAAAGGGGAAGCCTCTTACACTGTTGGTGGGAATGCAAGTTGGTGCAGCCACTCTGGAAAACACTGTGGAGATTCCTGAAGAAATTAAAAATAGAGCTTCCCTATGACCCTGCAATTGCACTGCTGGGTATTTACCCCAAAGATACAGATGTAGTGAAAAGAAGGGCCATCTGTACTCCAGTGTTTATAGCAGCAATGGCCACAGTCGCCAAACTGTGGAAGTATCCAAGATGTCCTTCAATGGACGAATGGATAAGGAAGATGTGGTCCATATACACGATGGAGTATTCATCAGAAATCATGAATACCCAACTTTTGTAGCAACATGGATGGGACTGGAAGAGATTATGCTGAATGAAATAAGTCAAGCAGAGAGAGTCAAGTATCATATGGTCTCACTAATTTCTGGAGCATAACAACATGGAGGACATGGGGAGATGGAGAGGAGAAGGAAGTTGAGGGAAATTGGAAGGAGTGATGAACTATGAGAGACTATGGACTCTGAAAAACAGCCTGAAGGCTTTGAAGGGGTGGGGGGTGGGAGGTTGGGGAACCAGTTGGAGGGTAATAGAGAGGGCACATATTGAATGGAGCACTGGGTGTTGTGCAAAAACAATGAAAACTGTCATGCTGAAAATAAATAAATAAATGAGGGGGGGGTTTCTAAAAAAGATGGAAGAACACAAGAGTGACATAAAACAGAAATTTATAGAGACAAGGTATAGAAACAAGGACTTCACAAGAAAAATGATGTCAATTAAAACATATTTTTCCGGGGCACCTGGGTGGCTCAGTAGGTTCAAGCCTCTGCCTTTGGCTCAGGTCATGATCTCAGGGTCCTGGGATCAAGCCCTGCATCGGGATCTCTGCTCAGCAGAGAGCCTGCTTCCCTTCCTTTCTCTCTGCCTGCCTCTCTGCCTACCTGTGATCTCTGTCAAATAAATAAATAAAATCTTAAAAAAAACAAACAAAAAGAAAATACATATGTTTCCATAATCACTCTCAACATGAACTGACTAAATGCTCCCATGAAAAGGCACAAGGTTGCAGTTTGGATAAGATGACAGGAGCTGTCCCTGTGCTGTCTACAAGAGATACATTTGGAACCTAAAATTACATCCAGACTGAAAGTGAAGAGAAGGGGAAACATCTTTCATACGAATGGTTCTCAAAGGAAAGATGGGGTAGCAATCCTCATATCAGATTTTAAGCAAAAGACTATAGTCAGAGATAGAGAAGGACATTTCATCATTCTTAAGGGGTCTATACACCAAAAAGATCAATTGTAAATATTTTGCCCCCAGTTCGGGAGTACCAACTACATAAGCCAAGTGTTAAACAAAATAAAGAATAATATTGATATTTATACATTAACTGTAGGGGATCTTAACACACCACTTTCGGTAATAGACATCATCCAAGCAGAAAATCAATAAAGAAAGAAGAGCATTGAATTACACAGTGGACCAGATGGACCTTATTGATATATACAGAACATTCCCCTCTGAAACAACAGAATACTCATTCTTCTTGAGTGCACATGGAACTTTCTCCTGGATAGACCACATACTAGGTGATAAATCAGGGCTCAACTGATACCAAAAGATTGAGATTATTTCCTGCATATTTTCAGATTACAATGCTTTGAAATGGGAACTCAACCACAAGAAAAAGTTTGAAAGGAATTCAAACACTTGGAAGCTAAAGTACAACCTACTCAAGAATGTTTGGATCAACCAGAAAATCAAAGAAGAACCTAAACAATTCATGGAAACCAATGACACTGAAGGCACTTCAGTCCAAAACCTATGGGATACAGCAAAGTCCGTCCTAAGGGGGAAATACATAGCCCATCCAAGCCTCCCTCAAAAAAATTGAAAAATCCAGAATACACCAGCTCTCTTTACAATGTAAAGAACTGGAGAATCAACAGCAAATTAAGCCAACCCGACACAAGAAGGGAAATAATCAAGATTAGAGCAGAGACTAATGAGATAGAAACTAGAGATACAGTAGAACACATAAACAAAACTAGAAGCTGGTTTTTGAAAGAATAAGATCAATAAACCATTGGCCAAACTAATCCAAAAGAAAAAATATAAGGCCCAAATTAATAAAATTATGAACAAAAAGGGAGAAATCACAACTAACACAAAGGAAATAGAGACTATCATCCGAAATTATTATCAGCCGTGATATGCCAGTAAGTTCAGCAACCTAGACGAAATGGATGCAATCCTGGAGACCTGTAAGCTTCCAAAACTGAATCAGGAAGAAATTGACAACCTGAGTAGACCAATATCTAGTAACGAGATTGAAGCATTGATGAAAATAAGAGACTGGGACCTGATGGATTCCCTGGGGAATCCTATCAAACTTACATGGAAGAAATAATACCTATTCTCCTGAAGCTGTTCCAAAAAATTGAAGCAGAAGAAAAACTTCCAGACTCTTTTTATGAAGCCAGCGTTACCCTGATTCCCAAAGCAGGTAAAGATCCAAATAGGAGATTTCCCACCAATATCCCTGATGAACATGGATGCTAAGATTATCAACAAGATCCTAGCTAATGGGATCCAAAAGGATGTTAAAATGATTATCCTCCATAATCAGGTAGGATTTTTCCTTGGGTTGCAAGGGTGGTTCAACATTCAGAAATCAATCAATGTGATAGAATAAATCAATAAGAGAAGAGAGAAGAACCACCTGGTCCCCTCAATTGATGTAGAAATAAAATTTGACAAGATACAGCATCCGTTCCTTATGAAAATGCTTCGAAGCATAAATATATCAGAAACATTCCTCAACTTCATAATATCGATCTATGAAGAACCCACAGTGAATTTCATCCTCAATGGCGAAAAGCTAGCAGCTTTCCCTTTGAGATAAGGAATGCGACAAGATGCCCATTCTCGCCAGTGTTGTTTAACCTTGCCCTAGAAGTCTTAGCAACAGCAATCAGACAACAAAGATAAATAAAAGTATTAAAATTGCCAATGAAGGAATCAAGCTCTCTCTTTTCACAGGCATGATACTTCATAACAAAAACCCAAAAGAGGGGCGCCTGGGTGGCTCAGTGGGTTAAAGCCTCTGCCTTTGGCTTAGGTCATGATCCCAGAGGCCTGGGATCGAACCCCACATGGGGATCTCTGCTCCGCAGGGAGCGTGCTTCCTTACACCTCTCTCTGCCTGTCTCTCTGCCTACTTGTGAACTCTGTCTGTCAAATAAATAAATAAAATCTTAAAAAAAAAAAAAAGACTCCACGCCAAACTACTAGAACTCATACAACAGTTCAGTAATGTGGCTGGATATAAAATCAATGTACAGAAATCAGTTGCTTTCTTATACACTACAAATGAAAATACAGAAAGGGAAATTAGAGACTCTATTACATTTACTATAGCACCAAAAACCATAAGATACCTAGGAATAAACTTAATCAAAGAGATAACAGATCTGTACTTGAGGAACTACAGAACACTTGTGAAGGAAACTGAAGAAGACACAAACAGATGGAAGACCATTCCATGCTCATGGATCAGAAGAATAAACGTTAAAATGTCTATACTGCCCTAATAAATCTATACTTTCAATCAAAATTCCACTGGCATTTTTCAAAGAGCTGAAACAAACAATCCTAAAGTTTGTGTGGAACCAGAAGAGACTCCAAATTGCTAAGGAAATGTTGAAAAAGAAAAATAAGACTGGGGGCATCATGTTGCCTGATTTAAAGCTTTAATACGAAGCTCTGATAACCAAGACAGCATGGTATTGGAAAAACAAAAACAAAACAAACAAACAAAAACAGGCACATAGACCAGTGGAACAGAGGAGAGAACCCAGATATGGGCCCGCAAATCGATGGTCAAATAATCTTTGACAAAGCAGGGGAAAATATCTTGTGGAAAAAGGACAGTCCCTTCAGTAAGTGGTGCTGGGAAAATTGGATAGCTATGTGTAGAATAATGAAACTTAACCATTCTCAGACACGATACACAATGATAAACTCAAAATGGGTAAAACGTGAAGCAGGAATCCATCAAAATCATAGAGGAGAACATAGGCAGTAACCTCTTCAACATCAGCCACAGCAACTTCTCTTAAGTTATGTCTCCAAAGGCAAAGGAAACAAAAGTGAATATTAACTTTTGGGACTTCTTCCACACCAAAAGATTCTGCACAGCAAAGAAAACAGTCAACAAAACAAAGAGACAACCCACAGAATGGGAGAAGATATTTGCAACTGACACCGTAGACAAAAGGCTGATATCCAAGATCTATAAAGAACTCCTAAAACTCAGCACACACATAACAGATAATCATGTCAAAAATGGGCAGACATGAACAGACACTTCTCCAATGAAGACATACAAATGGCTAACAAACACATGAAAAAATGTTCATCATCAGTAGCCATCAAGGAGATTCAAGTCAAAACCACATTGAAGTAGCACATTACACCAGTTAGAATGGCCCAAATCAACAAGACATGGAACAACAAGTGCTGGAGAGAATATGGAGAAATGGGAACCCTCTTAAACTGTTGGTGGGAATAAAAATTGGTGCAACCACTTTGGAAAACAGTGTGGAAATTCCTTAATAAATTAAAAATAGGGCTATCTTATGACTGTGCAATTGCACTACTGGGTATTTACACCAAACATACAGATATACTGAAAAGAAGGGCCATCTGTGCCAATGTTCATAGCAGCAATGGCCACAGTCACCAAACTGTGGAAAGAACCAAGATTCCCTTCAACAGACGAATGAATAAAGAAGATACTGTCCATATATACAAAGGAGTATTGTGCCTCCATCAGAAAGGATGAATATCCAACTTTTGTATTAACATGGTTGGGACTGGAGGAGATTATGCTGAGTGAAATAAGTGAAGCAGAGAAAGTCAATTATATGGTTTCTCTTACTTGTGGAGCATTAGGAATATCATGGAAGACATTAGGAAAAGTAAAGGATAAGTGAATTGGGGGAAATTGGATGGGGAGATGAACCATGAGAGACTGTGGACTCTGAGAAACAAACAGGGTTTTGGAGGGGAGGGGGTAGGGGGTTAGGTGAGTCTGGTGGTGGGTGTTAAAGAGGGCACATATTGCACGGAGTACTGGGTGTGGTGTATAATCAATGAATCTTGGAACACTGAAAATATAAATTAAAATAATAAAAATATAAAACAAAATAATTAAAAAATAAAATAAAATAATAAAAATATAAAATAATGTAATAAAAATACAAAATAAAATAACAAGAGAATAAAAGTTTTTATGTTTAAACCTCCAAAAACCATCAAAAGTTGTTCAATGCGGGGGAGTCAAGATGGCGGGGAAGTAGGAGGAGGCACCATTTCAACCTGTACCCTAAAGTGAGCTGATTACCTACCAAAGAACTCCGACCACCCATGAAATCAGCCTGAGATCAGAATTATACACGTCTGGATCTCTACAGGAGCAGAAGACGCCAGTGGCAGGTAAAGCAGACTGGGAACGTCCGACTGATATCGGAAGATAAACAAAAGGGGGAGGGAGCCACCAGAGGTGACCGATCAGAAAGTAACACCCCAACACGAGAGTGCTCTGCGTCTGGGGACCAGCATTAACTTGGAGTCTGGTTGAAAGCACTCAAAAAACAAAGAGCAAAGGATCGCGGGGGTAATAGTGGGAACCTGGGCAGTTAGGGTCAGGGACCTAAGTCCACGGACCCAGGACAGCCTCCCCTGGTGCGGAGCCAGAGAGAGTGCGGCAGAGAAATCAGGTCTCTGTCCCTGAGCGGCCAGTGCACCTGAACGCCAGCGCGCCCGAGAACGAGTGGGGTCTGGCTCCCGGGAGGGGCTGGGAGCCTGGCCAGAAGGCAATCCTGAAAAGCGCGCGTCCCACACCCTCCCTTGGGAAAGGTGCTCATAGGCGCTAGCCTGGAGCTCTGGCAGCCGGAAAAACCAGACATTCCTAGCCCGGGACAGCAGGAAAATCTCAGTGTGCGATCTCTGCTCGAACCTCTCTGGTGGTCTGGAGCTGCCCAGACAGCCACCGCTGCCCTGGTTTTGGGTACAAGGAGGAGCTCCTGCATCCCCAGGGACAGTGACTCAGAACCGACTCTGCCAGCAGCTTTTGCAAAAGAGTCTGAGGCTTCTCTCTGAGAGGGAGGTCGGGGTGCTGTTTGCTCTCCTCTAAACCTCCAAAAACCATCAAAAGCTGTCAAGGCGAGAGAAAGCAGATGAAAGAATATAAAAACCCCAGAGAACAAAAGGCTGAAAAAAACAGTTTTCTGAAAAAAAAAAAAGAGCTCACCCCCTTGAGGGGAGCGGGAGGACCTAACTCAGGGAACATCATTGTCTGAAAACCCACGTGGCAGGCCCCTCCCCCAGAAAACCAACCAGGAAGGAAGAAAAAAAAAAAAAAAGACTACAAGAGAACAACCACCACTACTTCATAAATACAACTTTTATTTTTAACTCTTTACCAATATTCTGGTTCTTTTTTTTTTTATACATACAGATAATTTTTTAACCTATTTACCATCACACCGAGATGTCCAGTACATCAAATTCTTTAATAACCTTCTAACCTGAACTTTTTGATACATACACCCGTGTTTTTCTTTTGTTTTTCTATTTTTTAAATTCTTTTTTAATTTTAACTTAGTTTAGTCTAGTTTATTCTTTTTTAATTTTTATTTTCTACTATACATATAGAGTTAAACTCCAAGGTAATCCCCTTTCCCCAATCAATGCTACCCCTATAGGCAAACCAGTTTCTAATCCCCCTGTAACTTAGGAAAGTTGAGTCCCTTAACAAAAACATCAAGATACCTTCAGGAAGAATCAAATAACCTTCCGCACCCACACTGAGAATCTATAACCATTCTCCCAATTTTTCCTTCTGTCAGTGTTTCTGTGAATTTGTATTTGTCCTGATAATATATAAACCTTATACTTGGGGTTCTTTCTGATGAGGTTCTTCCGTTGTTTTTTTTTTTTTTTTGCTTATATATACATTTTTTTTCCTCTTGTTATATACTTTTATGACTCTTTTTGTCTGTCTGTTTTTGTTTGTATACTCCACAAATCTTACCTTGTGGCCCATTTGGGCTGAGCCTTCTCTTTTATCTTCCCTTTTTTTCCTATCTCTCTCTCTCTCTTTTTTTTCCTTTTTTCTTTCCCCTTTTTTTTTTCTTTCTTCTTCTCTATTTCTTTTTCTTCTCGTTTTTCTCTCATTTGGGTGTGGAATACTGATTGCACAGAAGCGTTCCAGGGTGCACATTGACTGCACCACAATCGATAAGTCCAGCTGCATCTGTTTAGTCATCTCTTACCAAAATGACTAGGAGGAGGAATACCCAACAGAAGAAAAATACAGAGGATGGGCCTTCTGCAACAGAGCTAATGGCTGTCGACATAGACAATATGTCAGAAAAGGAATTCAGACTAACAATTATCCAGGCAATAGCTAGGTTGGAGAAAGCCATGGATGACCAAACAGAATTGATTAGGGCAGAACTGAAAGCCACCAGGGATGATGTTCACAATGTTAGGGCAGAACTGAAAGCCACCAGGGATGATGTTCAAAATGCTCTCAATGAGTTCCAATCCAATCAAAATTCTCTAAAAGCTAGGGTAACTGAGACAGAAGATAGAATTGGTGATCTGGAGGACAAACAGATAGAGAGAAAGGATCAGGAGGAAGCCCGGAACAAACAGCTCAGAAGGCACGAAAACAGAATCAGGGAAATAAACGATGCCATGGAACGTTCCAACGTCAGAATTATTGGAATCCCTGAAGGGGAAGAAAAAGAAAGAAGTCTAGAAGATATAGTGGAAGAAGTTGTCTATGAAAATTTTCCCAATCTCACGAATCGAAACAACGTTCATGTACTAGAGGCAGAAAGATTTCCTCCCAAGATTTTAGATTCTCAAAAGTCCTCATGGCACCTTATCGTTAAATGGGGAATTATGTTTCAAGAGAGACCCTCTTAAAAGCAGCTAGGACAAAGAAGCTTCTTACATACAGAGGAAAGCCCATTAGAATAACATCAGTCCTTTCCACAGAGACCTGGAAAGCCAGGAAGGGCTGGCAAAATATATTCAGAGTACTAAATGAGAAGAACATGCAACCAAGAATACTCTATCCAGCAAGACTGACATTTAAAATGGATGGAGAGATAAAGAGTTTCCAAGACCGGCAAGGCTTAAAAGACTATGCAACCACCAAGCCGACACTGCAGGAAATATTAAGGGGGGTCCTATAAGAGAGGAAAAATCCTAAGAATATCATTGAACAGAAATACAGAAACAATTTATTGACAGAAAGACTTCAAAGGCAACACGATGTCAATAAAAACCTATCTCTCAATAATCACTCTCAAGGTGAATGGCCTAAATGCGCCCATAAAACGACACAGGGTTGCAGATTGGATAACACGACAGGACCCATCCATATGCTGTCTACAAGAGACCCATTTTGAACCTAAGGATACACCCAGACAGAAAGTGAAGGGATGGAGAGGCATCTTTCATGCCAATGGGCCTCAAAAGAAGGCCGGAGTAGCGATTCTCATATCAGATAAATTAGATTTTAAACTAAAGACTGTAGTCAGAGATACAGAAGGATACTACATAATTCTTAAAGGGACTATCCACCAAGACGATCTAACAATTGTGAATATCTATGCCCCCAATATGGGAGCACCCAATTATATAAGAAAACTATTAATCAAGATAAAGAGTCATATTGATATGAATACAATAATAGTAGGAGATCTTAATACGCCTCTCTCAGAAATAGACAGATCATCGAAGCAGAAAATTAATAAAGAAATAAGAGCATTGAATGAAACATTGGACCAGATGGACCTCATCGACGTATACAGAACATTCCACCCTAAAACAACAGAATATTCATTCTTCTCAAGTACACATGGAACCTTCTCCAGAATAGACCACATACTGGGTCACAAAGCAGGACTCAACCGATACCAAAAGACTGACATTATTCCCTGCATATTCTCCGATCACAATGCTTTGAAACTGGAGCTCAATCACAAGGAAAAGTTCAGAAGGAACTCAAACACCTGGAAGCTAAAGACCACCTTGCTTAAGAATGCTTGGATCAACCAGGAGATCAAAGACGAACTTAAACAATTCATGGAAACCAATGAGAATGAAGACACCTCGGTCCAAAACCTATGGGATACAGCAAAGGCGGTTCTAAGGGGGGAATACATAGCCATCCAAGCCTCCCTCAAAAACATTGAAAAATCCAGAATACACCAGCTGTCTCTACACCTTAAAGAACTGGAGAATCAACAACAAATCAAACCAACTCCACATGCAAGAAGGGAAATAATCAAGATTAGAGCAGAGATCAATGAGGTAGAAACGAGAGATACAGTAGAACGTATCAATGAAATTAGAAGCTGGTTTTTTGAAAGAATCAATAAGATCGATAAACCATTGGCCACACGAATCCAAAAGAAAAGAGAGAAAGCCCAAATTAATAAAATTATGAATGAAAAGGGAGAGATCACAACTAACACCAAGGAAATAGAAACAATCATCAGAAATTATTACCAACAGTTATATGCCAATAAGCTAAGCAACCTAGATGAAATGGATGCATTCCTGGAAAGCTACAAACTCCCAAAATTGAACCAGGAAGAAATTGACAACCTGAATAGACCGATATCTAGTAATGAGATTGAAGCAGTGATCAAAAACCTCCCAAAAAACAAGAGCCCAGGACCTGACGGATTCCCTGGGGAATTCTACCAAACTTTCAAAGAAGAAATCACACCAATTCTCCTGAAGCTGTTCCAAAAAATTGAAGCAGAAGGAAAACTTCCAGACTCTTTATGAAGCCAGCATTACCCTGATCCCCAAACCAGGCAAAGACCCTACCAAAAAGGAGAATTTCAGACCAATATCACTGATGAATATGGATGCAAAGATTCTCAACAAGATCCTAGCAAACAGGATCCAGCAGCACATTAAAAACATTATCCACCATGACCAGGTGGGATTCATCCCTGGGTTGCAAGGTTGGTTCAACATTCGCAAATCAATCAGTGTGATAGAACAGATCAATAAGAGAAGAGAGAAGAACCACATGGTCCTCTCAATTGATGCAGAAAAAGCATTTGACAAAATCCAGCATCCGTTCCTGATGAAAACGCTTCAAAGTATAGGGATAGAGGGAACATACCTGAACTTCATAAAATCTATCTATGAAAGACCCACAGCAAATATCATCTTCAATGGGAAAGAGCTTGCAGCCTTCCCGTTGAGATCAGGAACACGACAAGGATGCCCACTCTCACCACTCTTGTTCAACATAGTATTACAAGTCCTAGCAATGACAATCAGACAACAAAGAGAAATAAAAGGTATCCAAATTGGCAAGGAAGAAGTCAAACTCTCTCTCTTCGCAGATGACATGATTCTTTATATGGAAAACCCCAAAGACTCCACCCCCAAACTACTAGAACTCATACAGCAATTCAGTAACGTGGCAGGATACAAAGTCAATGTACAGAAATCAGTGGCTTTCTTATACACCAACAATGAAAATACAGAAAGGGAAATTAGAGAATCGATTCCATTTACTAAAGCACCAAGAACCATAAGATACCTGGGCATAAACCTAACCAAAGAAGTAAAGGACCTGTACTCGAGGAACTACAGAACACTCATGAAAGAAACTGAAGAAGACACAAAAAGATGGAAGACTGTTCCATGCTCTTGGATTGGAAGAATAAACATTGTTAAAATGTCTATACTGCCTAGAGCAATCTATACTTTTAATGCCATTCCGATCAAAATTCCACCAGTATTTTTCAAAGAGCTGGAGCAAATAATCCTAAAATTTGTATGGAGCCAGAAGAGACCCCGAACTGCTAAGGAAATGTTGAAAAACAAAAACAAAACCGGCGGCATCATGTTACCCGATTTCAAGCTTTACTACAAAGCTGTGATCACCAAGACAGCGTGGTACTGGCATAAAAACAGACACATAGACCAGTGGAACAGAGTGGAGAGCCCAGATATGGACCCTCAACTCTATGGTCAAATAATCTTCGACAAAACAGGAAAAAATATTCAATGGAAAAAAGACAGTCTCTTCAATAAATGGTGCTGGGAAAACTGGACAGTGATATGTAGAAGAATGAAACTCGACCATTCTCTTACACCGTACACAAAGATAAACTCGAAATGGATAAAAGACCTCAATGTGAGACAGGAATCTATCAGAATCCTAGAGGAGAACATAGGCAGTAACCTCTTCGATATCAGCCACAGCAACTTCTTTCAAGATATGTCTCCAAAGGCCAAGGAAACAAAAGCAAAAATGAACTTTTGGGACTTCATCAAGATCAAAAGCTTCTGCACAGCAAAAGAAACAGTCAACAAAACAAAGAGGCAACCCACGGAATGGGAGAAGATATTTGCAAATGACAGTACAGACAAAAGGTTGATATCCAGGATCTATAAAGAACTTCTCAAACTCAACACACACAAAACAGATAATCGTATCAAAAAATGGGCAGAAGATATGAACAGACACTTCTCCAATGAAGACATACAAATGGCTATCAGACACATGAAAAAATGTACATTATCACTAGCCATCAGGGAGATTCAAATTAAAATCACATTGAGATACCACCTAACACCAGTTAGAATGGCCAAAATTAGCAAGACAGGAAACAACGTGTGTGGGAGAGGATGTGGAGAAAGGGGAACCCTCTTACACTGTTGGTGGGAATGCAATTTAGTGCAGCCACTTTGGAGAACAGTGTGGAGATTCCTGAAGAAATTAAAAATAGAGCTTCCCTATGACCCTGCAATTGCACTGCTGGGTATTTACCCCAAAGATACAGATGTAGTGAAAAGAAGGGCCATTTGTACCCCAATGTTTATTGCAGCAATGGCTACGGTCGCCAAACTGTGGGAAGAACCAAGATGCCCTTCAACGGATGAATGGATAAGGAAGATGTGGTCCATATACACAATGGAGTATTATGCCTCCATCAGAAAGTACCCAACTTTTGTAGCAACATGGACGGGACTGGAAGAAATTATGCTGAGCGAAATAAGTCAAGCAGAGAGAGTCAAGGATCATATGGTCTCACTTATTTGTGGAGCATAACAAATAACATGGAGGACATGGGGAGATGGAGAGGAGAGGGAGTTGAGGGAAACTGGAAGGGGAGATGAACCATGAGAGACTATGGACTCTGAAAAACAACCAGAGGGTTATGAAGGGGCGGCAGGGGGGTGGGCGGGGTGGGAGGTTGAGGAACCAGGTGGTCGGTAATAGGGAGGGCACGCACTGCATGGAGCACTGGGTGTGATGCCAAAACAATGAACACTGTTATGCTGTAAATAAACAAATAAAAATAAATATTATAAAAATATATAAAATAATGTAATAAAAATACAAAATAAAATAACAAGAGAATAAAAGTTTTTATGTTTAACTGCTTAAAACTAAAAAATGAAAATATATAAAAGCTATTAATTAATAATTCAGTATAAGTGAGAATCAAGAATGTATATAAGTTGCTTTATACCTAAATAAATTGGTTTAGTGTTCGTATTTTGTTCATTTTAATATAGTTCTTGTTTCCTTTTATTTGGAGTCTTAATAAATTTTTTACTTGTTCCCTGCAACAATGCAAATTTACCTAATGGTGTAGATAATACACACATCACTCTCAGATCCTCTAAATGAACTCTAATCTGTGTCTTGCCCCAATACCAAAGTATTCCTAGGTCACAAAGAAGCACCTTCCTCTTTATTATCTCCTCCGTAATTCAGGTTGTAAATGTACACCTTCAGCTCATTCATACACTGTAATGAGGAAATTTGTGTAATTAATGCCCAGGTTAAAAATAAATTGGAGATTACCATTTTTATTCTAATAACATTTAATAAGCATTAGTTTTCATGTGTTTATTATTCTTCCTATGTTTCACATGTTCCTATTCAATTCCAATAAAAGTTTGAAAAACTTCTCACTTTACTGATTCACATATTTACAGAATAAATATATTTTTCAAATATAGATTCATTTTTATAATGATGAGAAGTGGATTCCAAGTGATAAGAAAATAATTATTTAAAACTACATAGTGATTCAGTGGCGAAATCAGAAAGGTATACTCTAGATCCTAGACAATGTAGAATTTTTCTTCTGAAGCAAGTGAATCTCAAAGAAAGAACTTGCAGATCGCTAAGTAAATCTGGTCACATTAGATTTGGTCCAGTTATTTTTCATATTTGCAGCAAGACTGTGCCTTTACCAAAAAAGCTTTCCATTGCTTTGCTAATTTTTTTTAAAATCAGACTTAACTTTCAAAAATATCAGAATGTAAATTTAAAATATCTTCAGAATTTTGGTATAAATTTCAGTTGCTTCTTTCATCTCTTTTCAAGAACGCTAATAATGTTTTGAGTGTTGAGCTGCATCAAAAGGGAACATCCTTACCTTTCCCATAAGGGAAGTCTTCTATAAAAACCCTATCAGATCATTTTTTCCCAAGGGCAAACTTTAATCTCTACAAAGTCTACCTTAGTTTTTTGAAATGTTTGGTTATATTTGTATCCACATTACAGGACCATAGATAATAAATATTTTGCATTGCTACCAGTTATCTAGATTTTACAGCATTGTGAAATGGTGTTTATTGAATGATCAGAGGACCAAGAGAAGAATTCTCTACAGTCTAGCCAAGCATAATTCTCTTCAGTATCTCTGGAGTCCTACTTGAAATTTTCTATGCCTTATAGTTTCCAAAGCAGATTCTACTAAAAAAGGACAAAGTAATATAATTCATAATCCCTCAGTGACTTATGAGATAATAATCTTATTAAATATTTAAGCAATGTTTATTTTTCAATGTTTAGAAGTTTATAGAGCTTGTGATCCATAGTGATTTTATTGTATACATGGTGTAAATTTACAGTATTTGTATGTGCCTATATCTGTGTACTTCTATATATAGCTTCATGAAATACAACAAAGGTGAATCAGCATTGATAAATAAATAGGAATAGGAAAATAGGTAGATATTTCAAGAGATATCTGATTTATCAGTACATACTTTGAGCTTGTATTCAATTGTAGATATGTTTATTTTGCTTTATTTAAAGAGCACTCTGCAGATTGTTTGATGCCAACAGTAGAACTAATTCTAATTCTGTCACTTACTACAAATTTAAACTATGCAAACTTGGATTAGTAAATTCAACTCTCTGAGCCTGTATCTCATAAGTAGAGCAGACCAAAATCATGGGATATGACCTCACAGTTTTTGGAATGGCTATTATCAAAAAAAAAAAAAATGAGTGTTGGAGAGAATGTGGAGAAAACACATTGAACCCTATTGATGAGAATAGAAATTAGTACACTCATTAAGGAAAGTAGTATAGAAGTTCTTCAAAAAGTTAAACGTTAGAGACCCTAATTCTTAGGAAACAAACTGAGCGTTGCTAGAGGGGAGAGGGTGGGCTGCTGGGGTGGCTGAATGATGGGCATTGGGGAGGGTATGTGTTGTGATGAGCTCTGTTTTGTGTAAGACTTATGAATCACAGACCTGTACCCCTGAAACAAATAATACATATACATAATTATTTCATTAATTTTTAAAAATAGATGAAAAATGGAGAATTTTAGTGCCGCCCATTGGCAAGAAAACTAGCAATAAAACACAAAATGTATATATAATCAAAACTATAAATACAGAAAACAAACTGGTTGCCAGACAGGAGGTGAGTGGGGGTTGGGCAAATGAGTGAAGGAAGTAAGGGAAAAGAGATACAGGCATCTAGTTATGGAATGAGCAAGTTAAACTTGAAACTACCATATAATCCAACAACCCCACTTCTGGGTATATACCCAAATGAAATGAAATCAATTATTTGAAGAGACACTTACATTCCTATAGTAATTATTTCAGTGTTATTTATAATAGCTAAAATATGGAAATTAATCTTCTTGTACATTGACAAATAAATGGTAAATGGCATTTGTAATATGTACATTACACAAGAACAACAACATGGATGAACCTGGAGGACATTCAACTAAGTGAAATAAACCAGACACAGAAATACAAACACTTCATAATTACAATTATGTGTGCAATCTAAAATAGTCAACCTTTAGAAGTAGGGAGTAGAATAGTGGATGTTGGTGGGTAAATGAGGGAGAAATGGGAATAAATGGGTCAGATGGATGAATAAATTCTGCAGGTCTCTGCAGGTCTATATTACAGCAATTTATATATAATTAACAACATCGTTTATTTGAAATTTTCTGTTAGAGTAGATCTCCCCAGTTGGTACTATTCTCACACACACACATACATACGCACACGTGCGTGCACACACACACACACACACACACACAAATGGTGAGTTAGTGGATATGCTAGTTTGTAGTGCTTATTTTAATGTGTAAGTGTCTTAAATGAATTTATGCACTGTAAATATGTAGAATTTATGTCAATTATACCTCAATATATCTGAAAAAAAATCAAGAGTTATTACAAGATTGAATGGGATAATTTCACTGGATGTCAAATTTGAATTTGCATGAGTGACCAATGTACAGTAAAGGGGATATTTTTTATCATCTTCATCATTGTCATTGCTACTAAGATCAGCATAGTTATCATCATATTTTTATCCACACACCTCTCATTCTTAGATTACTCAGTGACATTGCTCCCAAATTATTTCAATGCACTATTTGATTTTCACAAATCATCTTATGTTGATAACACCAATATAATAATTATTATTAGTTTTTTTTTTTATTATTAGTTTTTAAAGATTTTATTTACTTATTTATTTAAGAGAGGGAGAGAGAGAGAATGAGAGCAAGAGAGAATGAGTGTGGCAATGCCAGTGGGAGAAGCAGACCCCCGCTGAGCAGAGAGCCTGATGTGGGACTTGATCCTGAGACTCCAGCGTCATATCTCGAGCTGAAGGTAGTTGCTCAACCAACTGAGCCACCCAGGCACCCAGATATAATTATTATTGTACTGGAAAGTTAATTACATGCAAATAATTTTTAAGGAAATGCTGGAGTTAAAGAGATAAAGCAGTACAATTAGACAAATTTCTGTTAAAATAATCACAACACTATCATTCATATGAATGCCTGCATTATTTCTAGAAGGTGTCATTTACATTGAGAATATATCATAGAGCCTCCTTAGAGAAATATATTTAGTCATTGCTATTTGACCTTTATTATAAATTCCATCTTAGAGTTTTGAATAAAGTCTAGGCAAGAAATCATGTAATTAGAAGTGGCTGATCCATATAAGGAAAAACACTGCATAAGCAATAATATATTTATCCTGGAAAACATTTAACCACTTTACATTCATTGGCAAGATATCCCCCTCCCCAAATTCAGGAAAGAGGAAATGCTTTTTTTTTTTTTTTTCTACAATCACTATTAATGATTTGGACTCCTACATGCTAGTTTTTTTTTTTCATTAAATTTCACGTGAGCCCATCAAAAGCTTACTAAGTATGACACAACCATGTCTTTTACAAAGACCTTCATTTCCCATCCAGAGAGTGCATTTGTGAACTAGCTCCTAAACTGTTTTCTATTACAAACAGGGCAGCTCTGCTCACTCAAACTCCAGTTAAAATCTTCTATTTCCAAACATGACCAATTCTTACATAATTAATTTCCTAAACAGACATATTTAAATTTGGAATAATTTCAATCCAGTCAGTAATCTACAATGCTTGGTCCATATGTACAATGGAATATTATGCCTCCATCAGAAAGGATGAATACCCAACTTTTGTATGAACATGGCTGGGCCTAGAGGAGATTATTCTGAGTGAAATAAGTGAAGCAGAGAAAGCCAATTATTACATGGTTTCACTTACTTGTGGAGCATTAGGGATAACAGGGAGGACATTAGGAGAAGGAACAAGAAAGTGAATGGGGGTAAATCGGAGAGGGAGATGAAGCATGAGAGACTATGGACCATGAGAAACAAACTGATGGTTTTGGAGGGCATGGGGACATGGGGATGGGTGAGCCTGGTGGTAGGTATTAAGGAGAGCACATATTGCATGGAGCACTGGGTGTGGGGCATAAACAATGAATCTTGGAACACTGAAAAAATAAAATTAAATTAAAAGAAAATAAATAGTTGATGAGGATTAAGGAGGGCACTTGTCATGATGATCAATGATGTTTTACAGAAACGCTGAATCATGATATTGTACACCAGAAACTAATATTACACTGTATGTTAATTATACCAGAATTTAAATTTTAAAATAAATTTAAAAATAAAATTAATGGTGGAAAAAAATCTACAATGCTAAAAGAATCAACCCACTGAGATCAACAGCCATGTGATCACATTATGTGGATGCCTGAAAACAACTCTACTTCTGTAAAATAAAATTTATTCTACCTATGTCATACTAAAGCATTCTCTAGATGAAAACACCCCCATTTGCAAAGGGTCCATTGCAGACCCTGGACTTAATGTAACTTTCTTTCCTCAGTGGATGATATCTATACTTTAAATTCAATTATTTTTCTGAAAATGTCTTTTTCAGACAAATTTTTCTTTCATTGACAGGTCCATTTGCATTCATATGAATATTTAGTATTTTTTGTCACAGATAATTATTATAACTTTTAAAGTGACCATACGTTCATGAATACAGTATCATTTAGTGTAGATCCGTGTTTTATTTATGATAAATCCAGAAAAGAGATTCATAGATGCTCATAGATAATACCAGCCACTAATTATAATATCAATGTGGTATCACTTACACTGTATTCCACTACCCCTTCACAATAAATAATTAGATGTAACACCAATTCTTTGATTATAGGGATTTTTATGTACTTTTAAGTACACAGTGTGTAAGCAATTTATTTACTTTTATTTTAATTATGTATAATATAAAATTTTAATATATAAAATATAAATATATCTTCTAAGCTGACTTTAGTCAAATAAAGTTTTCCTTTGAATTGTCATTGTTAATTAGATTCCTGAATATATCAATTTCTTATTTCATTTCTTAAAAGTAGATTTTTAAATTAATTCTAATCAAAATTACCTTAAGCATTTGCAAAATTCTCAGCGCTTAAGTGATAAATAAAATTAAAAATAAATTTAGGACATATACATTTTTTTAGCTCACATATTTAAAAACTTACTGGTTTGGATAGCTGACATTGGTCCTCCTGGCATCAAATGAACAAAGTAATTTTTCAAAATAGACTTCTTTTCCAAACCTATGCTTATACTTGTCTTTCATCCCTGCCCTTGACATTTCAGATAACTCCATAAAGACTAAAGAGCAGTAGCGATTTCATGACATCTTTGGAGATTAAGACTAATAGGTGTTGTTTTGTGTGTGTGTTCACTTGGGAATGTCCACTGAGACACGAATAATGCAGGTTAAATCACATATAGCTCAGCATGGCCTTTGGCCAAAGTTTAGAAATGAGTTCTGATAATTTGTGTAGATGTTTTAATAGCTATGATAAAGGTCGATTCAGTGTATAAACAAATATATTTATTCTGGCTTTTTGGGCACAACGTCTCTCATTACAAATTCATGTATGATTTTTTTTTCATATTTTGGACATTAACCCCTTATTTGACACACTATTTGCACATATCTTCTCTTATTCAGAAGACTCTATTTTTATAATTTGAATACAATTAGCCAGTACATAGTGCATCATTAAGTTAAATTGCAGAGTTCAGTAATTAATCACTTGCATATAACATCCAGTGCCCATCACATCATGTTACTCTTTAATGCCTATAACCCAGTTAACCCATACCCCTACCACTACCCATCCAGCATCATTAAGATTCTGTCTCATAGTTAAATGTCCCTCATGTTTTTCTCCCTCTCTGACTCTTTCCCATTCCCCTTTTCCTCCCTTCTGCTCTGATCCCCTGTGTTGTTTATTATATTTCTCATATGAGTTAAACTATATGGCAATTGTCTTTCTTTGATTGACTTATTTTGTTAAAGCATTATACCTTCCAATTCCATCCACATCCATATAACTTGTAAGAATTCATCCTTTCTCATGCCTGACTAATATTCAATTGTATCTTCTGGATCTATTCATCTGTTGATAACAGAATGACAAAGATGTCAAAGATCTTGGCTCTTTCCATAGCTTGGCAGTTTTGAACATTGCTGCTATAAACATTGGGATGCAGGACTCTTCAGATCACTACATTTGTGCATTTGAGATAAATACCTAGGAGTGTAATTGCTGGGTTGTAGGGTTGCTTTATTTTTAACTTCTTGAGGAATCTTCATACTGTTCTCCAGAGTGACTATATCAGCTTGCATTCCCACCAATAGTGGGAAGAGGGCTCCCCTTTCTCCACATACTTGTCAACTTTTGTTATTTCATGACTTGTTAATTTTAGCCATTCTGAATGGTATAAGGTAGTACCTCATTTTGGTTTTGATTTGTATTTCCCTGATGGCTAGTGATATTGGGCATTTTTCATGTGTCTGTTGGCGATTTTTATGAAAAGCTTTTTCTGCATCAATTGACAGGATCATATGGCTCTTGTCCTTTCTTGTATTAATGTGACATATTATGTTAATTGATTTGTGGATGTAAAACTACCCTCACTTCCAACACAGGAATACATCCCAATTGGTCGTGGTGAATAATCCTTCTAATTTATTGTTGGATTCTATTGGATAATATTTTGATGAGTATTTTGGCATCCATTTTCATCATGGATGTTAGTCTGTAATTCTTCTTTTGGTGGGGTCTTTGTCTGGTTTTTGAATCAAAGTAATTCTCACCTAATAGAATGAGTTTGGAAATTTCACTTCCATTTCTACCTTTTGAAACAGTTTCAGAAGTATAGTATTTAATTATTTTTAAAATATTTGGTAGAATTCCCCTGGGAAGCCATCTGGCCCTGGACTCTTGTTTGTTGGGAGATTTTTGATTACTATTTCCATTTCCTTGCTGGTGATGGGTATGTCCAGGTTTCATATTTCTTCCTGTTTCACTTTTTGTAGTTTATAAATTTCCAGGAATGCATCCATTTCCTCCAGATTGACTAATTTTCTATCATATAGTTACTCATAATATGTTCTTAAAATTGATTGTATTTTCTTGGTGTTGGTCATGATTTCTCTGCATTAATTCATATTTTTATTAATTTTGGTCCTATCCAGGACAAAAATTAGGGGTAGGTTGATTTTATTCATTCTTTCAATGAACAACCTTTCAGTTTCATTGATCTCTTCTACTGTTCTTTTGGTTTCTATTTCATTGATTTCTGCTCTAATCCTTATTATTTCTCATCTCTTGCTTGGTTTATGATTATTTGCTATTCTCACTTCTTCTCCTTTAGATGTATGGTTAGCATGTATAGTTGAGACTTTTCTGGTTTTTTAAATTTAGTTTTAATTTAATATTTTTTTTTAACTTTTAGGGGAGGAGGTGGGAGGAGAAGAGGAAGTGGGAGGGAGAATCTTAATCAGGTTCCACATGAAGCTTAGAGCTCAATATTGGTGTTACATCTCAAAATACCTAAGAAGAAATCAAGAGTTGGATGCTTTACCCACTGAGTCACCCAAGGAAACCAATCATTGGTAGACTTATTAAAAAAAAAAAAAAAGGTTGGAAGTGCTGTTGTACTAAATCCCTTTTATGTGAACGGCTACAGATTTCAATGACCTAGCCACATTAGTGAGTATCAAATGGTGACCAATGGTATATTAAGAGCATAGAGCTTTAGACTCTGATGGTTACTACTCATTTTCTATTTATACTTCTACTGAATCTAAAAAGCTCTAAGCAGCAATGTTGATGTTGTACAGACAAATAAGGATGGTTACTATAAGGATAGGAACCACTGGTTGCATGAAGAACAGAGAATAACCCCTTTCTGAACGTCATCAAAATATAACAGAACCACCACAGTTCTACAACATGTCCGTCTACTGTAGGTGGAAACGTAGTCTCACAAAACCCAAGGTACATTAGGGATCGGCTTTAATCCAGGAATGCTCTACTTTTAAGTGTACTGAATTAATTTCTTTCAATATGATTCAGTGTTTTGTATTTTATATTCATATGTTAGAGACATAAATATTTGTGTGCATATGTGTATGATTTTTATGGCTATTTGTGTTCATTTATCATAGGATAATTAAGTCATATTTCTTTAATCAATAGTAGGATTGGTCATTGATATAGAATTTTTTTAAAAATTTATTTATTTTTTAAATTTCTTTTTTTAAAAGATTTTATTTATTTATTTGACAGACAGAGATCACAAGTAGGCAGAGAGAGAGGCAGAGAGAGGAGGAAGCAGGCTCCCTGCTGAGCAGAGAGCCTAATGTGGGGCTCCATCCCAGGACCATAGGATCATGACCTGAGCTGAAGACAGAGGCTTTAACCCACTGAGCCACCCAGGCACTCCTATTTTTTAAATTTCTTTTTAGTGTTCCAGAGTTCATTGTTATGCACCACACACACTGCACCATGAAATATGTGCCCTCCACAATACCAGGCTCACCCAACATCCCACCCTCCTCTGCTTCAAAACCCTCAGTAAGTTACTCAGATTCCACAGTCCCTAATGGTTCATATACCCCTCCAATATCCCCCAACTCCCTTCTGCTCTCCATCTCCCCATGTCCTCCATGATATTCCTTATGCTCCACAAATAAGTGAAACCATATGATAATTGACTCTCTCTGCTTGACTTATTTCACTTAGTATAATTTCTTCCAGTCCCATTCTTGTTGATGCAAAAGTTGGGTATTCATCCTTTCTGATGGAGGTATAATACTCCATAGTATATAGGAACCACATCTTCTTTATTTATTCACCCGTTGAAGTGCATCTTGGTTCTTTCCACAGTTTGATGACTGTGGCCATTGCTGCTAAGACCATTGGGGTACAGATGACCCTTTTTTCACTACATCTGTATCTTTGGGGTAAATACCCAGTAGTGAAATTGCAGGATCATAGGGAAGATCTATTTTTAGTGACTTAAAGTATCTCCACACTATTTACAAAGTGGCTGCACCAATTTGAATTCCCACCAACAGTGTAAGAGGGTCCCTCTTTCTCCACATTCTCTCCAAAACATGTAGCTTACTGTCTTGTTAATTTTGGCCATTCTAACTGGTTTAAGCTGTATCTCAATGTGGTTTTGATTTGAATCTCCCCAATAGTTAGTGCTGATAAACATTTTTTCATGTGTCTGATAGTCATTTCTATGTCTTCATTGGAAAGGTGTCTGTTCATGTCTTCTTTCCAATTTTTGACATGATTATCTATTTTGTGTGTGTTGAGTTTGAGGAGTTCTTTATAGATCTTGGATATCAGCCTATTGTCTATGGTACAATTTGTGGATATCTTCTCCCATTCTGTGTGTTGCCTCTTTGTTTTGTTGATGTTTCCTTTGCTTTGCAGAAGTTTTGATCTTGATGGAGTCCCAAAAGTTCATTTTCGCTTTTGTTTCCCTTGCCTTTGGAGACATAACTTGAACGAAGTTGCTGTGGCTGATGTCGAAGAGGTTACTGCTTATGACCCCCTCCAGGATTTTGATAGATTCCTGCTTAACATTGAGGTATTTTATCCATTTCGAGTTTATCTTTGTGTATGGTGTAAGAGAATGGTCGAGTTTCATTCTTCTACATATAGCTGTCCAATTTTTCCCACCACCATTTATTGAAGAGACTCTTTTTTCCACTGTATATTTTTCCTGCTTTGTCAAAGATTATTTGACCAAGGAGTTGAGGGCCCACATCTAGGCTTTCAACTCTATGCCACTGGCCTATGTGTCTGTTTTTCTGCCATTACGATGCTGTCTTGGTGATCACAGCTTTGCAGTAAAGCTTGAAATCAGACAACATGATGCCCCCAGTTTTGTCTTTCTTTTTCAACATTTCCTTAGCCATTTGGAGTCTCTTAAGGTGCCATTAAATATTAAGATTGTTTGCTCCAGCTTTTTGAATAATGCCGGTGGAATTTTGATCCGAATGTCATTGAAAGTCTAGATTGCTCTAAGCAGCATAGACATTTTAACAACGTTTATTCTTCCAATCCGTGTGCATGGAATGGTCTTCTATTTTTTTGTGTGTGTATTCTTCAATTTCTTTCATGAATTTTCTGTAGTTCCTTGAGTACAGATCCTTAACGTCTTTGGTTAGGTTTATTCCCAGGTGTCTTATGGTTCTTGGTCCTATAGTAAGTGGAATCAATTCTCTAATTTCCCTTTCTGCATTTTCATTGTTGTATATAAGAAAGCAACTGATTTCTGTACATTGATTTTGTACATTACCACATTACTGAATTTCTATATTAGCTGTAGTCATTTGGGGGTGGAGTCTTTTGGGTTTTTCATATGAAGTATCATATCATCTGCAAAGAGAGAGAGTTTGGCTTCTTCATTTCCAATTTGAACACATTTCATTTATCTCTGTTGTCTGATTGCTGTTGCTAGGACTTCTAACACTATATTGAACAAGAGTGGTGAGAGTGGGCATCCTTGTTGTGATCCTCATCTCAAAGGGAAAGATATCAGCTTTTTTTCCCATTGAGGATGATATTTGCTGTGGGTTTTTTATAGATAGATTTTATGAAGTTCAGGAATGTTCCCTCTATCCCTATACTTTGAACCTTTTTAATCACGAATGGATGCTGTATCTTGCCAAATGCTTTTTGTGCATCAGTTGAGAGGACTATGTGGTTCTTCTCTCTTCTCTTATTGACTTGTTCTATCATATTGATTGATTTAAAATGTTGAAGCACACTTGCAACCCATGGATAAATCCCACCCGGTCATGGCAGGTAATCGTGTCAATGTACTGTTGGATCCTATTAGTTTGGATCTTGTTGAGAATCATAGCATCCATGTTCATCAGGGATACTGATCTGTAATTCTCCTTTTTGGTGGGGTCTTTGCCTGCTTTGGGGATCAGAGTAACACTGGCTACATAAAAAGAGTCTGGAAGTTTTCCTTCTTCTTCTATTTTTTGGAATAACTTCAGGAGAATAGGTATTATTTCTTTCTTGAAAGTTTGGTAGGATTCCCCAGGGAATCCATCACGTCCCGGGCTTTTGATTTTTAGGCAGTTTTTGATCACTGCTTCAATCTCGTTACTAGACATCGGTCTACTCAGGTTGTCAATTTCCTCCTGATTGTGTTTTGGAATTTTATAGGGCTCCACGATTGCATCCATTTCATGTACATTGGTTAACTTATATATATATAACATATAACATATAACACTTGATAATAATTTCTGGCATATAACACTTGATAATAATTTCTGATGAATGTTTCTATTTCCTTGGTGTTAGTCATGATCTCTCTGTTTTAACTCATAATTTTATTAATTTGGGTCTTCTCTATTTTATTTTGGAAGAGTTTCCCCAATGGTTTATTGATCTTATTGACTCTTTCAAAAAACTGGCTACCAGTTTCTTTGATGTGTACTACTGTATCTCTAGTTTCTATCTCATTGATCTCTGCTCTAATCTTGATTATTTCCCTTCTTGTCAGTGGGGTTGCTTAATTTGTAGTTAATTCTCCAGTTCCTTAAGGTGTAAAGAGAGCTGGTGTATTCTGGATTTTTCAATTTTTTTGAGGGAGGCTTGGATGGCTATGTATTTCCGCCTTAAGACCGACTTTGCTGTATCCCATTGGTTTTGGACTGAAGTGTTTTCATTCTTAATGGTTTCCATGAATTGTTTAAGTTCTTCTTTGATTTCCTGCTTGATCCAAGCATTCTTAAGCAAGGTGGTATTTAGCCTCCAGGTATTGGAATTCTTTCCAAACTTTTTCTTGTGGTTGAGTTCCAGTTTCAAAGCATTGTGATCTGAGAATATGCAGGGAATAATCTCAATCTTTTGGTATCAGTTGATCCCTGATTTGTGACCCAGTATGTGGTCTATCCAGGAGAAAGTTCCATGTGCACTCAAGAAGAATGAGTATTCTGTTGTTTTAGGAAGGAGTGTTCTGTATATATCTATGAGGTCCATCTGGTCCAATGTGTTATTCAATGCTCTCATTTCTTTATTGATTTTCTGCTTGGATGATCTGTCTATTACTGAGAGTGGCATGTAATGATCCCCTACTATTAATGTATGCATATCAATATGACTCTACTTTGATTAACAGTTGTCTTAGGTAGTTGGCTGCTCCCATATTGGTGGCATAAATATTTACAATTGTTAGATCTTCTTGGTGGATAGTCCCTTTAAGAATGATGTAGTGTTGTTCTGTATCTCTAATTTTTTTCTAAATACAGTCTTTAGTTTAAAATCTAATTTATCTGATATGAGAATCCCTACCCCAGCTTTCTTTTGAGGCCCATTGGCATGAAAGATGCTTCGCCATCCCTTCACTTTCAGTCTGGGTGTATCCTTAGGTTCAAAATGGGTCTCTTGTAGACAATATGTGGATGGGTCCTGTTGTTTTATCCAGTCTGCAACTCTGTGCCATTTTATGGGAGCATTAAGGCCATTCACATTGAGAGTGATTATTGAGAAATATGTCTTTATTAACATCATGTTTCTTGTGAAGTCCTTATTTCTATAGGTTGTCTCCATAAATTTCTGTTCAATGACACTCTTCTGTTCAGTGACATTTTCCCCCCTCTTTTCTAGAGCCCCCCTTAATATTTCTTGTAGTTCTGACTTGGTGGTCACATACTCTTAAACCTTGCAGGTCTTAGAAGCTCTTTATCTCCCCATCCATTTTGAATGTCAGTCTTGCTGGATAAAATATTCTTGGCTGCATGTTCTTTTCATTTAGTGGCCTGAATACATCTTTTCAGCCCTTTCTGGCTTGCCAGTTTTCTGTGCACAGGTCTGATGTCATTTTGATGGGCATTCCTCTGTACATAAGGAATCTTTTCCCCCCTAGCTGCTTTCAAGAGCTCCCGTTTAAAATTATGACTCATCATTTTCACAATCACGTGTCTTGAGACCTTTCTAGATTATATGATCTTGGTTACATGTTTCTGCTTGGACATGGATGCTGGCTCCATTCTCCAGATTGGGAACATTTTATGGATAATTTGGTTAACTATATCCTCTAGTCTTCTTTCTTTCTCCTCCACTTCAGGGATTCAAATAATTCTAGGACATGGATGCTGGCTCCATTCTCCAGATTGGGAACATTTTCTGGATAATTTGGTTAACTATATCTTCTAGTCTTCTTTCTTTCTCCTCCACTTCAGGGATTCAAATAATTCTAATGTTGGAACATGTCATGGCATCATTTATTTCCCTAATTCTTTCTTTTTAAAGATATTATTTATTTGACAGACAGAGATCACAAGCCGGCAAAGGGGCAGGCAGAGACAGAGAGACGTGGAAGTAGGCTCCCGGCTGAGTGGAGAGCCCGATGTAGGGCTCGATCCCAGGACCTTGGGATCATGACCCGAGCTGAAGGCAGAGGCTTTAACCCACTGAGCCACCCAGGTGCCCCACGTAATTCTGTTTTCATCGTTTCTAAGCTGTTTGTTCTATGCCTCCACCTGATCCTTTTTCACTATCAGTTTGTCCTCTGGATCCCTAATTCTACCTTCTGCCTCAGTTACCTTAGCTGCTAGAGAATTTGGATTAGATTGGAACTCACTGATAGCACTGTTAACATCTGCCCTGGTGGCTTTAACATCTGACCTATTCAATTCCATTTTGTCGTTAATGGTTTTCTGCAACCTAGCCATCACCTGGATAATTGTTAGCCTGAATTTCCTTTCTGACAATCTGTTTATGTCCATATCCAATAGCTCTGATGGAAAAGGCACAGTCTCTGAATTTTTACTCTGTTGGGCATTCCACCACCTAGTCATCTTGGTGAAAGATGACTGAGGGTATGTGTAGCTGAATGTATCAACTGTGATCCAGGCAAGGTGCACCCTGGAATGGTTTTGAGCAATCTGGAGTCCCAACAAGAAAGAGAGAAAAAGAAAAAAAAGAAAGAGATAGAGAGAGGGAGAGAGAGACTGCAAAAGAGAGAGAGAGAGAGAGAGAAGACCCACACCAAAAGTTAAGAGTTGTAAAATATATAAACAAAAACAGACAAACAAAAAGAATGACAAAAGTAAATGACAAGAAAAAAAAAAAAACTCAGCCAAAATGAACCCCAAGTATAAGATTTATGTGCTACCATAGCAAAAACAAATACACAGAAACACTGATGGAAGAATAAGGTGGGAGGGTGGTTATAAATTCTCAGTGTGGGCAGGGAAGTTTATTTTTATTCCTCCTGTGTGTACCTTGATATCTTTGTTAAAGGACTCAACATTCCTGAGATCAAGGGGAATTAAAACTGGTTTATAGATGGGGGTAGTATTGATTGGGTATAGAGGATTACCTTGAAGCTTATCTCTATATGAATATTTTAAAACAGAAAAGCAAAGCACACAAAACAAAGCAAATAATAAACAAACAACCCCCCCCACATGTTTATGTATCAAAAAAGTTCAGGTTAAAAGGTTGTTATGGAATTTGTTGTACTGAACTTCTCATTCTGATGGTAAATAGCTTAAAATTATACAAAAAATTAAAATAAGGAGAATAGTAGGAATGAATTAAAAGTAAATGTTGTATCTATGAAGTATACAGGTTTTAGGACATTGTCTCTTCTTTTCCCCAGATATTGGTGTTTTTCAGTTTTATGGATATCCTGTGGTGGTTTTCCTCTTGATTTTTTTGTTTTGTTTTGTTTTGTTTTTATTTTGCCTGGCTTTCTGGGGGAGGACCCCACTGCTTGTTTTTTTTAGGCCAACTTGGGAGATTTGAGTCTGAGGAAACCGGTTTTTCAGGCTTTTGTTTTCTGGAGGTTTTTTTTTTTTCCTCCCCTTGTTGGCTTTTGATGGTTCTTTGGAGGTTTAGAGGAAAGCAAAATGCGTCCAGATCTCTGTCTCAGAGAGAAGTCTCAGTCTATTCCCTTCTGGGTGCACAAGAGCACATAAACTCTCCATCTGCTACCTCCCACCAGCAGAGCACATCCCCAGACACAGTCTCAGGCAGGGGTCCCAGGAGCTCCCACTTGTATCCCAGTGCTACTAAACCCACCAGAAGTAGTAGTCCAGAAATCTGGCTTCCAGTGGCTGCCTTTCCTGCAGCTGTCTGGGCAGGTCCAGACCTCAGCAGTGCTCTCAACCAGAGATAGCATGCTGAGATTTTCCTGTAGGCAGAGGCTGGGAGTGTTTAGACTCTTGCTGGTCCTAGAGAGCACTGGTTAGTGCCCACCTGGACCTCTCTCAGGGGAGGGTGTGGAGCGCAACTCAGACCATGTGCAGAGTGCAAAAGGCTGTGGTTCTAGAGAGTGCAGGCTAGTGTCCACACCAGATTCTCTCAGTTGATCTACCACCCAGAGACTCTCATGTGCACCGCCTACTCAAGGACCAAGGCCTGGATAATTTGCTGCACTCTCTCTGGCAGGGTGCTGCTGGTGGCCATCCTGGATCTGTGGGCTTAAGCCCATGCCCCAACCGCCTGATTCCATCAATTTCCCCTTAAGATCTTTTGCTCTCTTTGAGTGTTTTTTTTTTAATTTTTTGGTTAATTTTTTTTTAATTTATTTATTTTTATTTGTTTATTTACAGCATAACAGTGTTCATTGTTTTGGCATCACACCCAGTGCTCCATGCAGTACGTGCCCTCCTCATTACCCACCTCCTGGTCCCTCAACCTCCCAACCCCCCCAACCCCCGCCGCCCCTTCATTTTTGAGTGTTTTTAACCAAAATCCAAGTTAATGCTGGTTTCCAATCACAGGGCACTTTTCTATTGGGGTATTACTTCCCAGTGGCTCACTTCTGGTGGCTCCCTCACCCTTTTGTTTGTCTTCCAATATCAGTCCTACATTCCCACTCTGGTTTTCTTGTCCACTGGTGTCTTCTGCCCCATAGAGATCCAGAAGTATATAATCCTACATCTCAGTCTTATTTCATGTGTGTTCAGAGTGATCTGTCAGATAATTAGCTCACTTTGGGGGATCAATTGGAACAGGGTCTCCTACTTCTCCAGCATATCTTACCCCCTTCTCTCTATATATATATATCTATATCAATATCTATATAGATGTAGATACACACACACACACACACACACACACACATACACAATATATATATGTGGAATGTTACATTATAAGAACTCTAGGAAACAAATTGAGGGTTCAGAAGGAGAGGTGGGTGGGGGATGATGTAACTGGGTGGTGGGTATTAAGGAGGACACTTGATCGAATGGGCCCTGAGTCTTATATGAAACTGACGAATTACTAAACTCTACCTCTGAAACTAATAACACACTGCATGTTAATTCATTGATTTTAAATAAAATTATAAAAAAGAAAAGAAAGACCTAACATGACAAAAAATAGAAAGGAAAAGGAAAATATCCAGATACAATGACAAAACAAAAAATAATTAGCACTAATTATGTATCTATGAATAATTATTTTGAATGTAAGTAGACTATATGCTGTGATGAAAATATATAGGGTAACAAAATAGACAAAAACAAGGTCGGTCTATACACAACCTACAAGAGACTCATATTATATCAAAGGACACCTACAGATTGAAACTGAGGGGATGGAGAAATATTTATCACACAAATGAACATAGATATTAAAATGAAGACTTTAACAAGAGACAAATAAATCACACTCATAAATGGAAAAATCCAACAGGAAAATTTAACAGTTGCAAATATTTATGCAATCAACATTGGAGCACACAGATATATAAAATAATTAATAACAAACCTAAAGAAACTCATCACAACAGCACAATAATTGTAAGGACTATGGCAGCACACTCACCTCAAAGAACAAATCATTTAAACAGAAAATCAACAAAGAAACAATAGCTTTGAATAACACACTGGTCCAGATGGACTCAATATATAAATTTAAAACAATCTATCCTAAAAGAATATACAACACATTGTTTTCAAGTACACATGGAATGTTCTCCATAATAGACCACTATTATGTTACAAATCAGTCCTCAACAAATACAAAAAGATTGAGACCATGCCATGCATAACTTCTGACCACAAGGGTATGAAACTTGAAGTTAACAACAAGAAAAAATGACCTGAAAGACCACACATGCTAGGAGGTTAAGCAACATCCTACCAATAATGAATAGGTCACCTATGAAATCAAAGAATAAATTAAAAAAAAATACATGGAACCAAATGAAAATGAAAACACAATGGTTTAAAATAATTGTGATGAAACAAAACTGGTCTTAAGAAAACGTTATATAGGGGCACCTGGATGGCTCAGTGGGTTAAAGCCTCTGCCTTCGGCTCAGGTCATGATCCCAGCGTCCTGAGATCGAGCCCCGCATTGGGCTCTCTGCTCAGTGGAGAGTCTGTTTCCCTTCCTTTCTCTCTCTGCCTGCTTCTCTGTCTACTTGTGATCTCTGTCTGTCAAATAAATAAATAAAATCTTAAAAAAAAGAAAAAGTTATATAATAATGAGGAATAAAGTTAACCAAAGGGGAGAAACACCTGTACTCTGAGTTCTATATAACATTGATGTTATATACATCCAAATACATGGAAATACGTTCCATGCTCACGGATTAGAAAAGCAAATACTGTTAAAATGTCTATAATACCCAAAGCATCTACACACTTAAAGCAATCCCTATCAAAATACCACCAGCATTTTTCACAGAGCTAGAACAAACATCCCTAAAATTTACACAGAACCATAAAAGACACTGGACTTCCAAAGCAATCTTGGAAAAAGAAAAACAAAGCTGGAGGCAACCTAATTCCAGATTTCAAGTTATATTATTAAGCTATAGCTGGGACACCTGGGTGTCTCAGTAGGTTAAACAGCAGGTTTGGCTCAGATCATTGTCCTGGGATAAAGCGCAGCATCAGGCTCCTTGCTCAGTAGGGAGTCTTCTTCTCTGTCTGCATGCCACCCAGCCCCCAACCTTCTGATCAGTTTTTCTCTCTCTCTCTCCACTGACCAACAAATAAATTCTTTAAACAACAACAACAAAAAAAAAGGTATTGTAAATGAAACAGTATGCTATACTGGTATAGCAGTATACACATGGATAAATGGAACAGAATAGAAAACCCAGAGGTAAGCCCTCAATTACATGGGCAATTAATATTTGACAAAGAAGGAAAGGCTATACAATGGGGGAAAGACAGTCTCTTTGACAAATGATGTTGGGCTAACTGGACAACAACATGAAAAGTATAAATCTGGACCACTTTCTTACACCCCACTCAAAAAACAGCCCAAATGGATTAAGGACCTACATGTGGGACCTGAAACCATAAAAATCCTAGAAGAGAGCACAGTCAATATCTTCTCTGAAATCAGCCATACCAATTTTTTCTAGATATGTGTCCTGAATCAAGAGAAAGAAACTCAAAATTGAACCATCTGGACAATGTCAAAATAAAATCCTTCTGCACTGCAGAGGAAATAATCAACAAAATTAAGACAACCTATTGAATGGGAGAATGTATTTGCAAGTGAATTATCTGATGCATGGTTATTATCCATAATATATAATGATCTTATATGATTCAACACTTAAATTAATAAATAATTTAGTTTAAAAAAATGAGCAGAAGACTAAGAAATACAATCCTGTCAGAGAAAGGCAAATACTATACGATTTCACTCACATGTGGAACTGAAGAAACAAATAAAATGAAAACAAAACAAAACAAATAAATTAATAAATAAAAACAAAGCACTGAAACAAACCAAAGAATAGACTGTTAACTATAGAAAACAAAGCTGATGGTTACAGAGAAGAGGTGGGTATGGGAATGGGTGACATAACTATAAGGGATTACTTGTCTTGATGGGAACCGAGTAGTGTAGAGAATTGTTCAATCACTATATTTTACGCCTTAAACTAATTACACTGCAAGTTAACTATGCTGAAATTAAAATTTGAAAAATCAATAATCAAATATGTATATACATAATTAAAATACATAAATGTGATTACTGATTTTTAAAAAATATGTTATTCATTTGAGACAGAGTGAGAGACAGCTTGAGTGGTGGGAAGGGGCAGGGGGACAGGGAGAAGCAGGTTCTCCACTAAGCAGAGAACCCAGCTTGTGGATCAATCCTAGGATTCTGGGATCATTAACCTAACTGAAGGCAGACACTTAGGCAACTGAACCAACTAGGTGTGATCATTGATTGAAGATCCATGTGATTTTATGAATAATTCAACTGCATTGAACACAGAAATAAAATACAAATAGGTAACTGGTGCACTTTGGCATTTCAGTCAATTAAGTGCCTGACTCTGACACTGGTCATGATCTCAGGGTCCTGCGATCAGCTCAGCACTGGGCTCCATGCTCAGTGGGGAGTCTGTTTGTCCCTCTCACTCTGCCCCTCTGCCCCACTCATGCTCACTCTCTCTCTCTCTCTCTCTCTCTTTCTCTCTCTCAAGTAAATAAAATCTTTAAAATTGTATAAAAATGTTTTAAAATGTAAATAGATCCTGATTTTCTTTATGTTCTAAAATTTCCTTCATTTTAGGTTAAAATATCATGGTTCCACAACACGGTTGTTTTTATCGTGTCTCCTGGGGAGGGAGATCTGGAGCACTCACTCTTCACCTCCTGTTAGTGCACTTTTGGGGAACACAGAGGTATTTCAAGATGACACAACTCAGTTTGCTAAGGCATGATAGGGCTGTGAGTGTTTCACTTAGTACTTCTATGACTGAACAGAGTTATACTGACCTTCCCACACATGGTGATTATGTCAGGATGATGCAAGATTAGGAGGTTCTGGCCCAGATCTCTTCACATAAGCATGGATATAAATAACTACCCATCCACAGATATATCATTTTGAGGTTCCACATTAAAAAAAAAAAAAACACACACAGAATTGAGAAAAGGTAAATTGAACAAAAGGAAAAAAGACAGTTTCAATCCCTCCATAGGGGAAAAAGGGTCCAATGAGCATCCAAGATCACCGAAGACACAAGTGTCAAACCCACCTACCCATGGACCTAGTGAGTCAGGATATTTGTGTTATTTTCTTGTTGATGTGCCACAAATTTCTGGCAAAATTGACAGTTAAAAGACTTTCCTTGTCAAATCCCAACTATAAATACTAGGAAAGTGTCTACTTCTTCAAACAAGCAAACACCAATGCAGTGGTACAAGGTTTACAAATTGTCAGGAAAATATGACACTAGAAAGATAAAATGATAAAAAAAAAACACGAGGAATTGACCATAAAGAAATTAAGATTAAAACTACATGAACAATAATTCAGAATGTTTACTTAAAAGACAACAACAACAACAAAAAGGACAATATCAGTAAAACCATATTGGAATAAAATGATATGCTTAACACAGAGATTAAATCTTAAAAAAAAAAAAAAAGCCAAGTGGATATTCTAGAACTGAAAAACACAATGATGGAGCTGAAAAAACTCCAAAGTCTATACAGACCTGATCAAAAACAAGAAAGAAATAGTGAGCTCAATGTTGGATTACTTGAAATTTTCCAACCAGAAGGAAAAATAAAATAGATTTTTTTTTTCAGAATAGATTTTAAAAGAGTTTAAAAGAAAGCCTATAGAATTTAGGGGATCCCATAAGAAAATCCATATATGTGGGGTGCCTGGGTGGCTCAGTGGTTACAGCCTCTGCCTTCAGCTCAGGTTGTGATCTCAGGGTCCTGGGATCCAGCCCAACATCAGGCTCTCTGCTCAGCAAGGAGCCTGCTTCCCCACCTCTCTCTCTGCATACTTGATATCTTTGTCTGTCAAATGGATAAATAAAATCTTAAAAAAAAAAGAAAACACATATATGCAGTATGAAAACTGCAGAAGGAGAGAGAGAAAGGGGCAGCTAGCTTAGTTAAAGAAACAACAATAAAAAGCTTCCATACATAAATATTTACAATTGTTTCTTGTTGGTGGATAGTCCCTTTAAGAATGATGTAGTGTCTTTCTGTATCTCTGACTATAGTCTTTAGTTTAAAATCTAATTTATCTGACAGGAGAATCACTACCACAACCTTCTTTTGAGGCCCATTGGCATGAAATATTCTTCCTCATCCCTTCACTTACAGTCTGGGTGTATCCTTAGGTTCTAAATGGGTCTCTCATAGAAAAAATATGGATGGGTCTTGTCGTTTTATCCTATCTGCAACCCTGTGTCCTTTTATGGGTGCATTTAGGCTATTCACATTGAGAGTGGTTATTGAGAGATACGTCTTTACTGATATCATGTTACCTGTGAAGTCTTTGTTTCTATAGATTGTCTCCATATATTTCTGTTCCCAGATATTCTTAGGGTTTTTCCCCTTTTATAGAACCACCCTTAATATTTCCTGCAGTGTTTACTTGGTGGTCATATACTCTTTTAAACCTTGCTGGTTTTGGAAACTCTTTATCTCTCCATCCATTTTGAATGTCAGTCTTGCTGGATAAAGTATTCTTGGCTGCATGTTCTTCTCATTCACTGCCCTGAATATGTCTTGCCAGCCCTTTCTGGCTTGCCAGGTTTCTGTGGACAGGTCTGACATTATACTGATGGGCTTTCCTCTTTATGTAAGGAGTTTCTTTGCCCTAGCTGCTTTCAAGAGCTCCTGTCTACGATTATGATTCATCATTCTTACTATCAGGTGTCAGGAAGTCTTTCTAGATTCTATAATCTTGGGGTTCTGCCTCTAGTACATGAACATTGGTTCCATCCAATGGAAATTTTTCATGGAGATTTTTTTCAACTACATCTTCCAGTTTTCTTTCTTTCTCCTCCCCCTCAGGGATTCCAATAATTCTGACGTTAGAAAGTCTCATGGTGTCATTTATTTCCATTGTTCTGTTTTCGTGGCTTCTAAGCTTTTGTTCCAGGCTTCCTCCTGATCCTTTTTCTCTGTTTGTCCTCCAATCACTAATTCTATCTTCTGTCTCAGTTACCCTAGCTTTTAGAGACTATAGATTAGATTGGAACTCATTGAGAACATTGTGAACATCATCCCTGATGGCTTTCACTTCTGCCCTAATCAATTCCATTTGTCATCAAGGGCTTTCTGCAATCTACCTATTGCCTGGATAATTGTTAGCCTGAATTCCCTTTCCAAAATATTGGCTATGTCCATAGCCATTAGCTCTGTTGCAGAAGGCCCAGTCTCTGAATTTTTCTTCTGTTGGGCATTCCTCCTCCTAGTCATTTTGGTGAGAGATGGCTGAACGGATGTGCAGCTGAATGTATTGACCATAGTGCAGGCAAGATGCACCCTGGAACACTTCTGAGCAATCCAGAGTCCCCACCCAAAGGAAAGAAAAAAGGAAAAAGAGAGAGAGAGAGAGAGAGAGAGAGACAGGGAAAAAAAGAAAGATAAAACAAAAGAGAAGGCCCAGTCCAAATGGGCCCCAAGGTAAGATTTATGAAGAATACAAACAAAAACAGACATACAAAAAGACTGATAAAAGTAGATAACAAGAGAAAAAAAGTAAATATATAAAAACAAACAAACAAAAAAGAACCTTGTCAAAAAGAACCCCAAGTATAAGATATATATATACTATCAAGACAAAAACAAATACACAGAAACGCTGACAGAGGAAAAAGATGGGAGAGTGGTTATAACTTCTCAGTGTCAGCAAGGAAGGTTATTTTGATTCTTCTTGGGTGTATCTTGATATCTTTGTTAAAAGACTTGACTTTCCTAAGATAAAGGGAATTAAAAACTCTTTTACCTATAGGAGTAGCATTGATTGGGGAAAGGGAATTACCTTGCATTTTAACTCTATATGAATATTAAAAATAAAAAAAAGGATAAACTAAACTGAATTAAAATAAAATGAAAAAAAATTTAAAAAATAGAAAAGCAAAAGAAAAACACAGGTATATGTATGAAAAAGTTCAGGTTAGAAGGTTATTAGGAATTTGATGTACTGGACATCTCACTGTGATGGTAAATAGGTTAAAAAAACAACCAGAGGGTTTTGAAGGGGCGGGGGAGTGGGAGGTTGAGGAACCAGGTGGTGGGTAATAGGGAGGGCACGTACAGCATGGAGCACTGGGTGTGGTGCCAAAACAATGAACACTGTTATGCTGTAAATAAACAAATAAAAAAATTATCTATAAAAAATGAACCAGAACTGTGGGAATGAATTAAAAATAAAAGTTGTATCTATGAAGTAGTGTTGGTTATTCTCTTGTTTTTTTGTTTGTTTGTTTGTTTTATTTTTTATTTTTTGGTTGTTTGTTTTTGTTATTGTTGTTTTGTTTTGTTTTTGTTTTGTTTTGGTTTTGGTTGGTTTTCTGGGGGAGAGGACTGCCACGTATTTATTCAGGTAGTGTTCCCTGATTTACTTCCTCCTGCCCGCATCAAGGAGGTGGGCTCTGTGGAAACTGTTTTTCAGGCTTTTATTCTCTGGAGGTTATTTTTGTTTGTTTGTTCCTTTGTTTTCTCTCATCTTGGCAGCTTTTGATGGTTTTGGAGGTTCAGAGGAAAGCAACTGCCCCCAGACCTCACTCTCAGAGAGAAGCCTCTGTTCGTTCCTCTCTGGGTACTCCAGAGCACATAAATTTCCCCTCAGCCACTGGCAGAGCACCTTCCCAGTCTTGGTCTCTAGGGTCACAGGAACTCCCACTTGTACACAAAACCTCGACAGCCCCAGCTGTCTGGGCAGCTCCAGATTGCCAGAGAGGTTCCAAGCAGTGAAAGCACACTGAGATTTTCCCTCTGGCCTGGGCTGGGAATGCTCAGACTCTCAGGGTCCAAGAGAGCTATGGCTGGCCCCTGCAAGCACCTCTCCGGGGGCGGGGGGGGGGCGGGTGTCAGGCGCGACTCGGGCTCTGGTAGCAAGGTGCGCAGAGAGTATAAAAGGCTGTGGTTCTGCCGGCTGGCACCTGCATGCCCCTCACTTGGGGGTAGGGTTGTGGGGCCTGACTCAGACTCTGGTAACAAGGCCCACATGTGGAGAGTGCAAAAGGCTGTGGTTTTGCCACCTGGTGAGGTTCTCCCAACCTCATGGGAGCCACCACCCAGACACTCTCAGGCCCTCTGGCGGCTCAGGGATCAAGAACTGGCTTCTTCGCTGCACTTTTTCTGTCTCATCACCAAGGGTGGCTGTCCTGTGTCCTGAGACTTAAGCCCCTGTCCCTAACTGCCCCGAATCCTACAATTCCCCCCCACAATCATTTGCTCTTTTTGCGTGCTTTCAACCAGACTCTAACTTAATGCTGGTTCCCAGTCACAAGGCACTCTTGTATTGGGGTGTTACTTTCCAATGGGTAGCTTCTGGTGGCTCCCTCTTCCTTTTGTTTATCTTCCAATATCAGTCCAAAAGTTCCCACTCTGCTTTGCCTGCTCACTGGTGTCTTCTGCCCTTGTAGAGATCCAGAAGTGTATAATTATAATCTTAGGCTGATTTCATGCTTGATCAGAGTTCTTTGGTAGGTAATCAGCTCACTTTAGGGTACAGGTTGAAATGGTGCCTCCTCCTACTTCCCCAATATCTTGTCTCCCCCTCACCATTTCAGCTGAGTACTGAAACTGGAGCTTGTCCATAGCACTGCCTACAACAGCTCCAACCAGAAGAAAATGGCAAACATAGTGGATACCAAAGAACACTCAAGTGTGAGTCCTGGGCATGGAAGTGGCTCTGTACCTGCACTCACCAGGCTGACTGCATCTAGTTATAACAGGTAGTAGTTTCAGCAGTAATAATGACCAGACCTTCCTTTTATTCAGTTTTCACCTCAAGTTATATGTATCATAAAATGTCTGCAAGTGGATGAAGGCATAGATAAGGGAAATCACATTCCATGAATTTTAATCAATAACATGGGGCTGTAAAATGCAGAGGGTAAACCTAAGAGAGTTCTCCTACTCCTAGAAAATGTTCACACTAATCAGGATGTAACTGTAGTGCTGGCACAGGTGTACCCAGGTCCTCTGGCATCCTGCCCTGCCAAGAGTACAGGAAGGGGGACTTCATCTAGTGAAACCCTGTACAGTTCCTAGTGTGGAGGATGAATTGATTAACCTCCCTCAGGTACTGGGGAGATCTCCCTACCACCTTTTTAACATTTTTATTTTTTTTAAATTTCATTTCAGTGTACCAGAATTCATTGTTTATGCACCACACCCAGTGCTCCATGCAATACGTCCCCTCCATAATACCCACCACCAGGCTTCCCCAACTTCCCACCTCACACGCCTTCAAAACCCTCAGATGGTTTTTCAGAGTCATAGTCTCTAATGGTTCATCTACCTCTCCAATTTCTTTCAACACCCTTCTCTTCTCCATCTTCCCATGTCCTCCATGTTATTTGTTATGCTCCACAAATAAGTGAAACCATATGATAATTGACTCTCTCTGCTTGACTTATTTCAGTCAGCATAAACTCTTCCAGTCCCGTCCATGTTGATAAAAAAGTTGGGTATTCATCATTTCTGATTGAGGCATAATACTCCATAGTGTGTATGGACCACATCATCCTTATCCATTCATCCATTGAAGGGCATCTTGGTTCTTTCCACAGTTTGGAGACCCTGGCCATTGCTTCACTGAACATTGGGGTGTAGATGGACCTTCTTTTCACTACATCTGTATTTTTGGGATAAATACACAGTAGTGCAGTTGCAGGGTCATAGGGAAGCTCTATTTTTAATTTCTTGAGGAATCTCCACAGTGTTCTTCAAAGTGGCTGCACCAACTTACATTCCCACCAAGTGGAAGAGGGTTCCCCTTTCTCCACATCTTCTCCAACACACATTGTTTCCTGTCTTATTAATTTTAGCCATTCCAAGTGCTTTAAGATGGTGTGTCAATGTGGTTTTGATTTGAAACTCCCTGATGGCTAGTGAAGAGGAACATTTTTTCATGTGTCTGATAGCCATTTGAATGTCTTCATTGGAGAAGTGTTTGTTCATGTCTTCTGCTCATTTTTGACATGAGTAACTGTTTTGTGTGTGTTGAGTTTGAGAAGTTCTTTATAGATCCTGGGTATCAGCCTTTTGTCTGTACTGTCATTTGCAAATATCTTCTCCCATTCCATGGGTTGCCTCTTTGTTTTGTTGACTGTTTCCTTTGCTGTGCAGAAGGTTTTAATCTTGATGTAGTCCCAAAAGTTCATTTTCACTTTTGTTTCCTTTCCTTCAGAGACATATCTTGAAAGAAGCTGCTTTGGCTGCAGCCAAAAGTGGTTACTGCCTATGTTTTCCTCTAGGATTCTGATGGATTCTTGTCTCATGTTGAGGTCTTTTATTCATTTCGAGTTGATCTTTGTGTATGGTGTAAGACAATGGTCTAGTTTCATTCTTCTACATATAGCTGACCAATTTTCCCATTAACATTTATTGAAGAGACTGTCTTTTTTCAAATGTATATATTTTTTCCCTCCTTTTCGAAGATTATTTGACCATAGAGTTGAGGGGCCAAATCTGAGCACTCTTCTCTGTTCCACTGGTCTATATGTCTGTTTTTATGTCAGTACCATGCTGTCTTGGTGATCACAGCTTTGTAGTAAAGCTTGAAATCAGCCAACATGATGCCCCCAGTTTTGTGTTTCTTTTCCAACATTTCCTTAGCATTTTGGGGTCTCTTCTGATTTCATGCAAATTTTTCGGTTTTTTTGCTCCATCTCTTTGAGAAATTCTGGGGAAATTTTGATAGGAATGGCATTAACGTGTAGATTGCCTTAGGCAGTATAGACATTTTAACAATGTTTATTCTTTTGATCCAAGAGCATGGAATGGACTTCCATCTTTTTGTGTTTTCTTCAATTTCTTTCATGAGGGTTCTGTAGTTCCTCGAGTACAGATCCTTTACCTCATTGGTTAGGTTTATTCCTAGGTATCTTGGTGCTATAGTAAATGGAATCAATTCTCTAATTTCCCTTTCTGTGTTTTCATTTTGAGTGTTACGAAAGTAACTGATTTCCATACAAATGGTGAACCATCCTTGCAATCCAGGGATGAATCCCATCTGGTCATGGTGGATAATCGTTTTAATGTGTCATAGGATACTATTTGCTAGGATCTTGTTGAGAATCATAGCACACATATTCATCAGGGATATTGGTCAGAAATTCTCCTTCTTGATGGGGACTGCCTGGTTTGGGGATCAGTGTAATGCTGGCTTCATAAAATGAGTCTGGAAGTTTTCCTTCTTCTTCAGTTTTTTGAAACATCTTCATGAGAATAGATATTATTTCATCTTTGAAAGTTTGGTAGAGTTCCCCAGGGAATCCTTCAGGTCCTGGGCTCTTGTTTTTTGGGGAGGTTTTTGAAAACTGATTCAATCTCGTTATTAGATATTGGTGTATTCAGGTTGTCAATTTCTTCCTGGTTCAATTTTGGAAGTTTGTAGTTTCCAGGAATGCATCCTTTTCATCTAGTTTTCTTAACTTATTGGCATATAACTGTTGATAATAACTTGTTTCTATTTCCTTGGTGTTAGTTGTGATCTCTCCCTTTTCATTCATAATTTTATTAATTTGGGCCTTCTCTCATTTCTTGTGGATTAGTTTGGCAAATTGCTCATTGCCCTTATTGATTTATTCCAAAAACCAGCTTCGTGTTTCATTGATGTGTTCTATTGTATCTCTAGTTTCTATCTCATTCGTCTCTGATCCAATCTTGATTTTTTCCCCTTATTATGTGTGGAGTTAGCTTAATTTGTTCTTGATTCTCCAGGTCTTCAAGGTGTAAAGATAGCTGGTGTCTCATGGATTTTTCAATTTTTTGATGGAGGCATGGATGGCAATGTATTTCCTACTTAGGAACGCCTTTGTTGTATCCCATAGGATTTGGACCAAAGTGTCTTCTTTCCCATTGGTTTCCATGAATTCTTTAGGTTCTTCTTTGATTTTCTGGTTGATCCAAGCATTCTTAAGCAAGGTGGTCTTAAGCTTCCAGGTGTTTGAATTCCTTCCAACCTTTTCCTTGTGGTTGAGTTCCCGTTTCAAAGCATTGTGATCTGAGAATACACAGGGAATAATCTCAATCTTTTGGTATCAGTGGGGCCCTGATTTGTGAACCAGTATGTAGTCTATCCTGGAGAAGGTTCCATGTGCACTCAAGAAGAAAGAGTATTCTGCTGCGTTAGGATAGAATGTTCTGTATATATCTAGGAGGTTCATTTTGTCCATTGTGTCATTCAATGCTCTTGTTTCTTTATTGATTTTCTGCTTGGGTAATTTGCGTATTACTGAGAGCAGCATGTTAAGATCTACTACTATTAATGTATTCATATCAATATGACTCTTTATCTTGATTAACAGTTGTCTTATGTAATTGGCTGTTCCCATTTGGGGGGCATAAATATTTACAATTGTTAGATCTTCTTGGTGGACAGTCCTTTTAAGAATGATGTAGTGTCTTTCTGTATCTCTGACTACAGACTTTAGTTTAAAATCTAATTTATCTGATGTGAGAATCGCTACCCCAGCCTTCTTTTGAGGCCATTGACATGAAAGATGCTTCTCCCTCCATTCACTTTCAGTGTGGATGTATCCTTAGGTTCAAAATGGGTCTCTTGGAGACAACATATGGATGTTTCCTGTCATTTTATTCTATCTGCAAGCCTGTGTCATTTTATGTGCACATTTAGACCATTCGCGTTGAGAGTGATTATTGAGACATACGTTTTTATTGACATCGTGTTACTTTTGAAGTCTTTGTTTCTGTAGATTGTCTCCATATATTTCTGTTCAATGATAAGAATCTTAAGATTTTTCCTCTATTATAGATCCCCCCTTAATATTCCTTGTAGTGCTGGCTTGGTGGTCACATACTCTTTTAAACCTTGCAGGTCTTGGAAATTCTTTATCTCTCCATTCATTTTGAATGTCAGTCTTGCTGGATAAAATATTCTTGGCTGCATATTCTTCGCATTTAGTGCCCTGAATATGTCTTTCCAGCTCTTTCTGGCTTGCCAGGTTTCTGCAGACAGGTCTGACGTTATTCTGATGGGCTTTCCTCTTTATGTAAGGAGTTTCTTTGCCCTAGCTGCTTTCAAGAGCTCCTCTCTACAATTATGATTCATCATTTTCCCTGTTAGGTGTCTCAAGTTTCTTTCTAGATTCTATGATCTTGGGGGGAAGGTTTCTGCCTCTAGTACATGAACGCTGATTTCATTCACGAGATGGGGAAAATTTTCACGGAGAATTTGTTCAACTATATCTTCTAGTCTTCTTTCTTTCTCCTCTCCCTCAGGGATTCCAATAATTTTGACATTGGAACGTTTCATGGCGTCATTTATTTCCCTAATTCTGTTTTCATGGCTTCTCAGCTATTTGTTCCAGGCTTCCTCCTGATCCTTTTTCTCTATCTGTTTGTCCTCCAGATCACTAATTATATCTTATGCCTCAATTACCCTAGCTTTTAGAGAATTTAGATTAGATTGGACATCTTTGAGAACATTGTAAAAGTCATCCCTAGTGGCTTTCACTTTGCCCTAATTAATTCCATTTTGTCATCAATCTACCTATTGCCTGCATAATTGTTAGCCTGAACATACCCAATAGTTCTGATGCAGAAGGTTGAGTCTCTGAATTTTTCTTCTGTTGAGCATTCCTCCTCCTAATCATTTTGGTGAGAGATGGCTGACCCGATGTGTACCTGAATGTATTCACAGTGGTGTAGGCAAGGTGCACCCTGGAATGCTTCTGAGCAATTGAGAGTCCCCACCACAAAAAAATAAATAAATAAATAAATAAATAATAAAAAATAAAAAAAGAGAGAGAGAGAGAGAGAGAGAGAGTAAAAAAGAAAGGATAAAATAAAAGAGATGGCCCAGCCCAAATGGGCCCCAAGCTAATATTTATGAAGTATACATACAAGAACAGACAAACAAAAAGACTGACAATTAGTTGAGAAAGGAAAAAATAAACAAATATATATATATATATATATATATATATATATATATATATATATATTTTTAAAGAGAACCTCGTCAAAAGAACCCCAAGTATAGGGTTTATATACCACCAGGACAAAAAGAAATACACAGAAACACTGACAGAAGTAAGATGGGAGAGTGTTTATAAATTCTCAGTGTGGGCGTGGAAGGTGATTTTGATTATTTGGATGTATCTTGATACCTTTGTTAAAGGACTCAAATTTCCTAAGATAAAGTGTGATTAAAACTGGTTTACCTACAGGGGTAGCATTAGTTGGTGTATGGGGATTACCTTGAAGCTTATGTCTATATGAATATTAAAATAATAATAATAATAATAATAATTATTATTATTATTATTATAAAACAAAATATAAAAATAGAAAAGCAAAAGAAAAACACAGGTATATGTGTCATAAATTTCTGGTAAAAAGGATATTATGGAATTTGATGTACTGAACATCTCACTGTGATGGTAAATAGGTCAAAAAGCTATATATATAAAACAATGAAAAGAACCAGAATAGGGAGAAGGAATAAAAAACAGAAGTTGTATCTATGAAGTAGTGGTGGTTGTACTCTTGGTTTTTGTTGCTGTTGTTTTGTTTTGGTTTGGTTTGGTTTGGTTTGGTTTGATTTTTTTGTTTGTTTGGTTTGGTTTGGTTTGGTGGGCTTTCCGGGGGAGGGTTTTGCCCCATGAGTTTTCAGACAATGTTCCTAGAGTTAAGTCACCCGCCCCTATCAAGGGGGTGGGCTCTGAGGAAAGTTTTTCAGGCTTTTGTTCTCCAGAGGTTTTATTGTTTGTTTGTTCATTTGTTTTCTCTTCACTTGCTGGCTTTTGACGGTTTGGAGGAAAGCAAACCTCACCCAGACCTCCTTCTCAGTTTCCTCCCCTCCGGGTGCTCCAGAGCACATAAATTTACCCTCTGTCCCTAGCAGAGCATGTTCCCAGTCATGGCCTCTGGGGTCACAGGAACTCCTGCTTGTACCCCAAACCAGGAGAAATACAAGCCATGTCTGTCTGAGCAGGTCCAGATGAACAGAGAGGTACCAAGCAGAGATAGCACAGTGAGATTTTCAGGCTGGCCCAGGCTGGGAGTGCTCAGACTCTCTGGATCAGAGAGAGAACTGGCTGGCACCTGCACTCACCTCTCTCAGGGGAGGACATAGGGTACAACTCAGACTCTGGTCACACAGCGCACCAGTGGAGAGTGAAAAACTCTGTGGTTCTGCCAGCTGGAGAGGCTCCCTCACCCTCACCAGCACTGCCACCCAGACTCTCTCAGGTGTACCTGAAGCTCAGGGACCAAGACCTGGCTTCTTAGCTGCACTGGCTCAGCACCAGCAGTGGCTGTCCTGGGTCAGCAGGCTTAAGCCCCTGTCCTTAACAGCCCAATTTCCCCCTAAGATCCTTTGCTCTTTTTGAGTGATTTCAACCAGATGCCAAGTTAATGCTGTCCCCCAATCACAAGACACTCTCGTATTGCGTCTCTTCTGGAGGCTCCCTCCCCATTTTATTTTCTGGTATCAGTCCAGTGTTCCCACTCCACTTTACCTGCCTACTGGCATCTTCTGCCCCCTTAGAGATCCAGATGTATATAATTCTAATCTCAAGCTGATTTCATGGGTTATCAGAATTCTTTGGTGGGTAATCAGCTCACTTTAGAGGACAGGTTGAAACAGAGCCTCCTCCTCCTTCTCCACCATCTTGTCTCTCTTCCTCCCACCCCTTGAGCACTTCCTTTGCTCAGGTTTGGGCACTGGACAGATCATGGTGGCTGGACCATGAAGAAACATTGGGTGGGGTGATGAATTTGTTCCTGGGTAACTTCAGGACACCTGTACTGCCACACAAGATAGTTGTCCCCATGGGGAGAAGTGCACAGATGGACACAACTGCCCCGATATAAAACAAAAGGTAAATGTCCACCCAAGCCAGTCTGGTGTCCTGGGGTTCATTAGGGACCACTGGGAGTCCACAACTGACCCCTGACCTGTACCTGGACTGACTGGGCTCCTCTTAGCAGAGCACACCCTATCTGAGGGGTAACAAGGTGGACAGAAAAAGCATGGGGAGCCTGGTGCACCATGAGGAAAGAGAGAGAATGAATGGGTGATGACCCCATTCCCTCCAACCCCTTGCCCTGAGGGCCCACTAGGACAATATGCAAACCACTTCACCAGCAGTGCCTGGCAATCCATGGCATCAGCTGTGGATGCTCACTTCAGTCCACACTCACCTCCTCAGTCAGGTTGTCCTGTTTCCACTAGCCAAGACCCTCCAATCCATAGGTGTAACCCTGTGGAACCTGGACAGTGTAGTTCAGAGGTCCAGTCAAGGGAAACACTGGCCCTGTTTCCTGCTAGAGGGGCTCAAGGTGGCTGGGTGGTGGGTTCTCAGGAGCCTCCATGGATGCACCAGAGATCATGTTCCTATAGCATCTGCTGCTCTCTTCCAGCACCAGATCTCATGCTCAGCTGGGTCCCATTATGCTCCATTCCTGCAGGGCTGGTGGTCTTGCATGTGGGAGGGAGGTGGCTGTAACTCTTTCTAAGTGCATCTCTTTCTTTATTTGTCCCATGGGAAGGAATTCCAGGAATCTTGGCTGCTTCCTGCCAGAGCCCTCCCACTCCCTCAGTGCTGCCCCAGCAGAGGGGTCACTTTCCAACTCCTCTTTCCTCTGTGAAATCCTCTCTGTCCTGCTTGTCCTTCTGGTTCTGTAATCTCCCACGTGGTGCCATTTTCTGGTCCTTGACTTTGTTCCTTGCACATTCTTGGTGACCTTTTCAAAATAAAGAAAAAAAATATAAAATACATACATATGATGCATACTAACTCTCTCCCAGTGGGGAGAAACAGTATTTACTGAACTGCTCTACTAGTTTGAGACTTGGCAGGAAGCCAGTGCTACTGAGCTCCTGCCCTCATGGAAATCCCAGTCTTCCTGGTTCAAGTCAGACTTTTACAAAGCTTTGCTTCCAGGTTACAGACACACTTATTAAGTCACTTAGTTTGATTTACAATTAAAATAGCTGGTAATTGATGAAAATACTTTGTGAATTTTTCATTATTTTAATTTCTTGGAGGTGTCTTATGAATTAATTCAATTCTGCAAATAATATTTGGAAGCTATAAAATATCACCTTTTTTGCTTCCAGCACGAAATTCAATAATTAATCATGATTAGCAATTGTCATTTCCAAAATGATCTTTTGGTTTGTTGTTGACTAACATAAACCAGAAAATGAATCAGGTTTGTTTATCAGATTAGTCTGTTTCTTTGTCAGAAGCTTCTTTTGATGCTGTTATCAAAGAAAGAAATAGAAAATGCTCTTAAACCAGTTTTTCAGTCTGCAGTCATGATCATGGAAATGTACAAAACCAACACACACAATCTGTGTGTCAGATGCTCCAATCAGTTAGGAGCAGTATTATGGAGTAAAGAGAAAAAGAAAGGGAAAGAAGAGGTGTCCACACAGAGAGAACATTTAAACCCATCTTAGGAAATGGTGTGCATCATTCCATCCCCATTTCACATGTTTATTCCAAAGAGTTTACAGCGTTATGGTGTGTTTCTGTGACAGGAAAACCTCAGGGGACCCCTTGGCATACCTCTTCCTGGAAGGTATGAAACTCGAGTGGTACCCAGTGGGTGGATGAGAACTCTCCTCCCTGTATTTCCCTGAGCACAGAGAGCATTTCTGGTGAAGGACACGTGCCTCAGCTATTGCCCTGTAACCCCAGTCCTGCCCCCTGGTGTTGTTCATGAAAGACAAACAGTCTCTGGGTTCTAAACTTGAAGTTGTTCCCAGCGCAGAAAACGTGAAGGGCATTTCTGGTTTCACCAGGTCCCTTTAAAAAATTATTATTGATAGGAATCTAACCTGGCTAACTCTGGATCGAAAGCCAAATAGAGAAATTTATATAACTTTTTAACCAACTCTTTTTTGAAATAATTACTATAACATGTTTATTGAATATATTCGGCTTACATTTATGAAAATGTGAACACAGTTTTCCTGTGCTAGGTTTAAAAAAAGGAGGGGATATGCCAATAAAACAAGTGAACTTGCTGGGAAACTTCTTTCTCAATTACCTAAATGGAGATCTATGAGTTCCTAGTGCTGACACAATGCTGGCATCTCTTTTAAATGACAGTTTTTTTTTCAATTATATATGAGAATTAAACATCTTTACACTTTTTAATTGTTATTATACTTTTTAATTTTAGGGATGTGTGTGGAGGGGCAGAGTGAGAGGGAGTGAGAACCTTAAACAGATTCCACATGATGCTTAGAGCTCAATATTGGGGCTATATCTCACAAGACCTGAGATGAAATTGTTAGATGCTTAACCCACCGAGTCACCCAGGGGACCCAATCACTGGTAGATTTATTTAAAACAATGTTGGAAATGCTGTTGTATTAAATCCTTTTTATGAGAATGACTGTGGGTTACAATGGCCTTAGCCACATTGGTGAGTATTATAAGGTGATCAATGGTACATTAAGAACAATGGGTTTTAGAACGCTGATGGTTACTAGGTATTTTCTATTTATAATTCTACTGAATCTGATAAGCTCTAAGCAGCTACACTGATTTTGTCCAGACATAAAAAGGATGGTCTTTATTATGATAGGAACCTCTGGTGGTATGAAGAACAGAGAAGTGTGCCTTTATGAAAGTCATCAAAATTTCACAGAACCACCATGGTTCTATAACATTTCTGTCTACTGTAGGTGGAATTGCAATCTCACTAAAACCTAGCTACGATAGGGATTTGCTTTAATCCAGGAACACTCCACTTTTAAGTGTGCTAAAATAATCTGTTTTGGTATAATTCAATGTTTTGTATTTTATGTTTATATGTTATACATATTTGTGTGTGTGTGTTATTTTATGTGTGTGTGTATATATATACACACACATATGTACATATATATGTATTGTGTGTGCTATTTTATATATATATATATATTCACTTTTCCAAGGATAATTATGTTATATTGCTTTATTAATTGATGAGTAGTACAACTGGTCATTGATGCAGAATATTTTTTAAACTTCTGTTTCTAGGCATAAACACTGAGAACCATTTGCAACAATTAAGTGCAAAGTGAACTCCATTACACACTTCAGTGTTATTGAAGGGAATTATTTTAAAAGCATTCTATGCTTGCTACACAAATTGTCCATTGTGGATACAGATTTATCATTGGTCACCACTTAAGTTTTTATTTTAATTCCAATTAGATAATATACAGAATATTCGTTGTCGATATATAATATGGTGATTCATCACTTCCTTACAACATCTGGTACTCATGTGTACCATCATGTGTACTCCTTAATCCCCGTTTCTAATTTAACCCAGTCCAACCACCCTACCCTAGGTGACCTTCTGCTCTATCCTTTGAGTTGCAGATCTGTTTATTGATTTGCATTTCTTTCTTTTTTTCCCCTTTGCTCCTTTATTTTCTGAATTCACTTATGAGTGAAAACTTAATGATGTCTTTCTCTGTCTTTTTTTTTTTCTTTCTCTGTCTTATTTTGCTTGTAGTAATACTCTCTAGGTTCATTCGTGTCACTGCAAATCACAAGAATTCATCCTGTTTTTATGGCTTAATAATATTATATTATATACTGATATATCTGATGTCTACAATGTATTACATATCTATATATGTGTGCATATCTATAGATATAACATATGTTATATACCTACAGATTATATCTATATGTCTATAGAAACATACACATATATAGATACAATTTATATATCGATCTATACATATGTGTATATATACATATGTATAGATTTATATAATGGTATATATAACATATCTTATTTAGTCATTCATCTGTCCATGGACAACTAGATTCCTTCCATATTTTGGCTACTGTGGTCTAATTTACTGTATTGCTTAGGTATCCAAACTATTGAGAATATCTGTGGCTTTTAGACTTCAGCCCACATTTAATAAATTATTTGGAACAATAAAAGAAATAAAAAAGAAAAATTACTTCAAAAATAGAGATTTGTAACATATACTTATTTTGTCAAATCTTTATTATTTATTTTCTGGATTAATGAAATCTTCATCTTAAATCCTGGAATGGCATTATTCTTAAAGAGTGTACAAGGTGAAATTAATGGACTTCAAAGCAGCAGGGCTAGTGAGAACTTTGTTGCATTTTTACAGAGCAGTTCCTTTGAATTACTATTTTCAGGGTCTGCATCACCCTTTTTCTCAGACTGTAAATGATCAGGTTGAGCACTAGGGTCAGGATGGTGCAGGACCTTGTCCTCTGTGGGAGATTTGAAGGATCTAGGGCATAAATAAATGTGAACAAAAGGTGCATAGTAGACAGTCATCACAGTAAGATGGGTGCTTCAGGTCAAAGAAACACAAGGAAGAGGGTGATGCTTACAAAAACTGTGTACTCATAGACCCAGGTGTTCATGCAGGCCAGATACAACATGGCTGGTACATCATAAAATAAATTGTTGATGGCTCTGATCTATAAAAAGGGATACATAGTTTTAGATTCACTTCTCCGCCAGTCCTACCTTTCAGAAAGTGGTTGATTTTCTGTTTCTATAATTGCTGTTCTTCTTCTCTTCGATCTCCCGTTGGATTTGTAGGTGTGTTCCCTAGTTCAGATATATGAAGACACCTGACCCTTGGGAAAACCTTAAAGCATTACAGACATTATTGGAAGAATCCTTTGACCACACACTCCAAGCCCAGCAGTGTCGCTCTCCTAAAAAAGTCACCACTGTTGTGGCACCCAGATGGCTCAGTCTGTTAACCATCTGCCTTTGGGTCTGGTCATGATCCCGGGGTCCTAGGATCAGGTCACAGGTCAGGGCCTCTGCTCAATGGGGAACCTACTTCTCTCTCTCCCTCTGTTTCCCCCCCTGCTTGTGTGCCCCCAATTTCTGTCAAAAAAATAAAGAAACTCTTAAAAAAAAGGGATACATAAATCATGTGCAGTGTGGGCCCAGGAGATGATTGAGCCCATCGCCCAGGAGTTGATTGAGCCCATCATCCAAGGTCGTCTTATGATGATGACACACTCTTTTTGATCATAAAAGTAGCATAGTGGAGAGGAAAGCAAATTGTTGCATAATGATCATAAGCCACAGTGGTCAATAGTAATCCTTCTGCATCAGATAAATTAATGAAGAATAAACTCTGACTTGCAGACCCAATGAGAGAAATACACTTATTTCCAGACTGATAATCAGAAACCGTCTTGGGAACAGTACTGGAGATGTAGTTCAGGTCCATGAGGGACATGACTAAGTAGGAAATACATGGGTGTGTGTGGATGGGTGTTCAGGAGGGTTAGGATGATAGTGGATAGGTTACCAAACAGAGCCATTAGGAAAATAAGAAAACTAGAGTGAAGAAACACAGGCCAATACTAGATGGTGGGAATAACCCCAATAAGAAGAATCAGTTGATGTTTGGTTAATATTTTCCATGGGACAGTAACTTAATTTTCCCTAAAGATAGACACCCTGTAAGTTCAAAAAAAAAATCTCTTATTAATTAATTATTTTAGTTCCACTGTGATTTATTCAAGATACATTTCAGTTCTGAAAAAAAAATTAACACATATTTTGAAAAAAAATTCCTCATAGTTAAAATCTTGATGACATATAAATGTCCATCCCTGAAATACTTCATGGAAATGTGTAAATTTGTAAAGACAATATATTTTTGTGACTTTATTAAATACATATATTTTATTTTCCTGTGTAAGTTTAGTTATTATCACCATCCAGCTTTGCATTTGTTAAGTATGCATTATAAGACTATGTAAATGCATAAATTATAGACCCATTCTTGAATATATTTTATTACACTTTGGCAGTGATTTTTTTCCATTTATAATTAAGCCCAAAGATTTCTGAAACTATAGTAGTCCTACTAGGTCATGCTGTAGATATATATCCTATTGGTTTGATCATTTGGTTGTTTTGATACCAAGACACAGTATCTTCTTCTTTTTTCTGCCAGAAATCTAAAATGAAGTGTTATTGGCAACTATAAATTATAGGAAGCAGATTTTACCCTTCTCACTCAATATTCAAATGCTTTAAAGAAACTCCATTCCTGACAATTTTGTCTAGCATTTTATTGTAGCTCCTTGACTTTGCTTACACTCTCTGAAAACATCTGTATTGTTCTCCTGCTCCTCAATAACATTATGCATTGCTTTATGGCATCTTTCCTTTTTCTGCTTGACCTATTGCTTTTGTGTACTTGAAGCTCTTTCCATTTTTGATACATGTACATTTAGCTCCCATACGTATCATTCTGTCATAAAACTCAACTAACATAATAATAAAGAAGTAAATCTGCATAAGTTAAAATAGAGTGGGAAATAGAATAGAGGGTGGAATTGAGATAAGAACATTGGGGATGAAGACATTTTAAGGAACAGACACTTAAAAGGAGTAGGAGAAATGGCATTTTGAGAATATTCTAAGTAGGAAGGAGTGGAGGAAATCTTCTCCAGAAGGAATACCATCAGTGATGAAAGACCAACATGTTATGCATACAAAGGACTGTATGCTTCAGTCTCATACATTTCTAGGACCAAAGCCATCAGAATATCAAGGAATTCTTTATATGAAAGAGAGACCCACACACATATGTACACTGAATTAAAAATGACTTATATAAATGCCTGGGTGTGGGTAGTTAAGTAGGACATGTATTGCATGGAGCACTGGGTGTGGTGCATAAACATTGAATCTGAATACTAAAGAGATACAATTAAATTTTTAAAAAGGATAAATGCAAGAAACTTTTACAAAATAACTGATGTCTTCAGAGAGATGCAAGGATTTGTTAAATCCAAAGTAAAAATGCCACGTGTTTTATAAAACAAAATGCCCAATAACAATAAAAACCTTTTGTAAAATAAATGAAAATAATTAAAATAATAAATTTAATGAAAGTATCAAAAAGATAAATTAATGAGAATCAACCAGAAAGCAACAGTGAAATGCAAAATCTGACACTTAGGACAGATAAGAGAATGAGAGGAATAATATAAGATGACCCAACATATACTTATGAGCATTTCCATAAATGTATATGACATCAATTTCTTTTTGTAAAAACATTTATTTATTCTTACGTTAATAGTATAAAAAGAGCTTTTCTCTAAACCAATATATGAAGGACACTAATGAAAGATGAGGTAAAGAGCAAAGAAAAATAACATAATTAATCTATTAAATGGTATCTTCTTGAAAATACTAAATATTAGCTTGAAAACAATTTCTTGATAATCCTCAAAATGAGGTAGACTGATATCCTAAATTCTCCTTGAGAGAAATTACAGTAATATGAGATGAAATCCATGCAGTCATGCATATAAAATAAAATGTTTCACAATACTGTTGTATATTTTATATGTGAACAATACATTCTAGGATATGAAGCAAAGCTCTGAATGCATATCCTCAGACATAACGTGGTGTGTGACTATGTTGATAGATTGGAGCAGGAAAGGGAAAACATTGATGTTGTAGGAAGGGGATGACTTTTTATACATAGTGGCCTGAGTTACAAACCATGGACTGGTATTTCTGATTTAGGAATCAAGCATTACAGATGAGCATATTGTTTAAAATATTGATGAAGTACTAGGAAAAATAGTAAACAAATTTGAAGTATTTGCCTTGGCGTCAAGAAGCATAGGTTATGGAACCATCACTTTATCCTGTGGTTTGTTAATGTCATGTCCCTCCATTCTTGGAGTAATACACTAAAGTGATTAAAAAAAAGTTATTTCAGTTAGTAATTTACATGTACTCAAATTTTTGAAGATGTGCATCTCCTAATCTCCTATTAAATACCTACATCAGGATGCTGGGTCTATATGAAGAAATTGGTTTTCGATTATTGGGTGGTCACTGTCAATTTCCAGAGGAAATACTGGGAAGCTGGTTGTGTTTATAAGGTAAAGACATATTGGATCTGACATGGAAGCCACTTGAGATATTGAATATCTAGTTACAAATTCTAATGTGAAGAATTATATTTTCATGTAATATTTCATTATATTTCATGTAATATTTCATTATATTTTCATTCCCCTTCATAAAGGGGAAATAATTAGGTTATTTCCCCTTTATTTTAACTTTACCCAATGACGTAATGAAAACTAGCCCATTTAGTTTGCAAAAGATTTGCACCTGCTTCAGTCTTTTGCGTCTGGCATCAGGATTACTGACAATATTCAGTGGAGAAAAAGGGAAATAGATGGTTTCTTAATGAATAGGAGATCTAAGGCTTGAACCTGTACAAGGTCCACACATGGCAGAGAAGATAGAACTATACACTTTCTTTGACCATCTCCACAGGGTGGAAACTACCATACATCAAGATTATGTAAGGAATTATTTGTATTTAATCCTGACCAAAGTGTCTTGATGTTGATACAACCATCAATATGACTGCAGATAGCTGATGATAAATCATGTTTCAGAGAATTAAAGGAATTCTTTGGATTTCCTGTTTTAAAAGAGTTGATAAGTAGATGCATATATTTATATATTAAACTTGTATTTAAAAAGAGTCCTATTTTAACACAAAATATTTTGGCAACAATTATGAAGGAAAATTGGTTAACTGCTCAGAACTAAATAGAAATTAAAATAAAAATATAAAAGCTTTAATTAAAATGTACTATAGATGAAATGGAATCAAGAATGTATACAAGTTATTTATTTATAAATAAATTGGTTTAGTGCTTCTATATAGTCAGGTCAAGATATTTCTTGTTTCCTCTCATCTGCAGTCTTAACCATATTTTCTCTTGTTCCCTGCAAAAATACAACTTTAATCAATAGTGTAGTGAATACACACATCACTTCCAGATTCTCTCAGTGAACTCTATTTCATGTCCTGCCCTATACAAAAGTTGCCCTACGTGATTTTCCTCACAAAGAATCATCCTCCTCTTTTAATACTTCTCTGTAAATTGCTTTGTAAGTGTATATATTCAGTTTATTCCTACATCATAATGAAGAAATTCCTCTAAATAATGTCATTTATAAATAATTTGCATATTATCAGTTTTAATTTAGTTTAATAACATTTAACAAGGATTATCAGTATTACAGATACTCTTTTTCCTATGTTTCTCATGCTCCTATTCAACTGGAAATAAAACTCGAAAAATATCTCCCTTTATTGATTCACATATTTACAGAATAAAGAGATTTTTCAAATATAGGATCATTATTATAAAGATTCAATGTGGATTCCATGTGATGAGAAGTAATTTATATAAAACTATATAGTTATCCAGTGGCATATCTAGAAATGTGTCCTCTAGATACCAGACAATGTAGAATTTTCTTCTGAAGCAAATAAATGTCAAAAGTATATCATTCAGAAAAAAATATCATTCAGTTCACTAAATGAGTCTGGTCACAATAGATTTTGTCTTATTATTGCATAGCTGCAACAAGAATGTGCATTAAATTTTTTTCATTTTGCTGGGGCACCTGGGTGGCTCAGTGGGTTAAAGCCTCTGCCTTCAGCTCAGGTCATGATCCCAGGGCCCTGGGATCAAGCCCCACATTGGGCTTTCTGCTCAGCGGGGAGCCTGCTTCTCCCTCTCTCTCTCTGCCTGCCTCTCTGCCTATTGTGATCTCTGTCAAATAAATGGATAAAATCTTTAAAAAATTATCATTTTGCCTAAAATTTTGTAAGAATCTCAGTCTAAAAATGGCACCAGTTTTTATATGAATTTGGATTGCCTTCTCTTTCAAGAACTCTGTCATGCTTTTGTATGAACTTTAGCAAAATAAGCTTCTTTACTCACCTATAGGGGAAGAGTTCCCTAAAGTACCTGTCAGACCTTTTTCCCCAGTACTACTTTGAAACTACTGGCTGCACAGAATCTACCCTTGTTCATTGAAAAAATGTGTTCACACTTGTATCTGTCATGTCCATAGATAATAATTATTTTGCATTGCTTTCACTTACATAGGTTTTAAAGTATTGTGAAATGACTTTCCTAGAATGAATCAGATTACAGAGAGGAGAATCCTCTGGAGTCTTGCCAAAGACAATTCCCAACAATATCTCTTCAATGAGTTAGACATGGAATTTTTTGTGCCTTCTAATGTTTCCATAACATTTTCTATTAAAAATAATATGCAGTACAGCGTTCAGAATGCTTTAGTGACTTAGGAATGAATGCTCTTTTTAAATACTTAAGCAATGTGTATTCTTATTTGTTTAGATATTTATAGAGATTGTGCTCCTAAGGATTTTATAATACACAGAGATCTAAAATGCACAGTATTAATATGTGCATGTTACTGTTGCTTCTATATATACCTTCATGAAATATCACAATGGTGAATTAGAACTGATAAATACATAAGTCGGTAGACAGATATATGGAGAGATATCTGATTTATCAGTATATACTTTGAGTTTGGGGTCAGATTGAAGTGAAGTTTATTTTGCTTTATTGCAAAGCATGCTGCAGATTTTTGGAGCCAATGCTAGATCTAATGCTAGCAGTCTCCTACTAGAAATGTGAACTTGGATTAGTGAATTCACTCTCTGAGCCCCTACCTCACAAGTAGAGTAGATCAAAAACTTGGGATATGATCCCACACTTCTTAGAATGGATATAATGGAAAACTGAAAAAAAATAATGAGAGTTGGAGAGAATGTGGAGTAAACACATCATGAGCACTATTGATGGGACTGAAAATTAGTACAGCTATTATGGAAAGTAGTATAGAAGTTCTTCAAAATTTAAAAGTAAAGCTATCCTATGCACCAACAATCCCACATCTGAATATATACACAAATGAAATAAAATGGTATGAAATAAAATTTAAAGCTATACTTTACTCTTGTAATCATTATTGCAGTGTGACTCACTGTAGATAAAATATGGAAATTAATTTTACATATGCATTGAAAAACGAATGGAAAAATGAAATAACAGCAACATGGATGAACCTGGAGGAGACTGAGAGAAGTGAAATAAGCCAAACACAGAAAGACAAACACATTATAATTATAATTGTTTAGGAAATGTAATAGTCAATCTTTAGAAGTAAAGAGAAGAATGACAATTGTCAGTGACTAAAGGCAGTGAGAAATGGGAAGATGTAACTCAAATGCTAAATTTCCAGGATATATGTTGAAAAGATCGATTTATAGCAATTTATATGTAGTTGACAACACTGTATATTTGAAATTTTCTGTTACTGTAGACCTCACTGGTTGGTGGTGTTCTTACACACTCACACAAACACACAAGCGAAGTGAATTGGTGGATACGCACTTTGATTGTAGTGATTATTGTAAAATTTAAGTATCTTAAATGAAGCTGTGCACCTTAAATATTTAAAATTTTTGTCACTTATACATAAATAAATCTTAATAACAAAGAAAAAATATGACAAGACTGAATGGCATAATTTATACTCGATATGTCAAATCTGAGTGCCATGAGTGACCCATGCACAGTAGCTGTGATATTTTTTACCATTGTCACCACTGCCACTAAAATCAGCACACTTACCATGATATATTTTCATCCATACACACATCATCCTTGGATTTCTCAGAGACATTGTTCCTAAAAAGTTGTTCCTAAAAAGTTCCTAAAAAAAAAAAAAAAGTTGAAAAACATTCGCTGATTTTCACAAAGCATCCTACGTTGCTATCACAGATGTAACTATTTTTGCACTGGAAAGTTAGTGACAGGCAAATAAAATTTAATTTATGTTTTTTTTATTTTTATGTATATTTAAGTTAACTTCTTTTAAATGATTGTATTTATTTGTTTAAAAGAGAGCACAAGTAAAGGGAGCAGGAGAGAGATAAGCAGGCACCCCACCCATCAGGGAGACAGCTGCAGGGCTCACTGTCAGGACTCTGGGATCATGACCTGAGCCTAAGGCAGAAATTTAACTGACTTAGCAACCCAGGTGCCCCAATGTCATTTTTTAATGCCATAGTTAAACAGAAATCAGTACAGTTGGGCAAAATTTCTGTTAAAAAACAATCTTATTCCTTTGGACCCAACTATCTCCTTCATATATGGACATGTCCATAGATTGACAAAGGACGTTTACTTTTTTGAATAAAGATGGAAAGTAGACAAAAACCATTAATACTGATGCAATAAATAAATAAATAAATAAATAAATAAATAAATAAATTTGGGGAAAAAAAGAGAACCAAGGCAGAGGAAGTTGTTTAAGCTCTCCTCAACTTGCGGTAATGGTGGCAACAGAATGATTTGAGATGAATCTGTGGGGAAAGAACCAAATTTGCTGCTTGAAAAAAAGGTAAAATAAAAAGACATCTTTACAATCAATCCTTGGTTGTAGACAACTTCTCCAAAACCAGTACCTGGCACCCCTCCAACAAACAAATGGGGAAAAAATTTCTTGGATTATCTCAACAATCAGGCCGTTTTCCTCCCCTGCCTCTGCTGGGGGAGGGCTCTGGACAGCACTCAGCTGGGCCTCCTGTGCAGGGGCTGTACAGGCTGACCGGGCTGACCAGTCCCCCTCTTCCACAGCCACCAGACCCTCCTGCCCCCAGATCCAGGAAAGAACTAGGAAATGCTTATTTTCTACCATCACTGTTGAGGATTTCACTCTCCTAAGCTTTATTCCCTCAGTTTCATGTGAGCCCATGGAAATCCTACCCAATATGACTCAACACTGTCCTTACAAAGACCCTCATTGATTTCCCTTCCAGAGAACAGATTTATGAACTAGCTCCTAAACCGTTTTCTAAAATAAACAGTGTAACTCTGCTCAATCAGACTCCAGTCAAAATGTTCTGTTTCCAAACTTGACCAACTCTTCCACAGATGACATCACTCGTTTCCTAAACTGACATGGGAATGACTTCCATCCAGTCAATAATCCACACTGTCTGGGCACCTGGGTGGCTCAGTTGTTTGAGTGACTGCCATCAGCTTAGGTCATGATCCTGGAGTCCCATGATCAAGTGACGCACCAGGATCCCAGCTCCAAAGGGAAATCTGCTTCTCCCCCTGAACTTCTCCCCTCTCATGCTCTCTTTCTCACTCTCAAAAAAATAAATAAAATCTTTAAAAAATCCGCAATGCAAAGAACTCACCCAAAAGGATTAACAGCTCTGTGATCATGTCCTACACGTGCGGGAAATCAGCTGTACTCCTCTGAAATAAAATTTAGGCTACCTAGGCCATACTAAAGCATTCTTTTTTTAAGATTTTATTTATTTGACACAGATAGAGATCTCAAGTAGGCAGAAAGGCAGGCAGAGAGAGAGGGGAAGTAGGCTCCCTGCTGAGCAGAGAGCCCAATGAATTGTGGGCCTTGATCCCAGGACCCTGAGACCATGACCTGAGCTGAAGGCAGAGGCTTAACACTCTTAGCCACCCAGGTGCCCCTAAAGCATTCTTTATTTAGTTGCAATCTCCTGCCTCTTCAGGTGATCCATAACAGGATCTGAACTCAAAATTCATTTCCTTTCTCAGTGCATAATATGTCTGTTTCAAATTCAATTATTGTTCTCAAAATCCCTTGTGTTGAAATTCTCACATTTGCATGTCCATTTTCATTCATATATTTACTATATATTTTGTCAGAGAGAATTTTTTGTATTAAACTGATCATATTTATATGGATATATTACCATTTAGTGTAGGTCTTACTTTAATTTTCCATAAACTGAGAAAAGTACATTGATGAATATAGATATCAGCTATTGATTCAAATATCAATTCCAGCATATTTACTATCATTTCACAATAGATTATAAGATACAGCAGCAATTCTTTCAAGATTTCAATAATGTTTTGTTGTGGGTTTAAAGAGAGCTTCATTTTTTTTTTTAAGCACACAAGTACATACTCAATTTATTTACTTTTTAAGTTTTAATTAGATATCTAAATGAAAATAGGAGATATATAGATATATAAAAATACATATCTTTTAAACTGACTTTAGTCAACTAAAATTTCCTTTTCCCTTTCACTTCCCATAGTTAATGAAATGCTTGAATGTATCATCAATTATAATATTTTGTTAAAATTGTTCTTTATTATTTCTAATCATAATTAACTTAAGCATTTGCAGAGGTATCTCAACCTTAAATGATAAATAAAAATAAAAATACCAGGAGGCATGTACCATTTACCAGCTTTCATAGTTACAAACTTACTGGTTTGGAGAGCTGACATTGGTCCTCCCATCATCAATGGAATGAAGTCATTTTTCTGAGTCAACTTTGAATATTTTTCAAAGCAGTCTGTGTACTTTTCTCTCATCCCTACACTTAACATTTGAGATAACTCCATAAAGACTAAACATGAATCATGATTTCAGGATATCTTTGGAGATTAAGGATAACACGTAGTGTTTTGTGTGTGTATTCACTTGACAATGTCCACTGAGATACAAATAAGGTGAAAATACCAATTGCCCCCCATGTCCCTGGGACAAAGTTTAGAAATGGCTTCTGATACTTTGTTTAGCTGATTTTTTTTTCTTTAAAGATTTTATTTATTCATTTGGCAGAGATAGACACAGTGAGAGAGGGAACACAAGTAGGGTAAGTGGGAGAAGGAGAAGGAAGCTTCCAGTGGAGCAGGGAGTCTCATACAGGGCTTGATCCCAGGACCCTGGGATCATGACCTGAGGTGAAGGCATATGCCTAATGACTGAACCGCCCAGGCTCCCCATGTGTATCTGTTTTAATAGTTGAGGTCAAAGTCAATCCAGAGGGTAAACAAATATACTTATTCAGACTTTTTGAATGTTATGTCTTCATGTGTATGTTCTTTCTATATTTTGCATATTAAGCCCTTATTGGATATATTATTTGCAAATATCTTCTACCAAATGGAAGATTGCCTTTTTATATTGTTGATGGTTTCTTTCACCGTGCATTAAAAAAACAAACAAACAGACAAACAAAAATACCCTTCTGTAGTCCCAAGAGTTTAATGTGGTTTCTAGTTCTCTTGACAGAGAAGTCTTATCTAGAAATCTGTTTCTATGACTGATGTCAAGTCACTAATTTCCTTTCCGAGAAATTTTTGATAATATCCATTTCGAGTTTATATTTGTGTGTGATGGAGTAAGTGGCACAATTTAATTGTTTGCCGTTAAGCCATCGAGTTGTCACAGCACCTATTACTGAAAAGACCACCCTTTCTCTCATTGTACATTCTTATCCACTTTTTTGTAGATTAACTGATTACATATGTGTGAGTTTTTTCTGAGTTACTTTGTTGCATTGACCTATGTGCCAGTTTCTATGACAGCTCCATAGGGTTGAGTTTTATTATTATTATTATTATTATTATTATTATTATTATAGATTTAGCTTTGTAATAGCTTGAAACCTGGGCTTTTGATATTTCCGGTTTTGTTCTTTTGTCTCAAGATGGCCTTTGCTCTTGGGTTACCACACTGTTTTAATTACTATCACTTTATAGTTAATTTTCAAAACAGGAACACTGAGTCTTCCCATCTTATTCCTTCTCAAAGTTATTTTAGTGCACGAAGGTTTCTCTTTTGTTAATATGTTGCATTATATATATTTACATTCATATGTTGAAGAAACCTGGCATTCCAGGATTAAATCCAACTAGGTCATATTGTATAATACTCTTCATGTACTGATGAATTCTGAGTGCCAAGATTTTATTAGAAGCTTACATAAAGACTGATATCCAGATCAATATCATTTATAGAATTTGTAAGAAGGCAATGTTGTCCTTATAGAATGAGTTAGTATGTATTCTTACCTCTTCTGGTTTTTGAAAGAGTTGGAAAAAAATTGGTGTGAATTTGTTCTTGTACACTTGGGAAAATTAACCAGTGAAGTCATTTGGCTCAAGGACTTTCTCAGCTGAATGTATTAAATTATGAATTCAATCTCCTTACTAGTTATAGATGAACTCAAATTTTATATTTCTTCATGACTCACTCTTGGTAGTATTTTCTTTCTGGGAATTAGTGTATTTGTTCATGGTTATCCAACATGTTAATGTCTATTTATTAATATTGGATTCATTATTTTTATATCTATAAAACTTACAATAATGTGCCCTCTCTCACTGCTTATTTTAATATTTTCAGGTTTATTTTGTTTATTTTTTTCTGGTTAATATAGCTAAAGTTTTGTTAATTTTCAAAGAATCTTGCTTTAGTTTTGATGTAGTTCTTTGATGTTTTTTTCTATACTATTATTAGTTATCTCTGCTTTAATCTTTATTACTGCTTCACTTTCATTAGCTTTAGATTTAACTTTTTTTTCTTTTTCTAGTTGATTATGTTATAACAGTTTCCTGTTGATTTGAGAAATTTCTTTTTTAATTCAAAATTTTACTACAATTATTTCTTTAGCACCTTTTATCTCAACTTCATAAGCTTCAGTATCTTTATTTCTAAGTTACATATGCTTCAGGTTGTTTTTTTTTAATATCTATTGTAAATCCTTAAGCCTTTTGTATTTTAATAGTGTATTGTTTCATATCCATATAATTGAGTTCTAGTTTTTCTTCTGTTATTCATGGCTAAGTGTCATTACATTTTATCAGAAAAGATATTTTATGTGTTTCAATATTTTAATGCTTGTTACAACTAATTTCCTGGCCTAACATATGTTCAATCTTGGAGACTGGTCCATAGCGATTAAGGAAATTGCATAATCAGGTATTGTTTAGGGAAGTGTTTTGTATATATCTGTTAAGGCTGATTAGTTTATATTTTAAATGACCCACACCATTTATTTATTTGTTTATTTATTTATTTTTTTATTTATTTTCAGCATAATAGAATTCATTGTTTATGCACCACACTCAGTGATCCATGCAATATGTGCCCTCCAAAATACCCACCACCTGGTGCCCCCAACCTCCCACTCCCTGCCCGCCCCTTCAAAATCCTCGGGTTGTTTTTCAGAGTCCATAGTCTCTCATGGTTCATCTCCCCTTCCAATTTCCCTCAACTCCCTTCTCCTCTCCATCTCCCCATGTCCTCCATGTTATTTGTTTTGCTCCACAGATATGTGAAACCATATGATAATTGACTCTCTCTGCTTGACTTATTACACTCAGCATAATCTCTTCCAGTCTCACCCCGTTTTTTTAATGTAACTACTGTCTGGATGTTCAATCCATGATTGAAAGAGCAATCCTGAAGTTTCTAGCTATTATTTAAAGCAGTCTCCAACCAGTTTTCCATTCAGTTATTCCAATATTAGCTTTCCATAATATGGGAATTTGAAATTTGGTGCATATATGTTTATAATTGTTATATCTTCTTAGTTCAATTTCAACGTAAAAAATACATAATGTCTATCTCTTAAGAACAAGTTCTGACATAAAGTCCACTTTGTCTGATGTTAATAAAACTCCGTATTTTTCTGTCTATGCTTTTCATGGATTATGTATTCTTTTCACGATCTTTCATTTTAATGGTATTGAGCCTTTATAAATTGAAATTGAATATATTACACAGAGTATATATATTCATTCTGACAATGTATATCAGAACTGGGGTACTTAATCCACTTCTATTTAGCATGATTTCTGATGAGTAGAGAATATATTTTGCCATTTGTTTTCTGCATGTCTTACAATTTATTTGTTTCTTATTCTCTCAGCACAGCTGTGTGTGTGTAATTGATTTCCTTTTTAGTGGCATGCTCAAAATCCCTTTCCTTTTCTTTTGTATAAACAGAGACCTTCTTTAATGTTATAATGAGGATTAGGTATTATATATTAAAGATTTAAAATTTCAATTTGAATTGTTACTTAATTTTTTGATATGGTTCAAGTATTTATTTAAATTCTAATTACTTAACATATAGGGTCATAATGGTTTTAGGAGTAGAATTTCGTGATTCATCTCTTCTATAGAACATCCAGTGCCCATCAAAAGTGTCCTTAATACCATTATCCATTTAGCCCATTCCCCACCCACCTCTCTCCATCAGCCCTCAGTTTGTTAACTATATTTAAGAGTCTCTTAGGATTTGCTTCCATCTCTCTCTCTTTTTTCTCCTTCCACTATATTCATCTGTTTTTCCTTAATTTAATCATATGTAAACTCTATTAGTATACATAACTCTTCCTCATTTTAGATATTCATTTCATGAATTAACTCTTTACATTTCATATACAGACCAATAATCTCATACATGTGTCTTATAATTTCTTTAGGAAATTAAACTTAAGCTTACAAATTAACTTACAAATAAACTTAAGCTTACAACATTATTTTATTTCAACCTGAATATCTCCCTTTGACATTTACTGTAAGACAGGTCTAGTAATAAACTTTTACTACATTTATGTACCAGAAAATGTCTTAATGTCTTTCTTTCTTTTTAGAAGGAAAAATTTTCAGTTATAATATTTTCAATACCCCAACATATAAGAGTGAAATTTGCAAATCTTAGAGCTGAGAAAACTGTCCTGACAGAAGCTATGGCAAGGAAAGTCTTTACACATGGAGGGAAGAACATCAGAATAACATCAGACCTGTCCACAGAAATCTGGAAGACTGAAAAAGCTGGCAAGATATATCCAGGATACTAAATGAGAAGAATGCACAGTCATGACTACTTTATCCAGAAAGGCTGTCTTTCAGCATGGAAGGAGAGATAAAGAGTTTCCAGGGCAGACAGAAACTGAATAATATGTTATTAACAAGTCATTCCAGCCAGAAATCTTAAGAGAGATTCTTTAAGCAATGAGACCCCAAGAGTAACATGCACCAGAAAGGAACAGAGACAATCTACAGAAACAGGGACTTTGCAGGCAATGCAGTGGCAGCAAATTCATACCCTTCAATAACTACTTTGAATGTAAATGGGCTCAATGCTCCAAACAAAGGACAAAAGATATCACATAAGATAAAATATATCACATAGGACCATCCATATGCTGTCTACAGGAGACAAATTTTGGACCTACCCAGACCTCCAGACTGAAAGTATGGAGATGAAGATCCATTTATAGCACTATTGATCTCAAAAGAAAGGTGAGGTACCAATCTTCATATCAGACATAATAGATTTTAAACCAAAGACTGTAATAAGAGGTGGAAAGGGATGATATATCATACTTAAAAGGTCTATCCAACAAGAAGATCTAACAATTTTAAATATCTATGTCCCAAAAATGGGAGTAGCCAATTAATAAATAAAGAAACATACTTATAATCATACATTTATACTAGGAAATTCAACACTCCACTCAAAGCGATGGACAGATCATCCAAGCAGAAGATCGATCAAAAAGAAAAAAGAGCTTTGAATGACACCCTGGAAGAGATGGACTTCTAAGATATAAAGAGAACATTTAATCCTAAAACAAAAGAATACCAATTCTTTTGAGCTGCAAACAGGACTTTATCCAAAACAGATCAAATACTGGGTCACAAATCAGTTCTTCACCAATATCAAAATATTGAGATTTTCCCCTGTGTTTATTCAGACAATAATGCTTTGAAACTGGAACCCAATCAGAAGAGGAAATTTGGAAGGAATTTAAACAATTAGAGGTTAAAGAGCATACTGCTAAAGCATGATTGGGCCAACCAGGAAATTGAAGAAGAACTTAAAAAATTTATTGAAACTAATAAAATTAAAACACATGACTTCGCCTATCCCCCCAACCCCCCATGTTGTTTCTCCATGTCCTCATATCAGGGAGATCATATGATAGGAGAAGAATAAATGAAACAAGGTGGGATTGGGAGGGAGACAAACCATAAATGACTCTAAATCTCACAAAACAAACTGGGGGTTGCTGGGGGGAGGTGCGGTTGGGAGAGGGGGAGGGGGTTATGGACATTGGGGAGGGTATGTGCTATCGTGAGTGCTGTGAAGTGTGTAAACCTGGCGATTCACAGACCTGTACCCCTGGGGATAAAAATACATTATATGTTTATATAAAAAAAAATTGGAAGGGGAGGCGAACCATAAGAGACTATGGACTCTGAAAAACAACCTGAGGGTTTTGAAGGGTCAGGGGTGGGAGGTTGGGGGAACAGGTGGTGGGTAATGGGGAGGGCACGTTTTGCATGGAGCACTGGGTGTTGTGCAAAAAGAATGAATACTGTTACGCTGAAAAAATAAATAAATTAAAAAAAAACCACATGACTTTACAATCCATGGGATACAGAAAAGCTGGTCTGTAGAGGGAATTACATAGTCATCCAAGATTGTTGCAAAAATGTAGAAAAATCCAAAATGCACAAGCTAACCTTACACCTAAAGGACCTAGTGAAAGAATGGCATGTGGAGCCGAAACCAGGCAGTATAAAAGAAAGAATAAAGACTAGAGCAGAAATCTATGAAATAGTAACTTGAAGAACAGCACAGCAGATCACCAAAAGTGCGAGCTTGATCTCTGAATGAATTAATAAGATTGAAACCTCTGGCCAGACTTATCCTAAAGAAAAGATAAAGGACCCACATTAATAAAAGCGGGAGGGAAAGGAGAGAGATCATGACCAATGCAAAAGAAACAGAGAATTGTTAGAACATATTTTCAGCACGTATATGCCAACAAACTGGGCCATCTGGAAGAAATGGATGCACTCCTAAAAACATATAAACTACTAAATCTTAATCAGGAAGAAAGAGAAAATCTCAACAGACCATAACCAGCAAGGAAGTTGAAGCAGTAATCAAAAACTTAACAACAACAACAATAAAAAAAAAAAAAAAAAGAGTCCAGAGCCAGATAACTTCCATGGGAATTCTACCAAACATTTATAGAAGAAATCATACCTATACTGTTGAAGTTGTTTCCAAAAAATTGAAATGGAAGGAAAGATTTCAAACTCATTTTATGTGGCCAAATATTATCTTCATCCTAAAAGCAGAGAAAGACCCAATCAAAAATGAGAATTACAGACCAGTAATGCTGAAAATTCAAATGTCAAATCACACTGCAAGATATTAGCTCATAGGATCCAATGGTTGATTAAAACTCCTCAAAATATAAGGATAGAGGGAAAAAATCTCATATCATAAAAGTCATCTATGAAAAACCCACCACAAATGTTCTCAATGGGGAAAAACTGAGAGCTTTCCCATTAAGGTCAGGAATATGACAGGGATGCCCACTCTCACTAGTTTTGTTAGATAGTACTAGAAGTCCTAGCCTCAGCATTCGGACAATAGCAAAGAAGTCAAACTGTCTCTCTTTGCATAGGACAATATACTTTATGTGGAAAACACAAAAGACTCCACCCCTAAAAAACTTGAACTCACACAACATTTCAGCAACGTGGCAGGATACAAAATCAATACACAGAAATCAGTTGCTTGGGAGGCAAAATGGCGGAGAAGTAGGAGGTACTATATCAACCGATCCCCTAAAGTGAGCTTATTATCTACCAAAGCACTCTGATCACCCATGAAATCAGCCTGAGATTAGAATTATACACTTCTGTGCTCGCTTCAGCAGCACATATACTAGAATTATGCACTTCTGGATTTCTATGGGAGCTGAAGATGCCAGTGGAAAGGTAAAGCAAAGTAGGAACATCAGATGGATATCTGAAGATAAACAAAAGGAGGAGGAAGCAACCAGAAGCAAGCCATTGGAAAGTAATACACCAATACGAGAATGCCCTGTATTTGGGGACCTGCATTAACTTGGGGTCTAGTTGAAAGCACTCAAAAAGAGCAAAAGATCTTAAGGGGAAATTGGTGGAATCAAGCAGTTAGGGACAGGGGCTTAAGCTCATGGACCCAGGGTGTCCACCACTGGTGCTGAGCCAGAGAGAGTGCAGGGAAGAAGCCAGGCCTTAGTCCCTAAATCGCAGGTGCACGTGAGAGCATCTGGATTGCAACACACATGAGAGAGTCTGGTGTGGATGCCAGGGAGCACTCTCTAGAACCACAACCTTTTGCACTCTGTACACACGCTGTGCGAAAAGGGTCTCAGTCGCGCTCCACACCCTCCCCTGACAGAGGTCCATGCAGGTGCTAGTCAGTGATCTCTAGGAGGGGGAGTCTCTGAACACTCCCAATCCAGGAGAGCATGAAAATCTCAGTGTGATATCTCTGGTTGGGATCTCTCTGGTGGTCTTGACCTGTCCAGACAGCTGAGGCAAAGGCAACTACTGAAAGCCAGCTCTCTGGACTGGTACTTCTTGTGGTTTTGGGAAAAAGTGGGAATTCCAGCAACCCCTGAGGCCATGATTGGGGACATGCTCTGCCAGTGGCAGAGGGGGAATTTATGGGCTCAGGAGCACCCAGAAGGGAACTTACTGAGGCTTCTCTCCGAGATGGAGGTCTGGGTGCAGTGTGTTTTCCTCTACACCTCCAAAGAACCACCAAAAGCCACCAAGGGAAGGGGAAAAAACCCTCCAATGATCAAAAGCCTGAAAAACCAGTTTCCTCAGATCCCAGCTCCTTGATAGGGGGGCCAGATTACTCAACTCTAGAAAAACTGCCTGAAAAACCATGCAGCATATCCCCTCCTCCAGAAAGCAAGCCAGGACAAAACAAAACAAACAAACAAACAAAAAACAAGAGGACAATCGCCACTACTTCATAGATACAACTTTTATTTTTAATTCATTCCCACTATTCTCATTCTTTTAAAATTTTTAATATAATTTTAACCTATTAACCATCACAATGAGATGTTCAGTACAACAAATTCCATAATAACCTTTTAACTTGAACTTCTTTGATATATATACCTGTGTTTTTCCTTTGCTTTTCTAATTTTTTTACTTTATTATTTTATTATTTTATTTTATTATTATTTTTTAATATTCATATAGAGATAAGCTTCGAGGTAATCCCCTTTACCAAGTCAATGCTACCCCTCTATATAAACCAGTTTAATCCCCCTTTATCTCAGGAAATGAGTCCTTTAACAAATATATCAAGATACATCCAGGGAGAATTAAAATATCCTTACTCGACCACACTGAGAATTTATAACCATGCTCCCATCTTTTTCATCTGTCAGTGTTCCTATGTATTTGTTTTTGCTCTGATAGCATATAAATCTTATATTGGGGTTCAATATGGCTGTTTTTTTCTTGTAATTTAATTTTGTTTGTCTTTATGTTTGTCTGTTTATGTTTGTATACTTTATAAATCTTATCTTTGGGGCCCATTTGCTCTGGGTCTTCTCTTTTCTTTTTTTCTTTTCTTTTTTTCCTCTCTCTCTCTTCTATCTCTCTCTCCCTTTCTCTCTCTTTTTTTCTTTTTTCTTTCTATTTGTTGGGGACTCCCGATTGCTCAGAAGCATTCCAGAGTGCACCTTGTCTGCACCACAGTTGATACATTCAGCTACACATCCCTTCATCCATCTATCACCACAATAACTAGGAGGAGGAATGCCCAAGAGAAGAAAAATTCAGAGACTGGACCCTCTCCATCAGAGCTATTGGATATGGACATAAATAGTATGACAGAAAGGGAATTCAGGCTCACAATCATCCAGGAAATGGCCAGGTTGGAGAAAGACTTTAATGACAAAATGAAATTGATTATGGCAGAAGAGAAAACCACCTGGGATGATATTAAACATGCTCCCAATGAGTTCCAAACTAATCTAAATTCTCTAACAGCTATGGTAACGGAAGCAGAAGATAGAATTAGTGATCTGGAGGATAAATTGAGAGAGAAAAAGGATCAGGAGAAAGCCTAGAACAAAGAGCTTAGAAGCCATGAAAACAGAATTAGGGAGATAAATGATGCCATGAAACATTCTAATGTCAGAATATTTGGAATCTCTGTGGGGGGAGGAGGAAGAAAAAAAATAGAGGATATAGGTGAAAAAATTATCCATGAAAACTTTCTGTCTGGCAAATGGAAGCAGTGTTCATGTCCTAGAGGCAAAAAGGTCTGCCCCCAACATCATGAAATCCAGAAAGCCCCTAAGACACTATGAAGAAGCATAATTTTAGACAGGAACTCTTGAAAGAAGCTAGGAAGAAGAGATTCCTTAGGTACAGAGGATGGCCCATCAGCATAATGTCAGACCTGTCTACAGAAACCTGGCAAACCAGAAAGGATGGACAAGATGTATTCAAGGCACTAAATGAGAAGAACATGCAGCCAATAATACTTTATCCAGCAAGACTGGCTTTCAAAATGAATAGAGAGATAAAGAGTTTCCAAAGACCAGCAAGGTTTAAGAGTATGTGACCACCAGGGTGGCACTACAAGAAATCCTAAGGGGGGTTCCATAAAAGAGGAAAAAAAAAAAACACAAGAATTTCATTGAACAGAAATTTATGCAGACAATCGATAGAAACAAAGACTTCACAGGTAACACGATGTCAATAAAAATGTATATCCCCAATAATCACTGTCAACGTGAATGGCTTAAATGCTGTCATAAAAGGACACAGGGTCGCAGATTGGATAAAATTACAGGAACCATCTGTATATAGTCTCCAAAAGACCCATTTTAAACCTAAAGATACATCCAGACTGAAAGTGAATGGATGGAGAAGCATCTTTCATGGCAATGGGCCTCAAAAGAAGGATGGGGTGTGATTTTCATATCAGATAAATTAGATTTTAAACTAAAGACTGTAGTCATAGATACAGAAGGACACAACATAATTCTTTTTTTAAAATTTTTATTTATTTCTTATTTTTTTTATGAACATATAATGTATTTTTATCCCCAGGGGTACAGGTCTGTGAATCGCCAGGTTGACAAACTTCACAGCACTCACCATAGCACATACCCACCCCAATGTCCATAACCCCCTCCCCCTCTCCCAACCCACCCTCCCCCCAGCAACCATCAGTTTGTTTTGTGAGATTAAGAGTCACTTATGGTTTGTCTCCCTCCGAAACCCATCTTGTTTCATTTATTCTTCTCCTATCCCCTAACCAACCATGTTGCCTCTCCATGTCCTCATATCAGGGAGATCATATGATAGTTGCCTTTCTCTGACTGACTTATTTCACTAATCATGATACCCTCTAGTTACATCCACGTCGTCACAAATGGCAAGATCTCATTTCTTTTGATGGCTGCATAGTATTCCATTGTGTATATATAGCACTTCTTCTCTCTCCATTCATCTGTTGATGGACATCTAGGTTCTTTCCATAGTTTGGCTATTGTAGACATTGCTGCTATAAACACTCGGGTGCACATGCCCCCTCGGATCACTACGTTTGTATCTTTAGGGTAAATACCCAGTAGTGCAATTGCTGGGTCATAGGGTAGTTCTATTTTCAACATTTTGAGGAACCTCCATGCTGTTTTCCAGAGGGGTTGTACCAGCTTGAATTCCCACCAACAGTGGAGGAGGGTTCCCCTTTCTCCGCATCCTCGCCAGCATCTGTCATTTCCTGACTTGTTAATTTTAGCCATTCTGACTGGTGTGAGGTGATATCTCATTGTGGTTGTGATTTGTATTTCCCTGATGCCGAGCGATGTGGAGCACTTTTTCATGTGCCTGTTGGCCATCTGGATGTCTTCTTTGCAGAAATGTCTGTTCATGTCCTCTGCCCATTTCTTGATTGGATTGTTTGTTCTTTGGGTGTTGAGTTTGCTAAGTTCCTTATAGATTTTGGATACTAGCCCTTTATCTGATATGTCATTTGCAAATATCTTCTCCCATTCTGTCAGTTGTCTTTTGGTTTTGTTAACTGTTTCCTTTGCTGTGCAAAAGCTTTTGATCTTGATGAAGTCCCAATAGTTCATTTTTGCCCTTGCTTCCCTTGCCTTTGCCAATGTTCCTAGGAAGATGTTGCTGCAGCTGAGGTCAAAGAGGTTGCTGCCTGTGTTCTCCTCAAGGATTTGGATGGATTCCTTTCTCACATTGAGGTCCTTCATCCATTTGGAGTCTATTTTCGTGTGTGGTGTAAGGAAGTGGTCCAATTTCATTTTTCTGCATGTGGCTGTCCAATTTCCCCAGCACCATTTATTGAAGAGGTTGTCTTATTTCCATTGGACATTCTTTCCTGCTTTGTCGAAGATTAGTTGAGCATAGAGTTGAGGGTCTATTTCTGGGCTCTCGATTCTGTTCCATTGATCTATGTGTCTGTTTTTGTGCCAGTACCATGCTGTCTTGATGATGACACCTTTGTAATAGAGCTTGAAGTCTGGAATTGTGATGCCACCAACTTTGGCTTTCTTTTTCAATATTCGTTTGGCTATTTGAGGACTTTTCTTTTTCCATATAAATTTTAGGATTATTTGTTCCATTTCTTTGAAAAAAATGGATGGGATTTTGATAGGGATTGCATTAGGTAGAATTGCTTTAGGTAGAAAATAGACATTTTCACAATATTTATTCTTCCAATCCAGGAGCATGGAACATTTTTCCACTTCTTTGTGTCTTCCTCAATTTCTTTCATGAGTACTTTATAGTTTTCTGCATATAGATTCTTAGCCTCTTTGGTTAGTTTTATTCCTAGGTATCTTATAGTTTTGGGTGCAATTGTAAATGGGATTGACTCCTTAATTTCTCTTTCTTCTGTCTTGTTGTTGGTGTACAGAAATGCAACTGATTTCTGTGCATTGATTTTATATCCTGACACTTTAGTGAATTCCCGTAGGAGTTCTAGCAGTTTGGGAGTGGAGTCTTTTGGGTTTTCCACATATGGTATCATATCATCTGTGAAGAGTGATAGTTTGACTTCTTCTTTGCCGATTTGGATGCCTTTAATTTCTTTTTGTTGTCTGATTGCTGAGGCTAGGACTTCTAGCACTATGTTGAATAGCAGTCGTGATAATGGACATCCCTGCCAAAGCGGGCATCTGTCATTCCTGACCTTAGAGGAAAAGCTTTCAGTTTTTCTCCATTGAGAATGATATTTGTGGTGGGTTTTTCATAGATGGCTTTGATAATATTGAGGTATGTGCCCTTTATCTCTACACTTTGAAGAGTTTTGATCAGGAAGGGATGCTGTACTTTGTCAAATGCTTTTTCAGCATCTATAGAGAGTATCATGTGGTTCTTGTTCTTTCTTTTATTAATGTGTTCTATCACATTGATTGATTTGCGGATGTTGAACCAAACTTGGAGCCCTGGAATAAATCCCACTTGGTCGTGGTGAATAATCCTTTTAATGTTCTGTTGAAGCCTATTGGCTAGTATTTTGGTGAGCATTTTTGCATCTGTGTTCATCAAGGATATTGGTCTGTAGTTCCCTTTTTTGGTGGGATCCTTGTCTGGTTTTGGGATCAAGGTAATGCTTGCCTCATAAAATGAGTTTGGAAGATTTTCTTCCATTTCTATTTTTTGGAACAGTTTCAGGAGAATAGGAATTAGTTCTTCTTTAAATGTTTCGTAGAATTCCCCTGGGTAGCCGTTTGGCCCTGTGCTTTTGTTTTTTTGGAAAATTTTGATGACTGTTTCAATCTCCTTACTGGTTATGGGTCTGATCTGTTTTTCTATTTCTTCCTGGTTCAGTTGTGGTAGTTTATATGTCTCTAGGAATGCATCCATTACTTCCAGATTGTCAAATTTGTTGGCATAGATTTGCTCATAGTATGTTCTTATAATTGTCTCTATTTCTTTTTTGTTAGTTTTGATCTCTCCTCTTTCATTCCTGATTTTATTTATTTGGGTCCTTTCTCTTTTCTTTTTGATAAGTCTGGCCAGGATTTTATCAATCTTATTAATTCTTTCAATGAACCATCTCCTAGTTTTGTTGATTTCTTCTATTTTTTTGTTTGTTTTCTTTTTCATTGATTTCTGCTCTGATCTTTATGATTGCTCTTCTCCTTCTGGGTTTAGGGTTTCTTTCTTGTTCTTTCTCCAGCTCCTTTAGCTGTAGGGTTAGGTTATATACTTGAGACCTTTCTTGTTTCTTGAGAGAGCCTTGTAGTGCTATATATTTTCCGCTCAGGACTGCCTTTGTTGTGTGCCACAGATTTTGAACCGTTGTGTTTTCATTATCATTTGTTTTCATGAATGTTTTCAATTCTTCTTTAATTTGCTGGTTGACCCATTCATTCTTTAGAAGGATCCTGTTTAGTCTCCATGTATTTGGGTTCTTTCCAAATTTCCTCTTGTGATTGAGTTCTAGCTTCAGAGCATTGTGGTCTGAAAATATGCAGGGAATCATTCTAATCTTTTGATACTGGTTGGGACCTGATTTAGGACCCAGGATGTGATCTATTCTGGAGAAGGTTCCATGTGCACTAGAGAAGAATGTGTATTCTGTTGCTTTGGGATGAAATGTTCTGAATATATCTGTGATGTCCATCTGGTCCAGTGTGTCATTTAAGGTCTTTATTTCCTTGTTGGTCTTTTGCTTGGATGATCTGTCCATTTCATTGAGGGGAGCGTTAAAGTCACCTACTATTATTGTATTATTATTGATGTGTTTCTTTGATTTTGTTATTAATTGGTTTATATAGTTGGCTGCTCCCACGTTAGGGGTATAGATATTTAAAATTGTTAGATCTTCTTGTTGGACAGACCCTTTGAGTAGGATATAGTGTCCTTCCTCATCTCTTATTATAGTCTTTGGCTTAAAATCTAATTGATCTGATATAAGGATTGCCACCCCAGCTGTCTTCTGATGCCCATTAGCATGGTAAATTATTTTCCACTGCGTCACTTTAAATCTGGAGGTGTCTTCATATCGAAAAAGAGTTTGTTGTAGGCAACATATAAATTATTTTTGTTTTTTTATCCATTCTGATACCCAGTGTCTTTTGATGGGGGCATTCAGCCCATTAACATTCAGGGTAACTATGGAGAGATATGAATTTTGTGCCATTATATTGCCTGTAAGGTGACTGTTACTGTATATTGTCTCTGTAACTTTCTGATCTACTACTTTTAGGCCCTCTCTTTGCTTAGACTCTCAATATTTCCTGTAGAGCTGGTTTGGTGTTTGCAAATTCTTTCAGTTTTTGCTTGTCTTGGAAGTTTTTATCTCTCCTTCTATTTTCATTGATAGCCTAGCTGGATATTGTATTCTTGGCTGCGTGTTTTTCTCATTGAGTGCTCTGAATATATCATGCTAGCTCTTTCTGGCCTGCCAGGTCTCTGTGGATAAGTCTGCTGACAATCTAATATTTTTACCATTGTATGTTACAGACTTCTTTACCCGGGCTGCATTCAGGATTTTCTCTTTGTCACTAAGACTTGTCAATTTTACTATTAGGTGACGGGGTGTGGACCTCTTCTTGTTGACTTTGAGGGGGGTTCTCTGCACCTCCTGGATTTTGATGCTTGTTCCCTTTGCCATAATAGGGAAATTCTCTCCAATAATTCTCTCCAATAGACCTTCTGCTCCCCTCTCTCTTTCTTCTTCTTCTGAATCCCAATTATTCTAATGTTGTTTCATCTTATGGTATCACTAATCTCTCAAATCCACCCCTCATGGTCCAGTAGCTGTTTGTCCCTCTTTTGTTCGGCTTCTTTATTCTCTGTCATTTGGTCTTCTAGATCACTAATTCTTTCTTCTGCCTCATTGATCCTAGCAGTGAGAGCCTCCATTTTTGATTGCACCTCATTAATAGCTTTTTTTTTTTTATTTCAACTTGGTTAGATTTTAGTTCTTTTATTTCTCCAGAAAGGGCTTTTATATTTCCAGAGAGGTTTTTTCTAATATCTTCCATACCTTTCTCGAGCCCGGTTAGTAACCTTCAGAATTGTCATTCTGAACTCTAGATCTGACATATTACCAATGTCTGTGTTGATTAGGTCCCTAGCCTTTGGTACTACCTCTTGTTTTTTGGGGGTGTATTTTTGCGCCTTGTCATTTTGTCCAGATAAGAGGATATGAAGGTGCAAATAAAATACTAAAAGGGTGCCAACGAGCCCAGAAAATGCACTTTAATCAAATCAGAAGAAACCCCAAATCCTGGGTGGGGGGAGAAAGGGCATAAAAAGAAGTTCAGGGGAAAAAAAAAGAAAAAAATTTAAAAAGAAAACAAATGAAAAAAATATATAAAAAATAAAGACAAAATATATATATTAGATAAACTAGTGAAAAAACATTAAAAAATGAAAAGGGTAAAAGTTTAAAAAAATTAGCAGAAGAAGAAAAAAGAAAGAAAAAAAATTGAATTAACTGCTATACTAAGGATTCATGGGGAGAAAGCCATGAGTTCTTTGCTTTGCTTTCTCCTCCTTTGGAATTCCACTGCTGTCCTAGACATTGAACCTGCTTTCCTTGGTAGATGAACTTTGTCCTTGCTGGTTTTTTTTTTGTTGTTGATCTTTGGGGAGGGGCCTGTTGTAGTGACTCTCAAGTGTCTTTGCCAGAGGCCAAATTGCACCACCCTTACTGGGGGCCAGACTATGTAATCCACTCGGGTTCGCTTTTGGGAGCTTTTGTTCCATGAACACTTTCCGTAGATTTCTGGAGTATGGGAATGAAAATGGCAGCCTCCCAGTCTCTGGGCCAGAGAAGCAGAAAGCCCAGGGCCTCACTCCTTAGTGCGCCCCCAGAGAACAGCGCCCAATCACTCCCGTATCCCAGGCCTCTAGCCATGCTCTGAGCTCACCCAGCCTGCGACTGGTTCAAGGTAACCCTGAGCTGAGAGCTCAGTCCTCAGCTCTGTCTCTGTAGCCAGCTTCCCCATTCTAATACCTGTGAGCTCTGTGACACTCCATCACCCCTGATCCTTCTGTGACTCTGCGGGACATGGGGCCATGGTGACCCCACATGGGCTTCACCCTGGTTTAGCGTCTGGAGCAATGTCTCTCAGTGGAACAGACTTTTTTTAAAAGTTCTGATTTTGTGCTCCATTGCTATGCCACTTGCTGGGAGCTGGCCTCTCCCCCCGTGGTCTATATTCCCATCGTTTTGGATTCACTTCTCCACCAGTCCTACCTTTCAGAAAGTGGTTGATTTTCTGTTTCTAGAATAGCTGTTCTTCTTCTCTTCGATCTCCTCTTGGATTTGTAGGTGTTTGCAATGTTTATATAAGCTATCTAGTTGATCTCCTGCTACCTGGTTTAATCTCAGCCTGCTACTTCTCTGCCATCTTGCGTCCTCTCTGACACAACATAATTCTTAAAGGGACTATCCACCAAGAAGATAAAACAATTGTAAATATTTAGGCCCCAATAATGGGAACAGCCAATTACATAAGACAACTGTAAATCAAGATAAAGTGCCATATTAATATTAATACAATAATAGTAGGGGATCTTAACATGCCACTCTCAGTAACAGACAGATTACCCAAGCAGAAAATCAATGAAGAAACAAGAGTATTGAGTGACACATTGGAACAGATGGACCTCATATATACAGAACATTCTACCCTAACAAAACAGAATACTCATTCTTCTCAAGTGCACATGGAACCTTCTCCAGAATAGACCACATACTGGGTCACAAAGCAGGACTCAACTGATACCAAAAGATTGAGATTATTCCCTGCATATTTAAGATCACAAAGCTTTGAAACAGGAGCTCAACTACAAGGAAAAGTTTGGAAGGAATTCCAATACCTGGAAGCTAAAGACCACCTTGCTTAAGAGTGCTTGGATCAACCAGGAGATCAAAGAGGAACTTAAACAATTCATGGAAACCAATGAAAATGAAGACACTTTGGTCCAAAACCTATGGGATACAGCAAAGGCAGTCCTAAGGGGGAAATACATAGCCATCCAAGCCTCCATCAAAAATGGAAAAATCCAGGATACACCAGCTGTCTCTACACCTCAAAGAACTGGAGAATCAACAACAAATTAAGCCAACTCCATACACAAGAAGGGAAATAATCAAGACTAGAGCAGATATCAATCATATAGAAACTAGAGATACAGTAGAATGTATCAATGAAAGCAGAAGCTGGTTTTTGGAATGAATCAATAAGGTAAATGAACCATTGGCCACACTAATCCACAAGAAAATAGAGAAGGCCCAACTTAATAAAATTATGACCGAAAAGGGAGAGATCACAACTAACACCAAGGAAATAGAAATAATCATCAGAAAGTATTACTAAGAGTTATATGGCAGTAAGTTAAGCAACCTCAATGAAATGGATGCAATCTTGGAAAATAAACTTCTAAAACTGAATCAGGAAGAAATTGACAATCAGAGTAGAACAATATCTAGTAATGAGATTGAATCAGTGGTCAAAACCCTCCCAATAAATAAGTGCCCAGGACCTGGTGGATTCCCTGGGGAATCTTACCAAATGTTCAAGGAAGAAATAATACCTATTCTTGTGAAGGTGTTTCAAACAATTGAAGCAGAAGGAACACTTCCAGACTCTTTTTATAAAGCCAAATTAACCTGATCCCCAAACCAGGCAATGACCCCACCAAAAAGGAGAATTTCAGACAAATATCCCTGATGGGTATGGATGCTAAGATTCTCAACAAGACCCTAGCTAATCGGATCCAACAGTACATTAAAAAAGATTATCCACCATGACAAGGTGGGATTCATCCCTGGTTTGCAAGGGTGGTTCAACATTCACAAATCAATCAATATGATAGAACAAATTAATAAGAAAAGAGAGAAAAAACACATTGCCCTCTTAATTGATGCATAAAGAGCATTTGACAAAATCCAGCATCTGTTCCTGATTAGAGCAGTCCAAAGTATAGGGATAGAGGGAACATTCCTCAACTTTATAAAATCTATCTATGGGTTTTATGTCCATCAACAGATGAATGGATCAAGAAGATGTGGTATATATACACAATGGAATACTATGCAGCCATCAAAAGAAATGAAAGCATGCCATTTGCGACGACGTGGATGGAACTAGAGCGTATCATGCTTAGTGAAATAAGTCAATCGGAGAAAGACAACTATCATATGATCTCCCTGATATGAGGACATGGAGAAGCAACATGGGGGGGGTAGGGGGATAGGAGAAGAGTAAATGAAACAAGATGGGATTGGGAGGGAGACAAACCATAAATGACTCTTAATCTCACAAAACAAACTGGGGGTTGCTGGGGGGAGGTGGGATTGGGAGAGGGGGAGCAGGCTATGGACATTGGGGAGGGGAGGCGAACCATAAGAGACTATGTACTCTGAAAAACAACCTGAGGGTTTTGAAGGGTCAGGGGTGGGAGGTTGGGGCAACCTGAGGGTTTTGAAGGGTCAGGGGTGGGAGGTTGGGGGAACAGGTGGTGGGTAATGGGGAGGGCACGTTTTGCATGGAGCACTGGGTGTTGTGCAAAAAGAATGAATACTGTTACACTGAAAAAATAAATAAAATAAAATCTATCTATGAAAAGCTCAGAGCAAATATCATCCTCAATGGAAAAAATCTGACAGCCTTCCCCTTGAGATCAGGAACATGAAAAGGATGTCCACTCTCACCATTCTTGTTCAATACAGTACTAGAATTCCTAGCAACAGCAATCAGAAAACAGAGAGAAATAAAAATTATTCACCTTGGGAATGAAGAAATAAAAATCTCTGTCTTCGCAGATGACATGATACTTTATATGGAAAACCCAAAAGACTCTGCCAACAGACTACTAGAACTCATACAGCAATTCAGTAATATGTTAGGACACAAAATCAATGTACAGAAATCAGTTGTTTTCTTATACAGTAGCAATGGAAATACAGAAAGGGAAATTAGAGAATTGATTCCATTTACTATAGAGCCAAGAACCATAAGATACCTGGGAATAAAACTAACCAAAGAGGTAAAGATCTGTACTTGAGGAACTACAGAACACTCGTGAAACAAATTGAAGAAGACACAAAAAGATGGATGACCATTCCATGTTCTTGGATCAGTAGAATAAACATGGTTAAAATCTCTATACTGCCTAGAGCGATCTATACTTTCAATGTCATTCTGATCAATATTCCACCAGAATTTTGAAAGAGCTGTTGCAAACAATCCTACAATTTGTACGGAATCAGAAGAGACCTGGAAGTGTTAAGGAAATGTTGAAGAAGAAAAACAAAATTGGCGGCATTATGTTGCCTGATTTCAAGCTTTACTATAAAGCTGTAATCGCCAAGAGAACATGGTACTGGCATAAAAACAGACACATAGACCAGTGGAACAGAGTAGACAGCACAGATATTGATCCTCACTCTATGGTCAAATAATCTTCGACAAAGCAGGAAAAAATATACAGTGGAAAAAAGATAGTCTCTTCAGTCAATGGTGCTGGGAAAACTGGACAGCGATATGTAGAAGAATGAAACTTGACCATTCCTTACACTGTACACAAAGATAAACTCAAAATGGATAAAAACCCTCCACATGAGGCAGGAATCCATCCGAATCCTAGATGAGAACATAGGCAGTAACCTCTTCAACAGGGACCACAGCAACTTCTTTCAAGATATGTCTGCAAATGCAAAAGAAACTAAAGTAAAAATGAATTTTGGGACTTCATCAAGATCAAATGATTGTGTACAGCAAAGTAAATGGTCAACAAAACAAAGAGGGAACACACGGAATGGGAGAAGATATTCACAAATGACAATACAGACAAAGGACTGATATCCAGGATCAAGAAAGAACTCTTCAAACTCGACACACACAAAACAGATAATCATGTCAAAAAATGGGCAGAAGACATGAAGAGACACTTCTCCAATGAAGATAGACAAATGGGTAACAGACACATGAAAAAAGTGTTTATCATCATTAGCTATCAGGGAGATTAAAATCAAAACCACATTGATATACCACCTTACACCAGTTAGAGTGGCCAAAATTAACTAGACAGAAAACAATGTGTGGTGGAGAGGATGTGGAGTACAGGGAACCCTTTTACAGTGTTGGTGGGAAAGGAAGTTGGTGCAGCCTCTTTGGAAAACAGTGTGGAGATTCCTTAAGAAATTAAAAGTAGAGGGGAGTCAAGATGGCGGGGAAGTAGGAGGAGGCACCTTTTCAACCTGTACCTTAAAGTGAGCTGATTACCTACCAAAGAACTCCGACCACCCATGAAATCAGCCTGAGATCAGAATTATACACGTCTGGATCTCTACAGGAGCAGAAGATGCCAGTGGCAGGTAAAGCCGACTGGGAGCATCGGACTGATATCGGAAGATAAACAAAAGGTGGAGGGAGCCACCAGAGGTGACCGATTGGAAAGTAATACCCCAATACGAGAGTGCCCTGCGTCTGGGGACCAGCATTAACTTGGAGTCTGGTTGAAAGCACTCAAAAAACAAAGAGCAAAGGATCGCGGGGGGAAATAGTGGGAACCTGGGTGGTTAGGGTCAGGGACCTAAGTCCCCGGGCCTAGGACAGCCTCCCCTGGCGCTGAGCCAGAGAGAGTGCGGCGGAGAAATCAGGTCTCCGTCCCTGAGCGGCCAGTGCACCTGACCCACCAGCGCACCTGAGAACGACTGGGGTCTGGCTCCCGTGAGAGGCTGGGAACCTGGCCAGACGGGAATCCCAAAACACACGCATCCCACACCCTCCCTTGGGAAAGGTGCTCATAGGCACTAGCCTGGAGCTCTGGCATCCTGGAAAAGCCAGACATTCCCAGTCCGGGACAGTGGGAATATCTCAGTGTGCGATCTCTGCTCAGAAACTCTCTGGCGGTCTGGAGCTGCCTAGACAGCCACCGCTGCCCTGGTTTTGGGTACAACGAGGAGTTCCTGCATCCCCAGGGACAGTGACTCAGAACCCACTCTGCCAGCAGCTCTTGCAGAACATTCTGAGGCTTCTCTCTGAGAGGGAGTGCGGGGTGCAGTTTGCTCTCCTCTAAACCTCCAAAAACCATCAAAAGCTCTCAAGGCGAGAGAAAACAGATGAAAGAACATAAAAATCCCCAGAGAACAAAAGCCTGAAAAAAAAAAAGTTTCCTCAGAGGCCACCCCCTTGAGGGGAGCGGGAGAACCTAACTCAGGAAACATCATTGTCTGAAAACCCACATGGCAGGACCCTCCCCCAGAAAACGAACCAGGAAGGAAGAAAAAAATAAAAAAAAGACTACAAGAGAACAACCACCACTACTTCATAAATAAAACTTTTATTTTTAACTCTTTACCAATATTCTGGTTCTTTTTTTTTATACATACAGATAATTTTTTAACCTATTTACCATCACACTGAGATGTCCAGTACATCAAATTCTTTAATAACCTTCTAAACTGAACTTATTGATACATACACCCGTGTTTTTCTTTTCCTTTTCTATTCTTTAATTCTTTTTTAATTTTGACTTAGTTTAGTCTAGTTTATTCTTTTTTAATTTTTATTTTCTACTATACATATAGAGTTAAACTTCAAGGTAATCCCCATTCCCTAATCAATGCTACCCCTATAGGCAAACCAGTTTCTAAACCCCCTGTAACTTAGGAAAGTGGAGTCCCTTAACAAAAACATCAAGATACATTCAGGAAGAATCAAAACAACCTTCCACACCCACACTGAGAATTTATAACCACTCTCCCAATTTTACCTCTGTCAGTGTTTCTGTGAATTTGTGTTTGTCCTGATAATATAAAAATCTTATACTTGGGGTTCTTTCTGATGAGGTTCTCCCCCCCCCTTTTTTTTTTTGCTTATATATATATATTTTTTTTTCTCTTGTCACACACTTTTATCAGTCTTTTTGTTTGTCGGTCTTTGTTTGTATACTTCACAAATCTTACCTTGTGACCCATTTGGGCTGAGCCTTCTCTTTTATCTTCCCTTTTTTTCCTATCTCTCTCTCTCTCTCTTTTTTTCCTTTTTTCTTTCCCCTTTTTTTTCTTTCTTCTTCTCTATTTCTTTTTCTTTTCTTTTTTTCCTCTCATTTGGGTGGGGAACCCTGATTGCACAGAAGCGTTGCAGGGTGCACATTGACTGCACCACAATCGATAACTCCAGCTGCATGTGTTCAGTCATCTCTTACCAAAATGACTAGGAGGAGGAATACCCAACAGAAGAAAAATACAGAGGATGGGCCTCCTGCAACAGAGCTAATGGCTGTCGACATAGACAATATGTCAGAAAAGGAATTCAGACTAACAATTATCCAGGCAATAGCTAGGTTGGAGAAAGCCATGGATGACCAAACAGAATTGATTAGGGCAGAACTGAAAGCCACCAGGGATGATGTTCACAATGTTAGGGCAGAACTGAAAGCCACCAGGGATGATGTTCAAAATGCTCTCAATGAGTTCCAATCTAATCTAAATTCTCTAAAAGCTAGGGTAACTGAGACAGAAGATAGAATTGGTGATCTGGAGGACAAACAGTTAGAGAGAAAGGATCAGGAGGAAGCCTGAAACAAACAGCTCAGAAGCCACGGAAACAGAATCAGGGAAATAAACGATGCCATGAAACGTTCCAACGTCAGAATTATTGGAATCCCTGAAGGGGAGGAAAAAGAAAGAAGTCTAGAAGATATAGTGGAAGAAGTTGTCTATGAAAATTTTCCCAATCTCATGAATGGAAACAATGTTCATGTAGTAGAGGCAGAGAGATTTCCTCCCAAGATTTTAGATTCTCAAAAGTCCTCACGACACCTTATACTTAAAATGAGGAATTATGTTTCACGGCAGACCCTCTTAAAAGCAGCTAGGACAAAGAAGCTCCTTACATACAGCGGAAAGCCCATTAGAATAACGTCAGACCTTTCCACAGAGACCTGGAAAGCCAGGAAGGGCTGGCAAAATATATTCAGAGTACTAAATGAGAAGAACATGCAACCAAGAATACTCTATCCAGCAAGACTGACATTTAAAATGGATGGAGAGATAAAGAGTTTCCAAGACCGGCAAGGCTTAAAAGACTATGCAACCACCAAGCTGACACTGCAGGAAATATTAAGGGGGGGTCCTATAAAAGAGAAAAAATCCTAAGAATATCATTGAACAGAAACATAGAAACAATCTACAGACAGAAAGACTTCAAAGGCAACACGATGTCAATAAAAACCGATCTCTCAATAAGCACTCTCAATGTGAATGGCCTAAATGCGCCCCATAAAATGACACAAGGTTGCAGATTGGATAAAACGCAGGCCCATCCATATGTTGTTGACAAGAGATCCATTTTGACGTAAAGATACACCCAGACGGAAAGTGAAGGGATGGAGAAGCATCTTTCATGCCAATGGGCCTCAAAAGAAGGCCGGGGTAGTGATTCTCATATCAGAAAAAATAGCTTTTAAACTAAAGACTGTGGTGAGAGATACAGAAGGACACTACATAATTCTTAAAGGGACTATCCGCCAAGATGATCTAACAATTGTGAATATCTATGCCCCCAATATGGGAGCACCCAATTACTTAAGAAAACTATTAATGCAGATAAAGAGTCATATTGATATGAATACAGTAATAGTAGTAGATCTTAATACGCCTCTCTCAGAAATAGACAGTTCATCAAAGAAGAAAATTAATAAAGAAATAAGAGCATTGACAATGAAACATTGGACCAGATGGACCTCACAGACATATACAGAACATTCCACCCTAAAACAACAGAATACTCATTCTTCTCAAGTGCACATAGAACCTTCTCCAGAATACAGCACATACTGGGTCACAAAGCAGGACTCAACCGATACCAAAAGACTGACATTATTCCCTGCATATTCTCCGATCACAATGCTTTGAAACTGGAACTCAATCACAAGGAAAAGTTCAGAAGGAACTCAAACACCTGGAAGCTAAAGACCACCTTGCTTAAGAATGCTTGGATCAACCAGGAGATCAAAGACGAACTTAAACAATTCATGGAAACCAATGAGAATGAAGACACTTCAGTCCAAAACCTATGGGATACAGCAAAGGCGGTTCTAAGGGGGGAATACATAGCCATCCAAGCCTCCCTCAAAAACATTGAAAAATCCAGAATACACCAGCTGTCTCTACACCTTAAAGAATTGTAGAATCAACAGCAAATCAAACAAACTCCACATGCAAGAATGGAAATAATCAAGATTAGAGCAGAGATCAATGAGGTAGAAACCAGAGATACAGTAGAACGTATCAATGAAACTAGAAGCTGGTTTTTTGAAAGAATCAATAAGATCGATAAACCATTGGCCACACTAATCCAAAAGAAAAGACAGAAAGCCCAAATTAATAAAATTATGAATGAAAAGGGAGAGATCACAAAGAACACCAAGGAAGTAGAAGCAATCATCAGAAATTATTACCAACAGTTATATGCCAATATGCTAAGCAACCTAGATGAAATGGATGCATTCCTGGAAAACTACATACTCCCAAAATTGAACCAGGAAGAAATTGACAACCTGAATAGACTGATATCTAGTAACGAGATAGAAGCAGTGATCAAAAACCTCCCAAAAACAAGAGCCCAGGACCTGACAGATTCCCTGGCGAATTCTACCAAATTTTCCAAGAAGAAATAACACCAATTATTCTGAAGCTGTTCCAAAAAATTGAAGCAGAAGGAAAACTTCCAGACTCTTTTTATGAAGCCAGCATTACCCTGATCCCCAAACCAGGCAAAGACCCTACCAAAAAGGAGAATTTCAGACCAATATCACCGATAAATATGGATGCAAAGATTCTCAACAAAATCCTAGCAAACAGGATCCCGCAGCACATTAAAAACATTATCCACCATGACCAGGTGGGATTCACCCCTGGGTTGCAAGGTTGGTTCAACATTCGCAAATCAATCAGTGTGATAGAACAGATCAATAAGAGAAGAGAGAAGAACCACATGGTCCTCTCAATTGATGCAGAAAAAGCATTTGACAAAATCCAGCATCCGTTCCTGATGAAAACGCTTCAAAGTATAGGGATAGAGGGAACATTCCTGAACTTCATAAAATCGATCTATGAAAGACCCACAGCAAATATCATCTTCAATGGGAAAAAGCTTGCAGCCTTCCCGTTGAGATCGGGAACACGACAAGGATGCCCACTCTCACCACTCTTGTTCAACATAGTATTAGAAGTTCTAGCAACGGCAATCAGACAACAAAGAGAAATAAAAGGTATCCAAATTGGCAAGGAAGAAGTCAAACTCTCTCTCTTCGCAGATGACATGATTCTTTATATGGAAAACCCCAAAGACTCCACCCCCAAACTACTAGAACTCATACAGCAATTCAGTAACGTGGCAGGATACAAAGTCAATGTACAGAAATCAGTGGCTTTCTTATACACCAACAATGAAAATACAGAAAGGGAAATTAGAGAATCGATTCTATTTACTATAGCACCAAGTACCATAAGATACCTGGGCATAAACCTAACCAAAGAAGTAAAGGACTTATACTCGAGGAACTACAGAACACTCATGAAAGAAATTGAAGAAGACACAAAAAGATGGAAGACTGTTCCATGCTCTTGGATTGGAAGAATAAACATTGTTAAAATGTCTATACTGCCTAGAGCAATCTATACTTTTAATGCCATTCCGATCAAAATTCCACCAATATTTTTCAAAGAGCTGGAGCAAATATTCCTAAAATTTGTATGGAGCCAGAAGAGACCCCGAATTGCTAAGGAAATGTTGAAAAACAAAAACAAAACTGGCGGCATCACGTTACCCGATTTCAAGCTTTACTACAAAGCTGTGATCACCAAGACAGCGTGGTACTGGCATAAAAACAGACACATAGACCAGTGGAACAGAGTGGAGAGCCCAGATATGGACCCTCAACTCTATGGTCAAATAATCTTCGACAAAACAGGAAAAAATATTCAATGGAAAAAAGACAGTCTCTTCAATAAATGGTGCTGGGAAAACTGGACAGCGATATGTAGAAGAATGAAACTCGACCATTCTCTTACACCGTACACAAAGATAAACTCGAAATGGATAAAAGACCTCAACGTGAGACAGGAATCTATCAGAATCCTAGAGGAGAACATAGGCAGTAACCTCTTCGATATCAGCCACAGCAACTTCTTTCAAGATATGTCTACAAAGGCCAAGGAAACAAAAGCAAAAATGAACTTTTGGGACTTCATCAAGATCAAAAGCTTCTACATAGCAAAGGAAACAGTCAACAAAACAAAAAGGCAACCCATGGAATGGGAGAAGATATTTGCAAATGACAGTACAGACAAAAGGTTGATATCCAGGATCTATAAAGAACATCTCAAACTCAACACACACAAAACAGATAATCATATCAAAAAATGGGCAGAAGATATGAACAGACACTTCTCCAACGAAGACATACAATGGCTATCAGGCACATGAAAAAATGTTCATCATCACTAGCCATCAGGGAGATTCAAATTAAAACCACATTGAGATACCACCTTACACCAGTTGGAATGGCCAAAATTAGCAAGACAGGAAACAACGTGTGTTGGAGAGGATGTGGAGAAAGGGGAACCCTCTTCCACTGTTGGTGGGAATGCAAGTTAGTGCAGCCACTTTGGAGAACAGTGTGGAGATTCCTGAAGAAATTAAAAATAGAGCTTCCCTATGACCCTGCAATTGCACTGCTGGATATTTACCCCAAAGATACAGATGTAGTGAAAAGAAGGGCCATCTGTACCCCAATGTTTATTGCAGCAATGGCTACGGTCGCCAAACTGTGGAAAGAACCAAGATGCCCTTCAATGGATGAATGGATAAGGAAGATGTGGTTCATATACACAATGGAGTATTATGCCTCCATCAGAAAGGACGAATACCCAACTATTGTAGCAACATGGACGGGACTGGAAGAAATTATGCTGAGCGAAATAAGTCAAGCAGAGAGAGTCAAGTATCATATGGTCTCACTTATTTGTGGAGCATAACACATAGCATGGAGGACATGGGGAGATGGAGAGGAGAGGGAGTTGAGGGAAACTGGAAGGGGAGATGAACCATGAGAGACTATGGACTCTGAAAAACAACCAGAGGGTTATGAAGGGGCGGCGGGGGGGTGGGGGGGGTGGGAGGTTGAGGAACCAGGTGGTGGGTAATAGGGAGGGCACGTACTGCATGGAGCACTGGGTGTGTTGCCAAAACAATGAACACTGTTATGCTTTAAATAAACAAATAAAAATAAATAAATTTAAAAAAATATTCCATGCTCATGGATTGAAAGAAGAAATATTGTCAAAATGTCTATACTACCCAAAGCAATCTACATTTTTAATGCAATCCATGTCAAAATGCCAGCAACACTTTGAAAAGAACTAAAACAAACAATACTAAAATTTGTATGGGGACAAAAAGATCCCAAGTAGCCTAAGCAATCTTTAAAAAGAATAATAATTCTGGACCTAACACAATCTCAGCTTTCCAGTTATATGGCAAAGCTGTAGTATTCAAAACCAGTATGGTACTTGCACTGAAATAGACACATAGATCATTGGAACAGAATAGAATGCCAAGAAATAGAACCACAATTATATGGTCAATTAATCTTCAACATGGGAGGAAATAATATGTAATGGGAAAAACATAGTCTCTTCAACAAATGGTGTCAATAAAATTGGACAGCAACATGCAGAAGAATGAAACTGGACTACTTTCTTGTGCCATGCACACACAAAAAAATTCAAAATGCATGAAGGACCCAAATGTGACACATTTAACCATAAAAATACTAAAAGAGAGTAAAGGCAATATTTCCCTGACATCAGCTGTAGCAATATTTTTCTAGATATGTCTGTTAGGGCAAGGGAAACAAAAGCAAAAATAAACTATGGGGACTACAACAAATTGAAAATATTTTGCACAAAAAAGCAATTTTTAAAAAAGACCGAGCAGGGGTGCCTGAGTTGCTTAGTGGTTTAAGCTGCTGTCTTCGGCTCAGGTCATGATCTCGGGGTCCTGGGATTGAGTCCCGCATCGGGCACTCTGCTCGTCAGAGAGCCTGCTTCCCTCCCACTCTCTCTGCCTGCCTCTCTGCCTACTTGTGATCTCTCTCTGTCAAATAAAAAAAAATAAAAAAATAAATCTTTAAAAAAAGACCGAGCAGTGTGGAGTCTGCTTCAGATTCTCCCCCTTGCTCTCTGTCTCTGCCTGTCTAAAATGAATAAATAAATATTTGAAAAATGTTAATTCACTGTATTGTACACCAGAAACTAATATAATACTATATGTTAGCTATACTAAAATTGAAAAAAAACAAACAAACAAACAAACTATGTGTTCTAGGAAAAATTAAATAAGAACTACATAAAGGTAAAGATACACCATGTTCATGGTTTGAAAGAATCAAGACTATGACAGATCAATTCTAACCTCCTTAATTGATCTATAGGTCCAATGCAATCATAATTAAAACCAAAGGAGAGGTTATTTGTTTGTTAGAAAATTAACAGCTAATTCTCAAATTTTATGGAAGTTCAAAAGACTTTTGAATAGCTAATACAATATTGAAAATGTAGCATCTGGGTGATTCAGTTGCTTAAGCCTCCAAATCTTGGCTTCTGCTTGGGTCATGATCTCATGAGACAGAGGACTGAGTCCTCTGTTGGGCTCCTTACTCAATGGGAGTTCTCTTCTGCTGTTCCTCCTCCTATTTACGTTCTCTATCTCTCTCAAATAAATGAATAATCTTTTTTAAAAAACATTAATCTTGAAAATAGTCAACAGTGAAAGACTTATCTATAAGAATTTAAAACTTCCTATAAAGGCAGATTAATCAAGATAGTGTTCTATTGGCATAAAGAGAGAGAAACAGATTAATGTAAAAATTAAAGAATCCAGAAATTGGGATATATATAGAGAGAGAGATTTTAAGCAACAATATTAATGTAGTTTAAAAGGGGGAAATCTTTCACACAACTGGATAAACATATACTTTAAAAAAAATCAACCTCAATTCCTCTATCTTATACCATATACACAATTAATTTCAGGGATGCCTGGGTGACTCAGTCAGCTGAGTGTCTGACTCTTGGCTTCAGCTCAGGTGGTGACTTCATGGATCATGAGCTGAAGCCCTGTGATGGGCCCCACACTCAGTTGGGAGTTGGTTTGAAGATTTTCTCAATCTGCTTCTCCCCCACTTGTGCTCTCTCTCATTCACTCACTAAAAAGTCAATCTTTAGCTTAGAATGCAAAAGCACTAACTGTCACACAACTCTTCAAAAAAAAGTTCATGAAAATATAAAACTTTTGCTCTAAATAAACATCATTAGAGAATTTAAAAAGAAGTCATATATTTCAGTTGAGATATGTATATATAGGACTTTATGATTAAGACTTTTATCCAGACCATGTAAAACTGGTACCAATCAATAATAAAAAGATAAACAACCCAAATTTAAAACATGCAAAAGATTTGGTGTCATCATTCATTTGGTGTGTCTACTTAACTGGGCCATTGTGTGCCCAACTGTTTGGACAGACCATATTCTGGATATTTCTGTGAAGATGTTTTTGGATAAGAACAACACTGAAATCTGAAGATTGACTAACCAAATTGCCCTTCCTAATGCAGTTGGAAGGCCTTCAATCCATACAGAAATCCCAAACGGAGATGGAGCTTTATATGTTCTGGATACAAGTCATGACTGATGATGGCTGACAGACAAGTAACACCAGTGAGAGAAAAGGGGGTTCTGATTGAGATTCTCTCTCTTTGCCCCTGCTCCCTAACTCACCCTCCCTCATATGGGTTCCTTCTTTCTCTCAAATAAATAAATAAATCTTTTAATAAATAAATAAAAGTAAATTAATTAATTAAATAGGCTGGTACTCTTTGTACAACCTAGCAGATACAGAGAATTATGAAGTAAGTAAAACCATAACTTTAATGGATACATTAAATGTCTCACATTTGTGTGTGTGTTTGTGTGTGTGTGTGTGTGTGTGTGTGTGTGTGTGTGTGTAGTCTCTGAAGTCAGCATAAAATGTCTTTATTTGGCAGAGAATAAAAAATAGACTTTACAGGAGCACAGAACTATTGGAGGCATACAAGCAAATCAGTCTATGTCAAAAAGACTCTACTAAAGCAGTTGGAGCCTATCAGTCTATTCTGGTATGAATTACTTTCCTCAGTCCACTCACAGTTGGGGAAAAGCCCGTTTTTGAAATTGTATTATGTTGAGTCCCTCTCTTATATGCTCCTTTAAGACATTAAGCTATTTAACTGCAACAGATTTCCTCCCTTAGGAAATGTGGCCACAGTAGTTACAAATGGTATTCTAATCAATAATATTTCTCAATATTGCACAAAAAATATCCAAATTCAATATCCTTTCAAATGGCCACTTCATAAAATGATTTTGTTAGCCCACCCTAGGCATGAAGTGAACAAATTCAAGTTTAATTGCTATTTAAGTGTTCCTTACACAGAGACAGATATACTTATAAAGCTAAAATCCTAGACCTGTTGACTCCCTGAATCAACCACGCAATATTTTGTATTCTAGGAAATCAGATCAATTTCACGATTAACTAAAAATATTATAATTAGTGCACACACACACACACACACACACTACTAGTATTGCCAAACAAAATTAAAATGTCCTTAAACTGGTTATAAATTACTATTTGGCTCATTTGTGGTTTGGGATTATCTACATTTTGGATCTATCACTTGATAATATCAAATTTACTATTCTGCTTAAAGAACTTTAAAAATATTATGTTTTTAAATTTTCAGAGGAGCATCTATGAATTTTTTTTGTCCACAATTCTATGATTATTACAGGGCATATGTACGATTCCATATAAGAAACTAAAAACTCAGTTCAAAGCATGGTAAAGTTTCTGTCACAGCCTACTACCTCAGACTGTGAGTTCATAACACAGTAGAATAAAATCAGGACATAAATTATGAAAATATATGTTGGTATGTAACACTAAAATAAAACCTATATTCATTCTTCTGCTTATCTCTGAAGCAATTTGACAGTCTTAAAGAAGACGACGACGACAATGAAGAAAGAAGAAGAAGAAGGAGGAGGAAGAGGAGGAGGAGGAAGGAAAAGAAAAAAAAAGAAACCAGGAGAAAAAAAGACAAGGCAGGAACTATCAGAACAGGCAGAGCTTATACCTATTTTGTCATGTTTCATTTTCCTCAGGAAAAATTTGTTTCCAGGCTAAGAAATTAATTAGAACAATAATATTTAGTTATATTGTGAGGATCTCACTGCTTTCTGCCCTTTTCCAATTTCTTTGGCTTCTGAAGCCCATCTACAATAGTAAGCTCTGTAGTCACCAAGTTCAGTTCTGATCTTGAATAAAAATTGCCAAGGGCATATTTACTAGATCCTTAAATTGGATGAAGTGAAAGTCTTAGGAATTCAGACTTCTCTGTATAGCATGTTTTCCAAGAAAAGGTGAAGAGGGGATGACAATAGAGAGAATCAGATTAAATTAATAATTAGGGGTGCCTGGATGGCTCAGTAGGTTAAGCCTCTGCCTTTGGCTCAGGTCATGATCTCAGGGTCCTGGCTTGAGCCCCACATCAGACTCTCTGCTCAGCACTGAGCCTGCCCTCCCCCATCTCTCTCTGCCTGCTTCTCTGCATACTTGTGATCTCTGTCAAATAGATAAATAAATTCTTAAAAAAATGAAATTAATAATTAAACCAACAAACACATACACACACATGTACACAATACTAAAGCTCGGCACAGAGTAAAGCCCATGATTGATGGAATTATATAGGCCTGAATTGAATCCTAGCACTGTAATATCTTTGGAAAAATTATTTTTTCTTTTAATACTTAAGTTGTGTTTTTAAATCTGGGGATGGGAAGCCACAAAATTATTACAATAATTAAATGAGAGAATTAAATATAAAGGCATTTGAAGTCATACTACTGAGATTAGATTCCTGACTCACTCAATCCTACAAGTGATTTAATTAGATTCCTGACTCACTCAATCCTACAAGTGAACCTCAGACTTCCCTATTTCTAAAACAGGAATCATAATAATGTCTTTCTCATGGGTTTCTTCTTAAGACTAAATGAGATAATGTGTAAGGACTTAGTTCAGTGCTTTTACATCAGTGTATCAGTTTTGTTGGGTATAAATCTTGAGCCACATTTGCTCTCAAAACTTTGTAAATATTAGTGTGTTTTCTTCTAGCTGTGGAGAAGTGTGAAGGCAGGCTCAACCCTTTCCCCATGTAATTAGCTTTTTTATAAGGTTTTATTTCTTTAGAGTAATTTTAGTTTCATGATAAAATTCAGAGGAATATAGAGATTTTATTCATATACTCTCTACCCTCCAACATACATAAGCCCCCCATTATCAACATCACTCACCAAAACAGTACGTTTTCTCTTCTTACCAAAGATGAACCTATATTGACACCTTATAATCACACAAAGTCCAAAGTTCGCCTAAAGTTTCACTCTCAATGTTGTACATACAATGGGTTTAGACAAATGAAGAATGACATATATTCGTCCTTACAATATCCTATAGGGTGTTTTCACTGCCCTAAAAATCCTCTGTGATCTGCCTATTCGTCCCTTCTCCCATACCCTCACTGGCAATCACTGATCTTTTTATCATATCCCTAATTCTGAATTTTCTAGATATCATATACTTGGATCATATAGTATGTTGCTTTCTCAGGTTGGCTTTTCACTTAGTAATATGCACCTAAGTTCCACCATGTCTTTTCATGGCCTGATAGATCATTATATTTAGTGCTGAGTAATACTCCATTATCTGGTTGCAGCAGTTTGTTTACCCCTTCAAAATGCAGGACACCTTGGTTGCTTTCAAAGTTTGGTGGTTACGCATAAAGCGACTGTAAATTTCAGCATGCAAGTTTTTATGTGGACATGTGATTCAACTCCTTTAGGTAAATACCAAGGAGCACAATTACTGGATCCGATGATAAGCATACATAATTTTGTAAGAAAACACCAGACTCTTTCCCAAAGTGGCTCTGTCATACTGCCTCCACACTCAGCAATGAATGAGAGTTCTGTTGTTCTACATCCTTGTCAGTAATTGTCACTATTCCAAATTTTGGCCGTTCTAATAGGTGTGTTGTATGATCACATTGTTTTAGTTACATTACCCTGATGACATATGATGTGAAGCATATTTTCTTATGCATATTCCATCTATGTATCTTCTTTGATAGGTGTATTTAAGGTCACTGGTCCCATTTGTTAGTCAGCTTATTTTCTTACTATTGAGTTTTTTTTTTCCCATTTATTTTTTTCAGTGTAACAGTATTCATTGTTTTTGCACAATACCCAGTGCTCCATGCAAAACGTTCCCTCCCTATTACCCACCACCTGTTCCCCCAACCTCCCACCCCTGAGCCTTCAAAACCCTCAGGTTGTTTTTCAGAGTCCATAGTCTCTTATGGTTCGCCTCCCCTCCCCAATGTCCATAGCCCCCTCCCCCTCTCCCAATCCCACCTCCCCCCAGCAACCCCCAGTTTGTTTTGTGAGATTAAGAGTCATTTATGGTTTGTCTCCCTCCCAATCCCATCTTGTTTCATTTGAGTTTTAAGAGTTATTTTTATATTTTGGATAAGTCTTCTATCAGATGTGTCTTTTGCAAGAATTTCCTCCCAACCTGTGATTTGTCTTCGCATTCTCTTGATATTGTTTTTTTTTTTTTTTCAGAGCCCAAGTTTTAAATTTATCATTTATTTTAATGGATCTTGTGCTTGATATTGTATCTCAAAAGGAATCGCCATATCCAAAGTCATCCAGATTTTCTCCAATGTCATAGGAGTTTCATAGATTTGCATTCCACATTTAAGTCTATAAACCATTTTGAGATAATTTTTGTGAAGGATATAAGCTCCATGTCCATATTTTATTGATTTTTTTTTTGGTAGGGGTTGCTGGCAGGGGGGGTGCTATATATGTTCAGTTGTTCCAGCACAATTTGCTAAAGAAACTATCTTTGCTGCAGTATATTGCCTTTGCACTTTGATCAAAGATCAGTTGACTGTATTCATGAGGGTCTGTTTCTGGGATCTAAATTCTATTCCATTATTAATATTATTATTATTTTTTTACCAATATACCCTGTATTGATTACTGAATCTTTACAGTAAGCCTTGAAATCAGGTAACATCAGTCCTCCAACTTTATTTTTCACCTTCAGTATTGTGTTGGGTCTTCTGGCTCTTTTGCCTCTATGTGTAAACTTTAGAATAATTTTATCAGTATTCATAGAATAACATGCTGGGGTTTTGATTGGGATTGTACTGAATACATAGATCAAGTTGGGTATAATTGACACCTTGATAATATTAAGTGTTCCTATCAACTAATAAGGAATATCAGTTCATTTAGTTAGCTTCCATTTGATATCACTTACCAAAATTTTACAGTTTTCCTCATATGGATCTTGTATATATTTTGATATTTCTAAGTATTTCATTTTTCTTTGGATGGTAATGGAGATACTACTGTGTTTCTAGTTTCAAATTCCATATATTCATTGTTGGGACATAGGAAAGCATTGACTTTTGTGTATTAACTGTGTATTCTACACCCTTGTTGTAATCACTTATTGGGTTCAGGAGTTAGCTAATTTTTTTTCAATGTTCTACATAAATGACTGTGCCACTTGAAACAAAGAAAAAAAGAAAGAGAGAAAGAGAAAAATTATTTCTTCCTTCCAATTTGTATACCTTTTTCTTTTCCTGCCACATTACATTAACAAAATTTCCAGTATAATGTAGAAAAGGTGTGGTGAGATGGAACATGCTTGCCTTTTACCTGATCTTAGTGAGAGCTTTGAGTTTCTCTCCATTAAGGATGATGTTAATTGTATATGTGTGTGGGTATGCATATATATATATCTACCTATATATATATATATGTATATATCTATCTATCTATATATATATCTTTTGCAACAATATTGTAAGAATATATATGTATATATGGCATATGCATAAGCATACATAACTGAATACAAAACTACTATTATTTTTTAACAAACTGTTAGTCAGATTAGTTAAAAATAAGAAAAGGTTTTATTTTATCTTCACTTCCTCTCTTTGATGTTTTTCTTTTTTTTAATGTAGTTCTGTGTTTCTGATCTGTGTTATATTCCTTCCTTCTAATGAATTTCTTTTAACATTTCTTGTAAGGCAAGTCTTTTTGCAAGAAATTCCCTTAATTTTGGTTTGTCTAAGTTTTTATTTCTCCTTCACTTTTTAATAAAATATTTGCAGGGTGCAGTATTATGAGTTGGCATTTTTTTTCTCTCTCAATACCTTAAATATTCCACTCCATTGTCATCATGGTATCATGGTTCTGAGAAGTCATGTGCAATTATCTTCGCCTCTCTTTAGGTAAGGTGTGTTTTACCTCTGGCTTTGTTTTCTATTTTTGCTCCATCTTTTATTTTCTGTAACTTGAGAAGGGTACACTTAGGTGTAGCCTGTTGGTATTTATCTTCCTTGGTGTTAACCTTCCTGGATCTGTGGTTTCATGTCTGATATTATTTGGAAGAAATTCTCAGTCATTATTGTTTCAAACATTGTTTTCTGTTCCTTTCTCCTTTTCTTCTCTTTCCCACTAGGTATTCCAATGGGTATCTTCATTTTGTGTACGTTACACTTTTACAGTTGTCCCATAGTCCTTAGAAACTACATTCTGCTTCAGCCACTGTTCTCTTTCCTTTTTGGTTTTCAGCTATTCTCTTAATATATCCTCTAGCTCAGAGAGTTTTTCTTCAGCCATGTCAAATCTACTAATGATCTCATCAAAGATATCCTTTCTGGGGTTTGTTTATGTTTGTTTTTTTATTTACCTCTAGCATTTCTTTTGGTTCTTTCTTAGGATTTCCATCTTTCTGCTTACATTGTCCTTCTATTCTTGCATTGTCTACTTTATCCAGTAGAGCCTTTCCTATATAACTCATAACTGTTTTATATTCCCAGTCTGGTAATTCAATGTCCCTGCTATGTCTGGATGTGATACATACTCTGTCTCTTCAAATTGTGTGTGGGGGGGGTGTTTTGTTTCCTTTTTGTAATGCCTTATAACTCCATCTTGATAGCTAGACATGCTGTACTTGGTAAAAGGAACTTCACTAAATAGGCCTTTAATAATGTGCTGGTGAGGTGTTGGAGAGGGAAAACATTCTATAGTGCTACTATTAGGACTGTGTTTTAGTGTGCCTATGCTTCTGGACTGTGAACTTCACAAGTGTTTCACAGGGATTTTTTTCCTCCCCCCTTATCTGCACTCCTGTGGGCTGGACCTATCTGCTCAGAGTCACAGTCTGGCAAAGTCAGTGGGTCACCTGTACGCTTAGCAGATCTCTGCAAGCAGAGAAAGAAGCCAGGCCCAACAGAGCCACAGACCTAGGTAGCCCCTCTGAGCTCCCTGGTCCAAGGAGGGCTGCTGGGGGCCGGTCCATGCATGGAGCGCCCTTCGTGGAGGGGGCAGGTCTGAGGCGGGGCGGGCCTCAGAGCCCTCTGGTGGTCATGGCCAAGTCTGCAGCTCATGGTGCCCAGCACAGGGGCTGTGCATGGCCTCAATGGTAGGTGGGCCAGCAGAACCAGGATCCCAGCTCCCTAACTGATCAGGACACCTGCCTGACCAGTGGACATAACTGTGTAGCCTTCTCCTGGGCTGGGATTTGCGGGAAAGTCTTCTTCACGGAAGCAATTTATCCCCAGAAGAAGACTCTAGGGGGCAGTCAGGGACACTCCTCTTCTCTGATAGGCTTGTCTTGGAATGCAGGAGGCCCAGGCACCAAGAATGTGAGGATGTTGAGTGGCGCTGTGCTCCCGCTGCCTTTGCCCCCCCCCACCCCACAACACCCCATGCCACTAAGTGTGCCTCTGCTTTGTCACCGCAGCACATGAGTCGGCTGCGTCAGGGATTTAACGCTAAAGGCTCACGGCCTGCTGTGTGAGTTCCTTGACCTTCTTGCCTTCCCTTCCATCTCACCACCAAGGCCCGAATTTACCGAGTGATCCCTAGGCTTCCCATCTAGAGTCTTAGAGGATCTCTGAGCAGCCCTGCAAGTTCCCTCCTTGTCTCCATTTATGGAGGCTCTGATGGCCTGGATCCTCCTTCAATCTGGGCATGTGGGTGGGCACCACTCCTCCCAGAGGGCTTGGCCCCTTGGGTGCCTCCGAGGTCCCTGGGCTCTCACTGTCTGGGAACAAGGTCTCCTCCAAGTCGTTAAGGCCCCTAGCATCAACCAGGGCATAGCAACACGTGCTGAGGAAGGTAGGCATGGGTCGGGCTCCAGTGATGGACCTCACACCTGGACACTAAGGCACGGCCACAGGGTGTTTTTATTTTTTATTTTTATTTTTTCTGGTGGATGGCGTGGGGGGGGGGGGTGGAGGTACCTGCGCCCGCACCGCACTTTCACCACAATACCGGGGCCTCTGAGGTGGTGGTCAGACTCGCAGGTGTACTTAGATGCTCACGGCCTATCCCTCAGGGGCACGGAGGTTTGGTTTGGCTGGAACCGGGCTGCGCAGGGCGTGGACTGTGGCACAGGATTGTGGAAGCCTGGTACAGGGAACTTTGCCCTGTGGGATCTTCTGGACCCCTAGTGGTGGTAGCCTGGTAAGAGAGGGGCTGGGACATGGCATTGGGCAGGGCGTGGGGAGGTGCATATGTGCCCAATCAGAGTCTAGAGGGGGGACATAAGAGACAACTTGAAGTGTTCTGTGTAGGTGCACAGGTCCGCCCTGTGGTTTGCTGTTGCATACTGGCCTGGCATCTGGGAAAGTGTGCCCTGAGCAAGTGCAAGTGGCCTAAAGCCAGGCCTCTGCAGCTTGGCTGTGTGTGGGCACCAACTGGGGCTTTCTGGCCCTCTCCACTCCTCCTCCACCCCTTTCCCCAAGACCTTATGCTATTTGGGACCTCACCCTTTTTTTTCCCCTCTGTCCTGCTAGTGCCCCTCCAGTGTCTCTGGAAACAAACTGGATTAGAGGGATTACTGAACTCTTGCCTAAGAAATGTCTGGAGGTCCTGCGTTTCTATCATGAGAACCTGGAGGGACTGCACAGGCCTTCCAATATTCCAGACCTTACAGCCTTTCCTGAGTCTGTGCGCCAGGATCCTGGGTTGGCAAGAGGTCATTTGAGGAGAGATGAGATGCTGCTCTGAGTATGGAAGGGAAAGGGCATTCCAAAGGATCTTGACCATGCTCTGGGTGCACCTAGGGTTCCCTGTGCGCTTGGTGATATATGGGCCCAAGTGCTGGCCAGCCTCTGATGTACTGAGGCTGTGGTGTGTCCTTGTGGCTTTTCCCCTTCTGAGATGAGATGCAGGGATAGGGGTGTGTGTGTGTGTGTGTGTGTGTGTGTGTGTGTGTGTGTGTGATGGGGGGGGGGATTCACCAAGCTAGGGCCACATTCAGGAAGGTAAATTAATGTTCGGAGTAATTGACACAGACTTTGAAGCATTTTTTTTTTTAATTCTTGTAAACTTAATGAATTCGGAAAAATCAAAGATAAATATTCCTGGGCAGTTTTCTTCCTTTACTAAGGGAAATTAAGCATATTGGCAAAGGACTTTTGATGAGCTTGATCATTTTTCAAGTAATACTTATCCAATAAATGAAACATTGCCTCCCATCTTAAGTCATTGTCCTTCAGATGCTGTCTTTCATTAAATATCTTGATGGGATGTCACATTATCACCATAAGCACTCAGTCTCTATTTCTTTATATTTCTGCTACTATTTCTACTTCTATTTCTTTCTTTCATTTCAAACGGAATAGATTTTGCTAATCTGGGCATTCTGTAGCATTTTACTACATTTAGGGCAAAGACGAGATTGCAGAACTTTTTTCCTTTGCTTTTAATATTTTTTCCCATAAAAGTGCATGTTGGTCATTTTAAATATTAGCAGCCATGCCTTAATCCCAGACCTCCATATTAGGAATAGAAAGTAATCATAATAAAGAATTTTTCCAAACTGTAGTTCATGCAAACATTGACATTTATACTCTTATGGATACTAGTCTTCAGGTAACGCAAATACCCAAAAGATTCATCTTTATGCTCCGTCTTGCCTTTTTGGCATTTGGTAGTTTTTGTGAGTCATGAGACTTGTTTCTTAAAAAGCCTACATTGTGATTGTACTATGTGTTTTACTGCTAATTACCAAGGTCTAGATCAATGATGTTTAAATTGCCAGTGACAATCAAAATTATAAAATTTTAATAGAAAAAGAAATCCTAACAAATTAGTAATGGTGAGAACAGTTTTGTTTTACTTCTTTTGCTCCATTTCAATGTGTATCTGTATTTTGGATAGTGATATAAAACATGTTTTGTTTTTCTGAATGGTCTGAACTTTTAAAGATAAAATTATTGGCCAGATCACTATATGGAGTCAGTTCATCTGGCTTTTAGTTCTAGTTTTGTTATTATCTTGATGAACATAAGGAAAACACTTGACTTGTTTCAGTTACCTCCTTTGTAAAATGGGCATCAAAGCTATAATGCTGCAGAAAGTGCTTTGAAAAGTGCATAGATGACCATTACTTCTTTTATTCCATGAAAACAAGGTGATCTTTAATAGAAAAATCAAAACAATAGCATCTTTCAAGCTAGTAGTCCTGAGAGACTGTTAATCCAGGGGTACTACCATTGCCTCTAATGTAGTTCATATTCCCCAAAATTAATGTTAAGGAGGCAATTGCATACAATATGGTGAAATTTGGAGTGCTGTGACCCAGGTTCAAGTCTTCACTCTGTTGGTCCTATTTTTCTGACTTTCACTTTCACCTTCAGTTCCCTGTTTCTAAAATGAACATAACAGTAGTACCTATATATTCAAGACGGTAGGGAGTATTAACCATGAAATTGAGTGAATACTGTCATATAATAAGCACTCAGTAAGTATTAGGTCTCACTGTTTGTAGTTTCTCCCATATTTGTGGTTCATACTGTTGTCCCACTTGTTCAAGCTAAAATCTGGGATCATTTTTAACTCCTTCATTTCCTTGATCTACCACAACCATCAGAAAGGCCAGTCAGCTATTACATCACAACATAACTTTACTTTCTCCACTTCCTCTATACTGCTGCCACTGTAGCCCAATACAGACCATCACCATCTCTCACTTGTACCTTTCTAGAAACTCCCTAACTTGTCAAACATCTTTCTTGCTCTTACCTTGCCCAGTTTTCAATTACCAGTACTAGAGTGATCTGTAAAAAATGTACACTGATCATACCGCTCCCTTCCTTAAAGTCCTATACTGGCTTTCCATTATACTTAGATAAAAATCAGATGCCATTTCTTAGCCTTCTCTATTTCTCCCTTCTTACCTACCTTTTCCACCTTGTGTATTCTCCAGTCACATGGGCCTTCTCTTGCACGCATCAGGTCTTCTGATTCATTCCTATTTTTTTCCCATTTTATTTTTTCAGCGTAACAGTATTCATTCTTTTTGCACAACACCCAGTGCTCCATGCAAAACGTGCCCTCCCCATTACCCACCACCTGTTCCCCCAACCTCCCACCCCTGACCCTTCAAAACCCTTAGGTTGTTTTTCAGAGTCCATAGTCTCTTATGGTTCGCCTCCCCTTCCAAATTTTTTTTTTAATAAACATATAATGTATTTTTATCCCCAGGTGTACAGGTCTGTGAATCTCCAGGTTTACAGACTTCACAGCACTCACGATAGCACTTACCCTCCCCAATGTCCATAGCCCCCTCCCCCTCTCCCAATCCCACCTCCCCCCAGCAACCCCCAGTTTGTTTTGTGAGATTAAGAGTCATTTATGGTTTGTCTCCCTCCCAATCCCATCTTGTTTCATTTATTCTTCTCCTATCCCCCTAACCCCCCAGGTTGCTTCTCCATGTCCTCATATCAGGGAGATCATATGATAGTTGTCTTTCTCCGATTGACTTATTTCACTAAGCATGATACGCTCTAGTTCCATCCACGTCATCGTAAATGGCATGATTTCATTTCTTTTGATGGCTGCATAGTATTCCGTTGTGTATATATACCACTTCTTCTTTATCCAGTCATCTGTTGATGGACATCTAGGTTCTTTCCATCGTTTGGCTATTGTAGACATTGCTGCTATAAACATTAGGGTACACGTGCCCCTTCGGATCACTATGTTTGTATCTTTAGGGTAAATACCCAGTAGTGCAATTGCTGGGTCATAGGGTAGTTCTATTTTCAACATTTTGAGGAACCTCCATGCTGTTTTCCAGAGTGGTTGCACCAGCTTGCATTCCCACCAACAGTGGAGGAGGGTTCCCCTTTCTTCACATCCTCTCCAGCATCTGTCATTTCCTGACTTATTCATTTTAGCCATTCTGACTGGTGTGAGGTGATATCTCATTGTGGTTTTGATTTGTATTTCCCTGATGCCAAGTGACGTGGAGCACTTTTTCATGTGTCTGTTGGCCATCTGGATGTCTTCTTTGCAGAAATGTCTGTTCATGTCCTCTGCCCATTTCTTGATTGGATTATGGAAAAATGTTCCATGCTCCTGGATTGGAAGAATAAATATTGTGAAAATGTCTACGCTACCTAAAGCAATCTACACATTTAATGCAATCCCTATCAAAATACCATCCATTTTTTTCAAAGAAATGGAACAAATAATCCTAAAATTTATATGGAACCAGAAAAGACCTCGAATAGCCAAAGGAATATTGAAAAAGAAAGCCAAAGTTGGTGGCTTCACAATTCCGGACTTCAAGCTCTATTACAAAGCTGTCATCATCAAGACAGCATGGTACTGGCACAAAAACAGACACATAGATCAGTGGAAAAGAATAGAGAGCCCAGAAATCGACCCTCAACTCTATGGTCAACTAATCTTCGACAAAGCAGGAAAGAATGTCCAATGGAAAAAAGACAGCCTCTTCAATAAATGGTGCTGGGAAAATTGGACAGCCACATGCAGAAAAATGAAATTGGACCATTTCCTTACACCACACACAAAAATAGACTCCAAATGGATGAAGGACCTCAACATGAGAAAGGAATCCATCAAAATCCTTGAGGAGAATGCAGGCAGCAACCTCTTCGACCTCAGCCGTAGCAACATCTTCCTAGGAACAACGGCACAGGCAAGGGAAGCAAGGGCAAAAATGAACTATTGGGATTTCATCAAGATCAAAAGTTTTTGCACAGCAAAGGAAACAGTTAACAAAACCAAAAGACAACTGACAGAATGGGAGAAGATATTTGCAAATGACATATCAGATAAAGGGCTAGTATCCAAAATCTATAAGGAACTTAGCAAACTCAACACCCAATGATTCATTCCTATTTTGAGGCCTTGGGTGTTGCTCCTCCCTTGGCTCCTGCCACAAGTCTTTGTAGTGTTGGCTCTCTCATGTTCAGATATCTGGTCCTCTCAGAGGCCTGTCCTGACTACCTAAGTGGAAGTTGCTGCCCTCACTCATGCTCCATACCTCTGTTTGATTTTCATCATAGCATTTATCCTTGCCTCTTTTCTTATTTACTTCTCATGTGATCTGAACCATTTACCAGATTTTGAAAACCATGGGAATTGGGATCTTATTTTCTGTATTGTTGAAAGCTGCCTCTCTAGTGCTTAGGACATTGCACACATGAGGTACTCCATAAACACTGCCTGGGTTGTAGAACAGTGAACAGGACAGATGTTGCCTGTATTCAGAGTGTTTGATTTAGACCAGAATCAGCAAATCTTTTCTTAAATGGCCAGGTAGCATATAATCTAGGTTTGTAGACCCTAAAGTCTCTATTGCAATTACCTACTTTGCCCTCGTAGTGCTATAGCAGTCACTGACAGTATGTAAATGACTGGGCATAAGTGTGTTCCAATAAAGCTCGGTTTAGAAGAGCAGGTGGCGTGTACCTGGTGTGTAGATTATTCACTCCATGCTTTAGAGCATTGCTGTCGACTAGAACTTTCTGTGCTGATGGTACTGCTCTTTATCAACAATGTCCAGTCTGATAGCCACTAGCTACATGTGGCTATTGAGCACTTGACTTGTGCTCGTAACTGAGGAACAAAAACATTTGGAACAGCTTCACTGGGGTATAATTGGCATACAGGAAACTGTACATATTTGAGATGGCTAAATCAGTAAGATTTGGCACATGTATATACTGATGAAACCATCACAGTCAAGAGAATGATCATGCTTATAATCTCCCAACGTTTATGTCCCTTGGGAGTCGCTTGGTTTGCTGCTCATTCCTAGGCAACCATCGTCTGTTTTCTGTCACTGTAGATTACTATGCCTTTTCAAGAATTATATATAAATATACTATTTTTTTCTAACATCTTTAGATCAATATAATTATTTTAGGATTCATCCATGTTTTTGCATCTATCAGTGGTTCCTTTCATTGCTTGGTAGTATTCCATTACGCAGAGAAGCCACAGTTTGTTTATCCATTCACCTATTAATGGATATTCAGGTCGTTTTCAGATTTTGGCTACTACAGATAAAGTTTCTGTGAACATTCACGTATAAGTCTTTGTATGGACTTACGCTTTAATATCTTTTGGGTACACACCTAGGGGTTGAATGGCTGGGTCATATTTATGTGTAAATTTAACTTTTGAAGAAATTATCCAGTTGTTTTCCAAAAGTGGTTTTATGTTCTTACCAACAGTAGTATAATAGTCCAATTTCTCCACATCTTCATCAACACTTACTGTCTTTTTGATTATAGCCATCTTAGAGGGAATAATATGGTATTTTACTGTGGCTTTGTTTTGCCTTTTCCTAATGACTAGTGATTTCCTATGACTAGTGAGCATCTTTTTATGTGCTTATCATCCATGTGTTATGTTGAGTGAAGTTTGAATTCAAAGATTTTGCCCAAAATTAGTTGGATTTTTAGTTTTTATATTATTGAGTTTTGAGCATTATTTATATATTCTGATTCAAGGTCTTTATCATATATGTGATCTATAAATATTTTCTCGCATTATGTGGCTGGCCATTTTATTCTTTTAACAGTGTTTTTCAAGGAAGAGTTCTCAAATTTGATGAAATCCAATTCATCATTATTTTCTGTAATTCTACTTCAATATAATTTATTTGGATTTAAATTTAATTTGCTGCAGGTGTCTATTGGACACTAGAGTGGATAGAAGAGGTTGAAAGAAAGAGACAAATGCAATATTAACAAGGATAAATAAACGGTGATAACTATTATTTAAAAAGCAAACATGGATGTGGAGATAGGCCACTCTTTTATTAAGGTTTCCAGGAAGGCCTCTTTTACATGAGGCCTTACTCATTCATGGGTTAAAACAAAATTCTGTAAAAAGATTTCAAGCAGTAGGAGCGATTATTCAAAGATCATGTGGTAAGAAAGGACATGATGTGTTTGAGGAGCCAGTGTGTAGAGGCTGTAATAAGAAACTATTCTCTTTATTTTATAGCCACATTTAGTATTTTCACCTGAATCAGAATCACTTGACTGGTTCATCAACATTTATTCACTAGTAAGACAATTTATTTCTAGAAATAGAGGATTTTTATGTCACTTATACTCAGAATAATGCACAATAGTTTTGTCTAGTAATTTCTAAAAATGTGGATCTAAAAGATAATAGGAGCATAGAGATAATGCTTCTGGATAATGCATTCTGGATAGAATCCTGGATTAATCCTCCTGCATAAGGTTTCCATGAGGATATCCATGTTTGGATAGAACAGTTTTTATAGAATGAAATGGATGCACGTATTAGAGTAATTTCGGTTAGGGATCAATTTTTGTCATACTCAGGCACTCTGACCCTTTGGTTTCCCATAGTAATTGAAAACTCCTTGAATAAGATGGGTGTTGGGATAGGAAAGAAAGACTTAAAGGCACAGAAAGTCAGTTGGAGCAATGGGATTTTGAAATAGCTCCAACATATTAAAATGTAGCAGCTGTTGTTGACCACTTCATTCTGTCTCTTCTTTCTGAATGCTCTGGGTCCAAATCTGTTTATAGCAGCTCATGGTATGACACCCCCAAAAGCCGCCTTTGTCCACATGTGTGTCTTATGCTGGGGTTTGAAGGAAGTGTCTTGGTGAGTAAGCTTTAGTTTTACTCTATAAAACTGAGAAAATATTACACCTGTGGACAAACCAATACTTTCCTGAATTATTTTCTTGTTTTATTCACAAAGTGACCTGATAAAATGAGGGATATTATTTGTTTTGTCTCAGAGGAGTCTGATATGATCAAAATCAGAATCAGATTAATCAGAAATGGCCTCTGTTCTCTCTGGTGGGATCTCCACACTTGTGAGTGTACTTTGTTTCTCTGTCTATAAAATGGTGGTTAGAATCCGTAACTTGTATAGTTCATAAGTAGTGTCTTAAGGGTCATAAGAGGAAAGTATATTTTGCACTTTTAGGTACAGAAGCCAATTAATTATCATTTACAAGGTGAAAGGAGGTGTGAAGAAATAAAAAAAGTTTTATTCCTTTGAATTTAATAAGGGAACATTTACATGGAAAAAAATGGATGCCATCTGTCTCATTCAGTTCAGGCTGCCATAACAAAATACCCTAACTTGGGTGTTTTAAACATAAGACCTTGATTTCTGACACTTCTGGAGGCTGTTGATGCCTATGATCTGGGTCCAAGCCAGTTCATTTCCTGGTTGAGGGTTCCCTTGGTTTGTGGTTGGCCATCTTCTTCTTTGCTTCCATGGGAGTAGGAGGAGAACAGAGAATGAAGTAGAGAGGGAGAGAGGTGGAGAGGGAAGACGATACCTCTGTTCTCTTCTTATAAGGGCATTAATTTCATCCTAGGGGGGCCTCACTTTCATGACTTCTTGCAAACCTAAATGAGCTCCCAAAGACCACAGCATCCTAATACCATGCATTGGAAAATAGATCATTAGCATATGAATTTAGGTGGGACATAGGCATCAGTTGATAGCACTGTGCTTTCAAGTAGTCATCTTTGAAGGAAATAAATATCAAATAACGTAGAATCTTTAACAGAAAGATAAGAATTTCATGTTTATAATTTATGGGATAATAAAAGGAAATTTTAAAACCTCTTTAAGTGAATACCTAACTACATATAATACACATTGATTAGATGAGGTAAGTATTATTAACTTATTTCTAAAGAAGTGACTTCACCCTGCCAAGGCCAAATGTGGTAAGCAGTAAATCTAGAATTTAAACCAGATCTCCCAACTCCTTTTTCCCCCCTAACTAGATTACAGATGCTTTTGTTATTATTTATAACATCAGGTATAGGAGAGAGTAGGTTTGTATTCCATATGACCAGCTTAGAAAAGCACATATGAGATGTTTTTATCCTGAGAGATAATTTTCTTCTTTGGGGAGCAGAATCTCTACTTTCTCCTTCTACCATTTAATGTTATGTTTACTGCTGCCATTCATTAGGTAAATTTTAGGTAACTGCATTAGTCATGGTTCTCCAGAAAAGAGACCAATGACAGTCCAGTGATCTTCCATGTGTAAGTTGAAGACCCAGGAAAGCTGAAAGTTCAATTCGCCCCCATCTTTTCCTGAGGCAAGATGAGATGACATGCCCCAGTTCAACAGTGAGGCAGGAAAAAAGGGGCGAATTTCTTCTACCTCCACTCTGTTCTGTGAAGGCCCTCAAGAAATGGATTGATGCTCACCCACTTTGGGAAGGGCCATCTGCCTTATTAAATCCAGTGATATAAATGGGAATCTCATGCAGAAATACCTCACAGACACACCTAGGAGTGTTTAATCTGGGAACCTCGTGGGCAGTTAAGTTGGCCAATAAAATTAATCATCACAGTAAATATTAAATAATCGTGACAATAAATGACACAATTGCTAGGCTGATTACCTTGGAAAATGGATGATTATTATGCCTTGGTATCTGTCATTTTCAGAAGTTTTATATAAGGTACTCATCGTCCTTCTGGAGTTCCTTAGCCACATCTACTCTCCAGGCTGGGATCTCAGTCTTACTTACTGTCGGAAAGCTTGGCATCTTCCACAAATTTAGAGAATTGTATTTCAGAGTTACATGTGGGTCATTGAATTCTGTCCCTCTATGGACATTCACATGATTGCAGCCAGTTGGTACTCACTGAGATAAGAAAACATTTTATGTCATGAATTTTGAGTGTAGGGAAAGACTCTTGCTTCCATAGTTATATTTGCTTACAATGTGAGCACAACAGTGCATTTTAACAGGGAAAAAGAAAAATTAATTTATGACTCTAACATTCATGTATTAGAACAGAATTAATTATTTATTTTTTTAATATTTTATTCATTTGACAGTGAGAAACACAGTGAGAGAGGGAACACAACAGGGAGAGTGGAAGAATGAGAAGCAGGCTACCCATAGAGCTAGGGCACAATGTGGGGCTCCATCCCAGGACCCTGAGATCATGACCAGATCTGAAGGCAGATTTTTAATGACTGAGTCAAGCAGGTGCCCCTAAATTGTATTTTGTTATAAAACAAAACATAAGGACAATCATATGTTTACACATTTGTATAAATAGTAATGATCAATTTAAAGTAAAATAATTAAAATAGAGAATTGTAACTTGGAGACTGAAAATTCACAAGTCACAGATACTAAATAGTTCAGTAGTTTCTTCAGTTCCAGGGGAAGATGGCTATGAAGCAATCTGTCACTCTCTGTGATTTCACCTTGTCCCAGGTTTTGACACTGGGAAACTTCTGCAGGACAAAAGGTGGTCCATATCCACAAGGCATTTCCCACCCCCGCTCCCACACAGTGCTCTGTAAACTGGGAAAGGTAACATAGTTTGATGGCACCTACCGTAAAGGAGACTTCAGTAACTGAGGTGTCTGAATACCTTCAAAGTTCTTATCCTGACATCCAGGACTTGGTGTCTGTTCTTTTCAAAGTAAAGACATTTTTAGAACCACATAACAACTTAACAGAAATATGTGATTATAAAGCTTGCCTTTAGAAGTTATTAGTAGCTGAAAATATACTAGGTTTCAGTTTAAATTTCCATTAATACAGGTTTGTAAACTATAAAATATCACAGAAATCACTGGATATACAACTAACACCACATTTATATATGTATATGTACATGCACTTACACCTAAATACACTTGTATACACAAGTGCTCAAAAAAATGTATGCATATGTTGTTACAGTGATTCACTGGAATTTCATGACTCCTACCTCTCTCATCCCCAGAGCATTTGGCCAAAAACTCTCTTATGGATGGAATGTACCCTCTCTGGAAAATCAAGTTGAAGTCCTGATCCCCTGCGATAGATGAGGTCAGGAGGGCAGAATCCCTTTGATGGGATTAGTAACCTTAAAAGAGACCGGAGAACTTACTTGCTCCGTATGTCTCTGTCTCCCATATGAAGAGGGTACAGCTGGTGGGCAGCTGGCTACAGATGCAAAAGAGGGTCTCATCAAGAACTGAATCTGCTGGCACTTTAACTTTGGACTTTTCAGCCTCCAAAACTATGAATACTAGGTGTCTAGATGTCTGTGGTCCAGTCTTCCCAGTGTGTTATTTGTTATGGTACCTGGAGCACACTACCTCTGAAAGTTTCATCAAGGGGAGACTTGCTCTCCCACTTGGTATCCTAAGTGTTGGAGATCTCAGGGACTGTGGCATTCCTGGTGTGCACACAGAGCCCACACGCTGGATGCTCAGTTTGGTATTGGCAACTGCAGCGGTTTTCTGAAGCAGCTTTGGATGGAGGAGAGGGTTAGTCTTTGTTTACTTAACTGAGGAACTAGCTACAGTGTAGGAGGCTGGAAGGGGAGCAGAGGAAACTGCCTTCTGTAAGCCACTAGTAACAGGGCTTGCAGGCAACACAACCCAGGTTATTTCATAATTTTGCTTTTGAATTTCTTTATCTAGGACAAGTTTGGATTAGAAACATCTGACCAACAGCAGAAACAGTCCTATCAGCACTGTGTGTTGGTGCTGTGTTGAGCAGCCTTGACCTCGTTTTGACAGAGAGCTGTCCCATGGCACAACTGAAAGGTAAAACCTATTTCTGGATGTTTGTTCACTTGTATGTGGACTCCGAAAATGAAATGTATGTGTGCCTACATCAGGTCCCATTTCAAAGATGTGGAAAACCCAGCTGCTCTGTGGCCTTTTGCTTTCCTTGTTTACCTGGATCCTAATTTACACGTAGGAGAGGATCTGAATTCCCTCTTCTACCCCTGCATTGACCCTCTGGAACCTCAGCTTTGGCAATAGTCTTTGCTAGGTCAGACTCCATCTGTATCCAGATAGACGTGGGTCAGTTTTCCATTCTCATTTTACACATTCTATTCCTTATCGTTATGGATTCTGAGTTTGATGACCATACCCTTCCCCTCTACATGAGGAAGGTGAGAGGGTACTACAAGGCAGAGCTTCCCAACCATTATAGATGTCTCTGTTAACAGTCACCCCTTTGGCTGCTAAGCAGGTAGGTGGCTAGCAAGACAGCCGAAGAGCCTCTGTTTAGCAGAGTGTTCCATGGATGTGTAAATCCTATCCCTTTGTCTGGGCCATGATGGGTGAATTGTAGTGAAGCCCCAACTTGTAAGGGATTATTAGGGACAGGGCATTGGTGATTGACTCTGTCTACTCCACAGTGCTGCTGAAACAGAATAATGATCTGAGGTTGAAACTGGTGGCTTTGTCAATGAACAAAGTACAGCAAACTTCAAGGCCCACAGTGGTACTCCAGACGCCTACACGGGTCAGATGGAGGCAAAGGAACAAAGCATAACGTATAAGGGCAACTCTGCTCTCCTCGTATTTATGTATATACCCTGCTTTTAATTACTTACAATAAGAATGAATCCCATGAATCTTAAATTAGCAGATGTAATGTTTATATTCTTGCATATCCAGTGTAAATCTTTGGTGGACATTTAACATGAGAATATCAGAAATAGAAGGGCTCTAAGAGACTCTGCTCCAAATTTTCTCATTTCTTAGATTAGGAGATGAAAGCCTAGAGAAGTGCCTTGGGTTGCATATCTCAATAGTGGTGAGACTTACTACAAACAGTAGGATCGAAAATAAAAATAACATTCTTCCTGTAGTTTAATTACATTTTGTTGCATGTGACTCCACTAGATGAGGTAAATACAGTCTTCATTTCTTTCCTTTGTTCATCTGATAATTTTGTAGCTAAATAAACGTGGTCTAATTAGCCTGGATATAGACCACTGTGTTAGGTCTCCATGAGAAACTCCTATTTTAAGGACACTTTTACAGAAGAAGATTGGTGACCCTTATTTGATTATTCATTCTCATGTTTAACAGCCATCGCTCTCAGGAAGATTTCTTTATGTCAAAAGGTTTCAAATTTGGGGTCCATGAATCCCTAAGGAATCCGTGTTATGCAGGTCTCTGAAATCCTTGATGTTACATGCACAATGTCATTCACAGCTTTTTAAAATCTTTCAGAGAACTTCTCCCCAAGATCAATGTGATTTCTTTTCTTTTTTTTTAAGATTTTATTTATTTATTTGACAGAGAGAGAGGTCACAAGTAGGCAGAGAGGCAGGCAGAGAGAGAGGAGGAAGCAGGCTCCCTGCAGAGCAGAGAGCCCGATGCGGGGCTCGATCCCAGGACCCTGAGATCATGACCTGAGCCGAAGGCAGCGGCTTAATCCACTGAGCCACCCAGGCGCCCCTCAATGTGATTTCTCAGTCTACAGTTTAGCAACGATAGTTTTTGCATTGCTTTCCTTGGAAGATACTTTCTATCCTCCATTTTGTGACCCAGCATTAAGGTGAAGAATATTTATCCTTACAAATGAAGAACTTCAGATTGTATTAGCTTTTATCACAGACTCTTCTTCCCCCTACAGTTTCAATCCTATTTATGGTTGTCTTTTGAACATTTCTAAATTCTTTGTAATCCTGAAATGCAAGGAGTGCAGAATTAGAAACCCTCTCTGAATGAAGCTTCAGTGAGGAGCACAGATCTGCTGCCTAAGATGTCAGAAGGTTAGGGCCCACAGAAACAAGGCTGCTGAGATAGATCCAGAAATGTGGTTCTATCTGAGATAGACTAGGCACACCCTAATCTAGCTCAACACGGAGTAAGGAGCCCAGATAAGGCTTAAAGGATTCACACATTTCAAAGTTCAAAGCATGGCAAATAGATGCTGAATAAAGGGAGTCTGGAGGATTGGTGGTAGGAATCTAGCCCAGGACCAAATGTGAAAGGGAATCCTCAGCATCTGTGCCAGTGGAAAAACTGCTATCCTTCTTAGTAACATCAACCTGTCTTTTACCTTTGACATTCTTCACAAGGGGACAAGCCACTGGACCTCACAGTGCAAGTACATGTCTCCCAGATTTTACTTCTCTCCACCACCTCTGCAATCACGCTAGCCTCAAAATGGTGGATTGAGGATAGTTATGTTCCCAATAGATGTGAGTAATGGCACCAGTGGGATGAAGCTGACCATCTATAAGATAGAACAATGGTTATCAAAACCATAGACTTTTCTGGGAATCTGATGAAAATTGTGGGTTCTCTCTCCAGAAAGAAGGCATAACTATATATAATCTAAACAAGAGAAATACACAATTGAACCATCCCTGAAACTCATTCCTGGTTAATAATTCCTGTTTGATAAGTATGGTATTGTCTATTTCTCACCCATTTTTTCCTGTCTTTTTCTCATGGTTTATGTATTTGTGTCAGTTGCCCTCTGAGCTATACTAAGGAGGTTGTGGCATATAGTTTCCCCATGTGAGCCAAAAGATTAAGGTGGAGACAGCAACACTGAGGCAGGACGCTGGTGACAGTAACTGTGGAGAGATCCTGAGGACACAGTGAATTTGGGGGGTAAGAATTGTGCCAAAGAAGTCCAGTATCCCTTTCCAGTGGAATGATTATTCCCCTGTTCCTGTGCTAGGATCTAGGTTTCATTTTACTAGAAGCAGTTCCTGTATGAATAATGTTATATGAATTATATGAATTATGAATAATGACCCTGAGCCAGTTAGTTTTCTATGGTTCCTCCTAAAGCAGCACCCTGTTCCCAGGGTGGCTGACCTAGGCTGTCTGGAGATAGGGTCCAGGATAAGGTGAGAGACTAGAGCAGGAAGAATGGTCACAGCCTGAACTTCAGCCCTGGCCATTGAGGAGCATATTGGTGATTTTACCTATTTGTTTCCAGTGGCAGGCCCACTGGCTTTATCTAGAATGGTAAATAATAAGCTGTAATTTAGAGAGTGATTATCTGGAACATCCAAGTGGAATAAATCTCCATTAACCAAAAATTATAGGTCCTCTGAAACAAAGCACTTGAATTATAGTTAACCCTACGTTTATATACCACTAAAAATAGAAAAAAAAGTCTTTTTGGTCTTTTTTAAAAAAATTATTTGTTTATTTTAATTACAGCAAGAAAAAAAATCTGTTTGGAAGATAGGATCCTAAATGTGTAAGTATTTAAGTCTATTAAATGTGCAAGAATCTAGTCTCCTTTGCTGTGGAAGATTTCTTCTTTTCTTTTTTTCTCTCTTTACTTGATCTCTTCAAATTCTGACTTACCACGATGCCCAGTTTAGGGCCTGTCGTGCCTATGAAAGAGAGATAATAGAGCGACTCAGATGGCATCTTGGAGTATAAATGAGATACTCCACTTCTGCCTTTAACAGAGGGGCTGGAACATAATAAGCAACATATCTATTAGCTACAGTTGATGCTAATGGGTATGATACTACTTTTCCCAAATACTCTGGTCAACATTTAACCTCCTCATTCTCTGTCCATAAAACATATTTAAAGCCTCTACCACTTTTGGACACTTACTATCCTAGTGAAAATGTTATGTTATCTCTACGGTGAGACTGGGGTCTCTTTGAGAGGTAAGGGCAGACAATACAAAATTTGCTGAATTGGTTTCAAAATTGGCACTTACTCACTTTACAAGTCACATGGTCTTCATTTTATTTAGTTATTTTTTTCTCAACAGAAAATGAAAAAATTTGCAGAAAGGAGGAGTGCCCCATCCCTTGTCCTGGATAAAGCCCTATAAAATGTGACCAGTACCAAGTAAGTGAATAGCCTTGTTTTACACATTTGGTATGTCCTATTTTTTTTTTCGTTTTTTTTTTCTTTTAATAGATGAGTTTATATTTGTTTCTTTGTTTCTTATAAACAGCAAAATTATCTGTTTAGTAATAGAAAATATTACTTCTGTGCTGATGTTATTTAATAAGGTCTGTATATTATGTGACTCATAAGGACTTTTAGAGCTGCTCTGTATGATCTGTTGCTTTAAAACTAATTTAAAAATATCCTATCACCTGTTACAAAAATGTGTAGGCTCTGAATATTATAGAATTTTAATTATAGAAAAAAGTAGCCATTAGAATACTAAAAGAAAAGTTATTTTAACCACCACCTATATTTGTTTTGTGCAGACTTCAGCTTATTTTTTTATCATAAGGTGATACTTGTGCCTGGGCATGAGGCAAAATTTTCCAGTTTTAGATATGAAGAAAGATGACCAAATTGAGATTATAAAAAATGGAATGTTGATTTCTTATATGTATTATTAAATTAATTAATTAATTTATCAGTGGAATTTGAAGTGGAAAAACAGGCTAACTTACTATGGAAATGACCATTTCACCTATAAAGACTAAATACGATTTCAATAGACATTTTAAGCAAGTCTTTCATAATATGTAGAAATTGAATGAATATTCAGTCATTAACTTGATCATTAATTTTTAATGGCATTTTACCCAGGAGGAGTTCAAAGGAATCCTGTGATGATTTTCCTCTAATCTGTGAATCCTTTTATATAAGGTTTTTAATACTTACCACCTTTTCTTAAAATGAGAGTATAACTGATATTTCTGTGAATGATGTGCTAATTGAACATAAAATCTCCATGAAGGTGTGGCATTTTTTGGTTTTGTTTTTAAGTGCCAAAAATAAATTGTAGAACCAAACCCCAATTAGTGAAACTTCTAGAGCACTGTGGTCACTCTCTTAGTACTCAGCATGTTCTCAGACTGTGGCAGTTCCCACACATGTCCCTAGAAGACACATTATGCATTGGGTTGATCAGGAAATATAAATTACTTTTAATAGAAGCCTAATGAAAATGTAATTGGAAAGATACTCTGCTTCCAAATAAACAATACTGTTCAGTGTGTATAGAAATGATATTTGACAAAACAGGAAAAAATATACAGTGGAAAAAAGACAATCTTTTCAATCAATGGTGCTGGAAAAACTGGACAGCTATATGTAGAAGAATGAAACTTGACCATTCTCTTACATCGTACACAAATATAAACTCAAAATTGATAAAACACCTCAACGTGAGACAGGAATCCATCAGAATCCTAGAGGAGAACATAGGTAGTAAGCTCTTCCATATCAACCAAAGCAACTTCCTTCAAGATATGTCTCCAAAGGCCAAGGAAACAAAAGCAAAAATGAACTTTTGGGACTTCATCAAGATCAAAAGCTTCTGCACAGCAAAGGAAACAGTCAACAAAACAAAAAGGCAACCCACGGAATGGGAGAAGATATTTGCAAATGACAGTACAGACAAAAGGTTGATATCCAGGATCTATAAAGAACTTCTCAAACTCAACACACACAAAACAGATAATCCTATCAAAAAATGGGCAGAAGATATGAACAGACACTTTTCCAACGAAGACATACAAATGGCTATCAGGCACATGAAAAAATGTTCATCATCACTAGCCATCAGGGAGATTCAAATTAAAACCACATTGAGATACCACCTTACACCAGTTAGAATGGCCAAAATTAGCAATACAGGAAACAACGTGTGTTGGAGAGGATGTGGAGAAAGGGGAACCCTCTTCCACTGTTGGTGGGAATGCAAGTTGGTGCAGCCACTTTGGAGAACAGTGTGGAGATTCCTGAAGAAATTAAGAATAGAGCTTCCCTATGACCCTGCAATTGCACTGCTGGGTATTTACCCCAAAGATACAGATGTAGTGAAAAAAAGGGCCATCTGTACCCCAATGTTTATTGCAGCAATAGCTACGGTCTCCAAACTGTGGAAAGAACCAAGATGCCTTTCAACGGATGAATGGATAAGGAAGATGTGGTCCATATACACAATGGAGTATTATGCATCCATCAGAAAGGATGAATACCCAACTTTTGTAGCAACATGGACAGGACTGGAAGAGATTATGCTGAGCGAAATAAGTCAAGCAGAGAGAGTCAAGTATCATATGGTCTCACTTATTTGTGGAGCATAACAAATAACATGGAGGACATGGGGAGATGGAGAGGAGAGGGAGTTGAGGGAAACTGGAAGGGGAGATGAACCATGAGAGACTATGGACTCTGAAAAACAACCAGAGGGTTTTGAAGGGATGTGGGGGTGGGAGGTTCAGGAACAAGGTGGTGGGTAGTGGGGAGGGCACGTACTGCATGGAGCACTGGGTGTGATGCCAAAACTATGAACACTGTTATGCTGTAAATAAACAAGTAAAAGAAAAAGGAATATTCAGATCACATACAACATTTATTAATTAAATTTGGTGTCTTTTATGGGCATGGTTTGTGACACCTCAAAATAATTACAATAGTAACATAAAATATCATCGATCACAGATTATGATAACAAATATAGTTATAATTAAATTTTTAAATATTGCAATAAACAAAATGTAATGCAAAAAATATACATATTTATATCAGATATTTCTGTTCTTGGTATGTTGTGCTGTTTTTCTATGGCATGATGTTGGGAAGGCTATTTAGGAGACAGTTAAAAAAAATCAGGCAAATGTTAATGAAGAGTTTGCATGTTGAAGGGGAAAATTTAGAGGGTGAGAAATGGATGTGGATGTAAGAAAGAAGGAATCAAGAAAGAAGTTTTTGGACTTTGAAAATTGGATAAATATGGTGACATTAACAGATTGGCCCATTGAGAAAATTTTCAACATGTTGAACTTTAATGGCATAGGACAAATTATTAGTATTAACAATACTAATAAAAGCTACAATTTAGGAGGGAGGAGTCAAGATGGTGGAGAAGTAACAGGCTGAGACTACATCAGTTAGCAGGAGATCAGCTCAATAGCTTATCTAAACATTGCAAACACCTACAAATCCAATGGGAGATCGAAGAGAAGAACAGCAATTCTAGAAACAGAAAATCAACCACTTTCTGAAAGGTAGGACTGGCGGAGAAGTGAATCTAAAATGATGGGAAGATAGACTGCAGGGGGAGGGGCCGGCTCCCGGAAAGCGGCAGAGCAACAGAGCCCAAAATCAGGACTTTTTAAAGTCTGTTCCACTGAGGGACATTGCTCCAGAGGCTAAACCAGGGTGAAGCCCACATGGGGTCAGCGTGGCCCCATGTCCCGCAGGGTCACAAAAGGATCAGGGGTGTCGGAGTGTCACAGAGCTCGCAGGTATTAGAATGGAGAAGCCGGCTACAGAGAAAGAGCAGAGGACTGAACTCTCAGTTCGGGGTTACCTTGAACTGGTTGTGGGCTGGGTGAGCTCAGAGCATGGCTGGAGGCTGGGGATATGGGAGTGATTGGGTGCTGTCCTCTGGGGGCGCACTGAGGACTGGGGCCCCAGGCTCTCGGCTCCTCTGGGCCGGAGACTAGGAGGCCGCCATTTTCATTCCTGTCCTCCAGAACTCTACGGGAAGCATTCAGGGAACAGAAGCTCCCAAAAGCGAACACGAGCGGATTACTTAGTCCAGCGCTCGGTAAGGGCGATGCAATTCCGCCTTGGGCAAAGACACTTGAGAGTCACTACAACAGGCCCCTCCCCCAGAAGATCAACAAAATATCCAGCCAGGACAAAGTTAATCTATCAATGAAAGCAGGTTCAATACCTAGGACAGCAGCGAAATTCCAGAGGAGGAGAAAGCAGAGCACGGAACTCATGGATTTCTCCCCATGGTTCATTAGTCTTGTGGTTAATTCAATTTTTTTTTTTCATTTTTTTTTCTTTCTTTTTTCTTCTCCTGCTAACTTTTTAAAAACTTTTACCTTTTTCTTTTTTAACGTTTTTTGACTACTTTATCTAAAATATATATTTTTTTCTTTCTTTTTTATATTTTTCTTTATCTGTTTTATTTTTTAAATTTTTTTCTTTTTTTTTTCTGAACCTCTTTTTATCCCCTTTCTCCCCCCCGTAATTTGGGGTCGCTTCTGATTTGATTAAAGTGCATTTTTCTGGGGTCTTTGTCACCCTTTGAGTATTTCATTTGATCCTTCATATCCTCTTATCTGGACAAAAAGAAGGCAGAAAAAATCACCACAAACAAAAGAACAAGAGGCAGAACCGAAAGCTAGGGACCTAATCAAAACAGACATTGGTAATATGTCAGATCAAGAATTCAGAATGATGATTCTGAAGGTTCTAGCCGGCTCGAAAAAGGCATGGAAGATATTATAGAAACCCTCTCTGGAGATATTAAAGCCCTTTCTGGAGAAATTAAAGAACTAAAATCTAACCAAGTTGAAATCATAAAAACTATTAATAAGGTGCAATAAAAAATGGAGGCTCTCACTGCTAGGATAATGAGGCAGAAGAAAGAATTAGTGATCTAGAAGACCAAATGACAGAGAATAAAGGAGCCGAGCAAAAGAGGGACAAACAGCTACTGGACCACGAGGGGAGAATTCGAGAGATAAGTGACAACATAAGATGACACAACATTAGAATAACTGGGATTCCAGACGAAGAAGAGAGAGGGGAGTAGAAGGTCTATTGGAGAGAATTATTGGAGAGAATTTCCTTACTATGGCAAAGGGAACAAGCATCAAAATACAGGAGGTGCAGAGAACCCCCCTCAAAGTCAACAAGAAGAGGTCCACACCCCGTCACCTAATAGTAAAATTGACAAGTCTTAGTGACAAAGAGAAAATCCTGAAAGCAGCCCGAGAAAAGAAGTCTGTAACACACAATGGTAAAAATATTAGATTGGCAGCAGACTTATCCACAGAGACCTGGCAGGCCAGGAAGAGCTGGCATGATATATTCAGAGCACTGAACGAGAAACACATGCAGCCAAGAATACTCTATCCAGCTAGGCTATCATTGATAATAGAAGGAGAGATAAAAATCTTCCAGGACAAACAAAAACTGAAAGAATTTGCAATCACCAAACCAGCTCTACAGGAAGTATTGAAAGGGGTCCTCTAAGCAAAGAGAGAGCCTAAAAGTAGTAGAAGAGAGGAACAGAGACAACATACAGTAACAGTCACCTTACAGGATAATAATGGCACTAAATTCATATCTCTCCATAGTTACCCTGAATGTTAATGGGCTAAATGCCCCAATCAAAAGACACAGGGTATCAGAATGGATAAAAAAAATAAAACCCATCAATATGTTGCCTACAAGAAACTCATTTTAGACGCGAAGACACCTCCTGATTTAAAGTGAGGGGGTGGAAAACAATTTACCATGCTAATGGGCATCAGAAGAAAGCTGGGGTGTCAATCCTTATATCAGATCAATTAGATTTTAAGCCAAAGACTATAATAAGAAATGAGGAAGGACACTATATCATATTCAAAGGGTCTGTCCAACAAAAAGATCTAACAATTTTAAATATCTATGCCCCTAACGAGGGAGCAGTCAACTATATAAACCAATTAATAACAAAATCAAAGAAACATATCAATAATAATACAATAATAGTGGGGACTTTAACACTCCCCTCACTGAAATGGACAGATCATCCAAGCAAAAGATCAACAAGGAAATAAAGGCCTTAAATGACACAATGGACCAGATGGACATCACAGATATATTCAGAATATTTCATCCCAAAGCAACAGAATACACATTCTTCTCTAGTGCACATAGAAAAATCTCCAGAATAGATCCCATCCTGGGTCACAAATCAGGTCTTAACCAGTATCAAAAGATTGGGATCATTCCCTGCATATTTTCAGACCACAATGCTCTGAAACTAGAACTCAGGCACAAGAGGAAAGCTGGAAAGAACCCAAATATATGGAGACTAAACAGTATCCTTCTAAAGAATGAATGGGTCAACCAGGAAATTAATGTAGAATTGAAAACATTCATGGAAACAAATGATAATGAAAACACAATGGTTCAAAATCTGTGGGACACAGAAAAGGCAGTCCTGAGAGGAAAATATATAGGGGTACAAGCCTTTCTCAAGAAAAAAGAAAGGTCTCAAGTACACAACCTAACCCTACACCTAAAGGAGCCGGAGAAAGAACAAGAAAGAAACCCTAAACCCAGCAGGAGAAGAAAAATCATAAAAATCAGAGCAGAAATCAATGAAATAGGAACAAAAAAATAGAAAAAATCAATGAAACCAAGAGCTGGCTCTTTGAAAGAATCAATAAGATTGATAAACCCCTGGCCAGACTTATCAAAAAGAAAAGAGAAAGGACCCAAATAAATAAAATCATGAATAAAAGAGGAGAGATCACAACTAACACCAAAGAAATAAAGACAATTATAAGAACATACTATGAGCACCTCTATGCCAACCAATTTGACAATCTGGAAGAAATGGATGCATTCCTAGATACATATAAACTGCCACAACTGAACCAGGAAGAAATAGAAAACCTCAACAGGCCCATAACCAGTAAGGAGATTGAAACAGTCATCAAAAATCTCCAAACAAGCAAAAGCCCAGGGCCAGATGGCTTCCCAGGGGAATTTCTATCAAACATTTAAAGAAGAACTAATTCCTATTCTCCTGAAACTGTTCCAAAAAATAGAAATGGAAGGAAAACATCCAAACTCATTTTATGAGGCCAGCATCACCTTGATCCCAAAACCAGGCAAGGATCCCACCAAAAAAGAAAACTACAGACCAATATCCTTGATGAACACAGATGCAAAAATTCTCACCAAAATAATATCCAATAGGATTCAACAGTACATTAAAAGGATTATTCACCACGATCATGTGGGATTTATTCCAGGGTTGCAGGGTTGGTTCAACATCCGCAAATCAATCAATGTGATACAACACATTAATAAAAGAATGAACAAGAACCATATTATACTCTCAATAGATGCTGAAAAAGCATTTGACTAAGTAGAGCATCCCTTCCTGATCAAAACTCATCAAAATGTAGGGATAGAGGGCACATACTTCAATATCATCAAAGCCATCTATGAAAAACCCACCGCAAATATCATTCTCAATGGAGAAAAACTGAAAGCTTTTCCGTTAAGGTAAGGACACGGCAGGGATGTCCATTATCACCACTGCTGTTCAACATAGTACTAGAAGTCCTAGCCTCAGCAATCAGAAAACAAAAAAGAAATTAAAGACATCCAAATTGGCAAAGAAGAAGTCAAACTATCACTCCTCACAGATGATATGATACTATATGTGGAATACCCAAAAGACTCCACTCCAAAACTGCTAGAAAGTGTACAGGAATCCACTAATGTATAAGGATATAAAATCAATGCACAGAAATTAGTTTCATTTCTGTACACCAACAACAGGACAGAAGAAAGAGAAATTACGGAGTCAATCCCATTTACAATTGCACCCAAAACTATAAGATACCTAGGAATAAAACTAACCGAAGAGACTAAGCATCTATATGCAGAAAACTATAAAGTACTCATGAAAGCAATTGAGGAAGACACAGAGAAATGGAAAAATTTTCCATGCTCCTGGATTGGAAAAAATAAATATTGTGAAAATGTCTATGCTACCTAAAGTGATCTACACATTTAATGCAATCCCTATCAAAATACCATCCATTTTTCAAAGAAATGGAACAAATAATCCTCAAATTTATATAGAACCAGAAAAGACCTCGCGTATCCAAAGGGATATTGAAAAAGAAAGCCAAAGTTGGTGGCATCACAATTCCGGACGTCAAGCTCTATTACAAAGCTGTCATCATCAAGGCAGCATGATACTGGCACAAAAACAGACACATAGATCAATGGAACAGAATAGAGAGCCCAGAAACAGACCCTCAACTCTATGGTCAACTAATCTTCGACAAAGCAGGAAAGAATGTCCAATGGAAAAAAGACAGCCTCTTCAATAAATGGTGCTGGGGAAATTGGACAGCCACATGCAGAAAAATGAAATTGGACCACTTCCTTACACCACACACGAAAGTAGACTCAAAATGAATGAAGGACCTCAATGTGAGAAAGGAATCCATCAAAATCCTTGAGGAGAACACAGGCAGCAACCTCTTCGACCTCAGCCACAGCAACATCTTCCTAGGAACATCGGCAAAGGCAAGGGAAGCAAGGGCAAAAATGAACTATTGGGATTTCATCAAGATCAAAAGCTTTTGCACAGCAAAGGAAACAGTTAACAAAACCAAAAGACAACTGACAGAATGAGAGAAGATATTTGCAAATGACATATCAGATAAAGGGCTAGTTTCCAAAATCTATAAGGAACTTAGCAAACTCAACACCCAAAGAACAAACAATCCAATCAAGAAATGGGCAGAAGACATGAACAGACATTTCTGCAAAGAAGACATCCAGATGGCCAACAGACACATGAAAATGTGCTCCACATCGCTCGGCATCACGGAAATACAAATCACAACCACAATGAGATATCACCTCACACCAGTCAGAATGGCTAAAATTAACAAGTCAGGAAATGACAGATGCTGGCGAGGATGCGGAGAAAGGGGAACCCTCCTCCACTGTTGGTGGGAATGCAAGCTGGTACAACCACTCTGGAAAACAGCATGGAGGTTCCTCAAAATGTTGAAAATAGTACTACCCTATGATCCAGCAATTGCACTACTGGGTATTTACCCTAAAGATACAAATGTAGTGATCAGAGGGGGCATGTGCACCCGAGTGTTTATAGCAGCAATGTCTACAATAGCCAAACTATGGAAAGAACCTAGATGTCCATCAACAGATGAATGGAGAAAAAGAAGTGCTATATATACACAATGGAATACTATGCAGCCATCAAAAGAAATGAAATCTTGCCATTAGCGATGACGTGGATGGAACTAGAGGGTATCATGCTTAGTGAAATAAGTCAGTCATTGAAAGGCAACTATCATATGATCTCCCTGATATGAGGACATGGAGAGGCAACATGGGGGGTTAGGGGGATAGGAGTAGAATAAATGAAACAAGATGGGTTTCGGAGGGAGACAAACCATAAGTGACTCTTAATCTCACAAAACAAACTGATGGTTGCTGGGGGGAGGGTGGTTTGGGAGAGGGGGAGGGGGTTAAGGACATTGGGGAGGTATGTGCTATGGTGAGTGCTGTGAAGTGTGTAAACCTGGAGAGTCACAGACCTGTACCCCTGGGGATAAAAATACATTATATGTTTATTTAAAAAAAAGCTACAATTTAAATTGAATGCTTACTCTTTACCAGGTCCCTTGTTAAGTATTTGTGTGTGTGTGTGTGTGTGTGTGTGTGTGTGTGTGTGTGTACATGTATATGTATATGTATATATATTAGCATCTTAACTTTATTTTATTTTTTTCATGCTTCCAAGGTTCATTCTTTAGTCATTGATTATGCACCACACTCAGTGCTCCATGCAATATGTGCCTTCCTTAATACCCACCCCCAGGCTCTCCCAAACTGGGCACCCCTCCCCTACAAAACCCTCAGTTTTTCTGTAATCTTGCATTTTGTGACCTTACCCAATATACTATATACTACCTGAATAAATTCATTTCAATTTTGAGAATATCATCTCATAAGATAAAGAACATTTTTAGAAGCTAGGTTTATGAAACTGCATTATTACTATTATAATCTCTTTGTGGCCATTAGATTCTCTCTGATGTAGTTGCACATGACAGATGAGAGATCATCACTTTAAATGAAAATGATAGAATGGCTCTGAAGTGATTCAGCTAATTTTATCTTCAACTCAAAGAGGCTAAAAATTCCTACAAATTACCTTGTTTAATGGAATTACTTACTTAGCTCTCGGTATTTTCTAGTATAAAGTAGGGAATTTGAAATGTTGTATATTGCATTTTTTAGTACTTGGGTTTATTTTCACTTTTTACTGTAGTTTTTAATGTTGACATTTAAGTTTCTGGCCTATGTCAGAGAATATGATTGTATGGTATATGATTTTAACTTTTATTTATGACTTGTTACAAAATCAGATATTTGGAAGCATGATGTGTATGTTGAAAAGGATGTTACCAGTTATGTGAATCATCAGTCCCTTCCTAATATTGTGTCCTCTTCTTCTGTCACTCACTAAGAGAGCTGTGTGTTGTTTTCCAATTCAGTTGAGAGCATCTCAATTTCTTCCTGTTAATTGATTAGTGAAACCTATATTTTGAAGTCTAAAAAGCTAAGGATAGTTCTATCTTTTATCAAGTGGAAATATTTTTCTTTTCTCCGATTTTTTTTTTTTTTTTTGTCTCTGTCTCCTTTGGCTCAGCAGAATGTGTCTGAAATTCTTCCATGTTACATATATCAGAAGTTTGTTCCTTTTTATTTCCAAGCAGTATGCCATTTTTTATATACCACAGTTAGCTTCTTCATTCACCTGTCAATAGACATTAGAGTTGTTTGCACTTGGGGCTATTATGAAGGAAACTGCAGTGAATGTCTGTGTGCAAGTGTTTTCTGTTTACACTCTGTAGGTAAGTGCAACAGAGTTAAATCACTGGAATGAATAGTAAGTGTTTCTATACCTTTAAAATAAACTGTCAGTACAGTATTGTAATGTGTTTGTACAATTTTACATGCCCACCAACAACACATGAGATCTCTAGTTGTTCCCCTACTGGCCCAAACTTAGTAAATGAATGACAATTTTAAAATGTTTTGCATTGGGAGGGCCAAGATGGCCAAGATGTAGGAGGAGGCGCTGTTTCAACCTGTCCCCTAAAGTGAGCTGATTACCTACCAAAGAACTCTGATCACCCATGAAATCAGCCTGAGATTAGAATTATACACTTCTGGATCTCTATGGGGGCAGAAGATACCAGTGGGCAGGTAAAGCAGAGTGGGAATATCAGACTGATATTGGAAAATAAACAAAAGGGGGAGGGAGCCACCAGAAGCGACCCACTGGAAAGTAATACCACAATATGAGAGTGCCTGTGATTGGGGACCAGCATTAACTTGGAGTCTGATTGAAACCACTCAAAAAGAGCAAAGTTTCATAGAGGGAAGTTGTGGGAATCAGGCAGTTAGAGACAGGGCTTAAGTCTGCCGAACCACGGCAGCCACTGCTGGCGCTAAACCAGAGAGTCTGCAGCAAAGAAGCCAGGTCTTGGTCACTGAGCTGCTGGAGTGCCTGAGAGCCCTGAGAGCATCTGGGTGGCAGAGCCCATGAGGGTGAGTGAGCCTCACCAGCCAGCAAAACCACAACCTTTTGCACTCTTCATGTGCATGCAGGGACCAGAGTCGGAGTCATGCCTACACCCTCCCATGAGAAAGGTGCATGCAGGCACCAGCCAGTGCTCTCTCAGACCCAGAGAGTCTGAGCACTCCCAGCCTGGGCCAGCATGAAAATCTCAGTGCACTATCACTGCTTGGGACCTCTCTGGAAGTCTGCAGCTACCCAGAGAGCCAGGAGTAGTATTTCTCATGGTTTTTTCGTACAAGTGGGAGTTCCTGTGATTCCAGAGACCATGAATGGGAACATGCTCTGCCAGTGACAGAGGGGGAACTCATGTGCTCTGGAGCACCCAGAGGGGAACAGACTGAGGCTTCTCTCTGAGAGGGAGGTCTGGGTGCAGTTTGCTTTCCTCTAAACACCCCAGAACTGTCAAAAGCCCCCAAGGGGAGAGAAAACAAAGAAAGAGGGGCTCCTGGGTGGCTCAGCGGGTTAAGGCCTCTGCCTTCGGCTCAGGTCATGATCCCAGGGTCCTGGGATCGAGCCCCGCATCGGACTCTCTGCTTGGCTGGGAGCCTGCTTCCTCCTCTCTCTCTCTCTGCCTGCCTCTCTGCCTACTTGTAATCTCTATCTGTCAAATAAATAAATCTTTAAAAATAAAAGAAAACAAAGAAAGAAACAAACAACAAAACCTCCAGAGAACAAAAGCCTGAAAAACCGGTTTCCTCAGAGCCCACCCCCTTGATGTGGGCAGGAGGAATTAACTCAGGGAACACTGCCTGAAAACCCATGGGGCAGGCAACTATCCCAGAAAGGCAGCCAGCCAGCCAAAAAAAAAAAAAAAAAGAGAGAGAGACAATAGGACAAACAGCACTACTTCATAGATACAACTTTCATTTTTAATTCATTCCTACTATTTTAGTTCTTTTCATATATAAATGAACTTTTTAAACTATTTACCATCTAAGTGAGATGTTCTACATCAAAGTTCTTAATAACCATTTAACCTGAACTTTTTGATATATATACCTGTATTTTTCTTTTTTCTTTTTAACTTTTTTATTTATTTAAATTAAATTTATTTTATATAATTTTATTTTTAATATTCATATAGAGATAAGCTTCAAGGTAATCCTCTATCCCCAATCAATGTACCCCTATAGCTAAACCAGTTTGAATCCCCCTTTATCTAAGGAAATTTGCGTCCTTTAACAAAGATATCAAGATACATCCAGGAAGAATCAAAATATCCTTCTTTGCCCACACTGAGAATTTATAATTACCCTCCCATCTTTTTCTTCTGTCAGCGTTTCTGTGTATTTGTTTTTGTGCTGGTAGTATATAAATCTTATACTTGGGGTACTTTTTGATGGCTTCTTTTTTAATTATTTATTTATTTATTACTATTATTTTCCCCGTCATCTACTTTTGTCAGTCTTTTTGTTTGTCTGTTTTTGTTTGCATGCTTCATAAATTTTACCTTGGGGCCCATTTGGGCTAGGCCATCTCTTTTATTTTATCTTTCTTTTTTTTCCTGTTTCTCTCTCTCTCTCTCTCTCTCTATCTACTTTTTTTTTCTAATCTGGAGGTGTCTTCACGTCTAAAATGAGTTTTTGTAGGCAACATATAGATGGATTTTGTGTTTTTATCCATTCTGATACCCTTTGTCTTTTGATTGGGGCATTTAGCCCATTAACATTCAGGGTAACTATGGAGAGATATGAATTTAGTGGCATTAGATTGCCTGTAAGGTGACTGTTACTGTATATTGTCTCTGTTCCTTTTTGATCTACTATTTTAAGGCTCTGTCTTTGCTTAGAGGACCCCTTTCAATACTTCCTGTAGAGATGGTTTTGTGTTTGTAAATTCCTTCAGTTTTTGTTTGTCCTGGAAGCTTTTTATCTCTCCTTCTATTATCAATGATAGCCTAGCTGGATAGAGTATTCTTGGCTGCATGTTTTTCTCATTTTGTGTTCTGAATATATCATGCCAACTCATTCTGGCCTGCCAGGTCTCTGTGGATAAGTCTGCTGCCAATCTAATATTTTTACCATTGTATGTTACAGACTTCTCTTCCCGGGCTTCTTTCAGGATTTTCTCTTTGTCACTTAGACTTGTAAATTTTACTATTAGGTGATGGGGTGAGGACTTATTCTTTTTGATTTTGAGGGGGGTTCTCTGCACCTCCTGGATTTTGATGCTTGTTCCCTTTGCCATAGTAGGGAAATTCTCTCCAATAATTCTCTCCAATAGACCTTCTGCTCCCCTCTCTCTTTCTTCTTCGTCTGGAATCCCAGTTATTCTAATGTTGTATCATCTTATGTTGTCACTTATCTCTCGAATTCTCCCCTCGTGGTCCAGTAGCTGTTTGCTCCTCTTTTGCTCAGCTTCTTTATTCTCTGTCATTTGGTCTTCTAGATCACTAATTCTTTCTTCTGTCTCATTTATCCTAGCAGTGAGAGCCTCCATTTTTTATTGCACCTCATTAATAGCTTTTTTTATTTCAACTTGGTTAGATTTTAGTTCTTTTACTTCTCCAGAAAGGGCTTTTCTATCTACAGAGAGGGTTTTTCTAATATCTTCCATGCCTCTTTCGAGCACTGGTAGAACCTTCAGAATTGTCATTATGAACTCTAGATATGACATATTTCCAATATCTGTATTGATTAGGTCCCTAGCCTTCGGTACTGCCTCTTGTTCTTTTTTTTTTTTTTTTGCTGAATTTTTCAGCCTTGTCATTTTGTCCAGATAAGAGTATATGAAGGAGCAAGTAAAATACTAAAAGGGTGACAAAGACCCCAGGAAAATGCGCTTTAACCAAATCAGAAGAGACCCCAAATCATGGGGGAGAGAAGGGATAAAAAGAGGTTCAGGAAAAAAAAAGAAAAAATTACAAAAAAACAAATAAAGAAAAAATATAAAAAAGAAACATATGTATATTAGATTTTATATATATATATATATTAGATAAACTAGTTATCTAGATAAACTAGATAAACTAGTTAGATAACCTAATATATATATAATCTAATATATATATATTAGATAAACTAGTTTAAAAACGTTTAAAAAGAAAAGGGTAAAAGTTAAACAAAAATTAACAGAAGAAGAAAAAAGAAAATAAATTTGAAAAAAAAATTAAATTAACCGCAAGACTAAAGAACCATGGGGAGAAAGCCATGAGTTCCATGCTTTGCTTTCTCCTCCTCTGGAATTCCACTGCTCTCTTTGGTATTGAACCTGCTCTCCTTGGTAGGTGAACTCGGTCCTGGCTGGATTTCTTAATGATCTTCTGGGGGAGGAGCCTATTGTAGTGATTCTCAAGTGTCTTTGCCTGAGGCGGAATTGCACCGCCCTTACCAGGGGCCGGGTTATGTAATCTCCATGGGTTCGCTTTCAGGAGCTTTTGATCCCTGAATGCTTTCCATAGCGTTCTGGAGGACGGAAATGAAAATGGCTGCCTCCCATTTTCTGGCCTGGAGGAGCCAAGAGTTAAGGGTTCCACTCCTCATTGTTTCTCAGAGAATAGTGCCCAATCTCTACGATCTCCATGGCCTCTGGCCGCACTCTGAGCTCACCCAGCCTGCGACTAGTTCAAGGTAACCCCCAGCTGAGAGCTCACTCCTCAGCTCTGTCTCTGTAGCAGGCTTCCCTGTTCTAATATCTGCAAGCTCTGTGACACTTCAGACACCCCTGCGGGACCTGGGGCCACGCTCACCCCACATGGGGTTCACACCAGTTTAGCCTCTGGAGCCATGTCCCTCAGTGGAGCAGACTTTTAAAAGTCCTGATTTAGTGCTCTGTTGTTCCTCCACTTGCTGGGAGTTGGACCCTCCCCCGCGGTCTATCTTCCCATCACTTTGGATTCCCTTCTCTGCCAGGCCTACTTTTCAGAACATGGTCGATTTTCTGTTTCTAGAATTGCTGTTCATCTTCTCTTCAATTTCCCATTGGATTTGTAGGTGTTTGCAATGTTTAGATAAGCTATTTTTTTTAAGATTTTATTTATTTATTTGACAGACAGAGATGACAAGCAGGAAGAGAGGCAGGCAGAGAGACAAGGGGGAAGCAGGCTCCCTGCTGAGCAGAGAACCCGACATGGGGCTCGATCCCAGGACTCTGGGATCATGACCTGAGCTGAAAGCAGAGGCTTTAACCCACTGAGCCACCCAGGTGCCGCTCATCATTACTTTTTTTTTTCCATTTTATTTATTTTTTCAGCGTAACAGTATTCATTCTTTTTGCACAACACCCAGTGCTCCATGCAAAACGTGCCCTCCCCATTACCCAACACCTGTTCCACCAACCTCCCACCCCTGACCCTTCAAAACTCTGGAAAACAGCATGGAGGTTCCTCAAAATGTTGAAAATAGAACTACCCTATGACCCAGCAATTGCACTACTGGGTATTTACCCTAAAGATACAAACATAGTGATCCGAAGGGGCACGTGTACCCGAATGTTTATAGCAGCAATGTCTACAATAGCCAGACTATGGAAAGAACCTAGATGTCCATCAACAGATGAATGGATAAAGAAGATGTGGTATATATACACAATGGAATACTATGCAGCCATCAAAAGAAATGAAATCTTGCCATTTGCGACGACGTGGATGGAACTAGAGGGTATCATGCTTAGTGAAATAAGTCAATCGGAGAAAGACAACTATCATATGATCTCCCTGATATGAGGACATGGAGAAGCAACATGGGGGGGTAGGGGGATAGGAGAAGAATAAATGAAACAAGATGGGATTGGGAGGGAGACAAACCATAAATGACTCTTAATCTCACAAAACAAACTGGGGGTTGCTGGGGGGAGGTGGGATTGGGAGAGGGGGAGCGGGCTATGGACATTGGGGAGGGGAGGCGAACCATAAGAGACTATGGACTCTGAAAAACAACCTGAGGGTTTTGTAGATAAGCTATTGAGGTGATCTCCTGCTACTTGATGTAGTCTCAGCCTGCTACTTCTCCACCATCTTGACTGTTCTCCTATTTTTAACTTCTTAAAGAATCTCCACACTGTTCTCCAAAGTGGCTGCACCAATTTGCATACCCACCTACAGTGGAAGAGGGTTCCCCTTTTCCACATCCTCTCCAACACACATTGTTTCCTGTCTTGCTAATTTTGGCCATTCTAACTGGTGTGAGGTGGTATCTCAATGTGGTTTTGATTTTAATCTCCCTGATGGCTAGTGATGATGAACATTTTTTTTCATGTGTCTGTTAGCCATTTGTATGTCTGCATTGGAGAAATGTCTCTTCATGTCTTCTGCCCATTTTATGACATGATTATCTGTTTTGTGTGTGTTGAGTTTGAGGAGTTCTTTATAGATCCTGGATATCAACCTTTTGTCTGTACTGTCATTTGCAAATATCTTTTCCCATTCTCTGCGTTGCATCATTGATTTGTTGACTATTTCCTTTGTTGGGCGGAAGCTTTTGATCTTGATGAAGTCCCCAAAATTCATTTTTGCTTTTGTTTCCTTTGCATTTGGAAACATATCTTGAAAGAATGTGGTGTGTCTGATATCAAAGATTTTACCACCTATGTTCTCCTCTATGATTCTGATGGATTCGTGCCTCATGATGAGGTCTTTTATCCATTTTAAGTTTATCTTTGTGTATGCTGTAAGAGAATGGTCGAGTTTCAGTCTTCTCCATATAGCTGTCCATTTTTCCCAGCACCATTTATTGAAGAGACTGTCTTTTTTTCCACTGCATAATTTCCCCTGCTTTTTCAAAGATTATTTGACCATAGAGTTGAGGGTCCATATTGGGCCTCTCTACTCTGTTCCACTTGTCAATGTTTCTATTTTTATGCCAGTACCATGCTGTCTTGTTGATCACAGCTTTGCAGTAATGCTTGATATCAGGCAATGTGATGCTGCCAGTTTTGTTTTTCTTTTCAACATTTCCTTAGCAATTTGGTTTCTATTCTGATTCCAAACAAGTTTTAGGATTATTAGTTCCAGCTCTTTGAAAAACACCGGTGGAATTTGATTGGAATGGCATTAAAAGTATAGTTTGCTTTAGGCAATATAGACATTTTAACAATGTTTATTCTTCTGATCCAAGAGCATGGAATGGTCTTCCATCTTTTCGTGCCTTCTTCAACTTCTTTCATGAGTGTTCTGTAGTTCCTCAGGTACAGATCCTTTACCTCTTTGGTTAGGTTTATTCCCAGGTAGCTTACAGTTCTTAGTGCTATAGTAAATGGAATTGATTCTCTAATTTCCCTTTTTGTGTTTTCATTGTTAGTGTATAAGAAAGCAACTGATTTCTGTACATTGACTTTGTATTCTGCCACATTACTGAATTGCTGTAGGAGTTCTAGTAGTTTTGGGGTGGAGTCTTTTGGGTTTTCCATATAAATTATCATGTCATCTGAGAAGAGAGAGAGTTTGACTTCTTCTTTGCCAACTTTGATACCTTTTATGTCTCTTTGTTGTCTGATTGCTGTTGCTAGAACTTCTAATACTATGTTGAACAAGAGTGGTGTGATTGGGCATCATTGTCATGTTCCTGATCTCAAAGGGAAGGCTGTGAGCTTTTTCCCATGGGGGTTGATATTTGCTCTGAGTTTTTCATAGATTTTATGAAGTTGAGGAATATTCCGTCTCTCCCTATACTTTTGCCTGTTCTAGTCAGGAACGGATGCTGGATTTTGTCAAATTCTTTTTCTATATCAATTGAAAAGTCCATGTAGTTCTTCTCTCTTCCCTTACTGATTTCTTCCATCACATTGATTGATTTGCAAATGTTGAACCATCCTTTCAACCCAGGAATGAATCCCACCTGTTCATGGAGGATAATCTTTTTATTGTGATGTTGGAACCTATTTGGTAGGATCTTGATGAGAATATTAGCATCCATATACATCAGGGATATTGGTCTGTAATTCTCCTTTTTGGTAGGGTTTTTGCCTGGTTTGGGGATGAGAGTAATTCTGGTTCATGAAAAGAGTCTGGAAGTTTTCCTTCTGCTTCAATTTTTTGAAACAGCTTCAGGAGAATAGGTCTTATTTCTTCTTTGAACATTTGGTAGAATTCCCCAGGGAATCCATCAGGTCCTGGGCACTTGTTTTTTGGGAGGGTTTTGATCACTGCTTTAATCTCATTCTAGATATCGATCTATTCAGGTTGTCAATTTCTCCCTGGTTCAATTTTGGTAGTTTATAATTTACCAGGAATGTATCCACTTCATCTGGTTTGCTTAACTTACTGGCATATAACTGATTATAGTAACTTCTGATGATTGTTTCTACTTCCTTGGTGTTAGTTGTGATCTTTCCCAATTCATTCATTATTTTATTAACTTGGGCCTTATCTCTTTTCTTTTGGATTAGTGTGGCCAATGGTGCATCGATCTTATTGAATTTTTCCAAAAAACAGTTTGTAGTATCATTGATGCATTCTACTATACCTCTAGTTTCTATCTCATTGATCTCTGTTCTAATCTTGATTATCTCCCTTCTTGTGTGTGGAGTTGGCTTAATTTGTTGTTGATTCTCCAGTTCTTTAAGGTGTAGAGACAGCTGGTGTATGCTGGATTTTTCTTTTCTTTTCTTTCTTTTTTTGATGGAAGCTTGGATGGCTATGTATTTCCCCTTTAGAGCCACCTTTGCTGTATCCCATAGGTTTTTTTCTGAAGTGTCTTCATTCGTATTGGTTTCCATGAATTGTTTAAGTTTTTCTTTGATTTCCTGCTTGATCCAAACATTCTTAAGCAAGGTGGTCTTTACCTTCCAAGTGTTTGAATTCCTTCCAAACTTTTCCTTGTGGTTGAGCTCCTGTTTCAATGCATTTTTATCTGAGAATATGCAGTGAACAATCTCAATCTTTTGGTATCAGTTGAGCCCTGATGTGTGACCCAGTATGTGGTCTATTCTGGAGAAGGTTCCATGTGCACTTGAGAAGAATGAGTATTCTATTGTTTTATGGGTGAAATGTTCTGTATATATTCATGAGGTCCATCTGGCCCACTGTGTAATTCAATGCTATTTTTTCTTTATTGATTTTCTGATTGGAAGATCTGTCTATTAGTGCATGTGGCGTGTTATGATCTCCTACTATTAATGCATTCATATCAATATGACTATCTTGATTAACAGTTTTCTTATGTAATTGTCTGCTCCCATATTGCAGGCATAAATATTTATAATTGTTAGATCTTCTTGGTGGATAGTCCCTTTGAGAATAATGTGTGGTTCTGTATTTCTAACTACAATCCATAGTTTAAAATCTAATTTATCTGATATGAGAATTGCTACCCCAGCCTTCTTTTGAAGCCCATTGTCTTGAAAGATGCTTCTCCATCCCTTCACTTTCAGTCTGGGTGTATCCATAGAAACAAAGTGGGTCTCTTGTAGAGAAAATATGGATGGGTCCTTTCATTTTATCCAATCTGCAACTCTATGTCATTTTATGGGCACATTTAGGCCATTCACATTGAGAGTGATTATTGAGAGATACGTTTTTATTGACATCATGTTATCTGTGAAGTCCTTGTTTCTATCGATTATATCCATATATTTCTGTTCAATGATATTCTTAGGATTTTTCCTCTTTTATAGAAACCCCCTTAATATTTCCTGCAGTGTCAGCTTGGTGGTCGCCTACTCTTGTAAGCCTTGTCGGTCTTGGAAGCTCTTTATCTCTCCATCAAATTTGAATGTCAGTATTGCTGGATAAAGTAACCTTCGCTGCATGTTCTTCTCATTTATTTCCCCTAACACATCTTGACAGCCTTTTCTGGCTTGCCAAGTTTGTGTGGACCTGGGTTTTCCTCTGTAGGTATGTAATTTCTTTGTCCTAGCAGCTTTCAAGAGCTCCTGTCACTTATTTTTCAGCATTCCGACTATCAGGTGTCTTGAGTTCTTTCTAGATTCTATGATCTTGGGGGGAAACCATTCTGCCTCTAGTACATGAACACTGGTTCAATTCATAAGATTGGGAAATTTTTCATGGTGAATTTGTTCATCTATATCTTCTAGTCTTCTTTCTTTCTTCTCCCCCTTAGGGATTCCAATAATTGTGACATTGGAACATTTCATGGTGTCATTTATTTTCCTAATTCTGTTTTCATGGCTTCTAAGCTGTTTGTTCCAGGCTTCCTCCTGATCTTTTTTTCTCTATCTGTTTGTCCTCTGTATCATTAATTCTATCTTCTGCCTCAGTTACCCTAGCTTTTAGAGAATTTAGATTAGATTGGAACTCATTGAGAACATTGTGAAAGTCATCCCCGGTGGCTTTCACTTCCACCCTAATCAATTCCATTTTGCCATCAAGGGCTTTCAGCAACCTACTTATTGCCTGGGTAATTGTTAGCCTGAGTTCCCTTTTCAACATACTGTCTATGTCCATATCCAATAGCTCTGATGCAGAAGGCCCAGTCTCTGAATTTTTCTTTTGTTGGGCATTCTTCCTAGTAGTCATTTTGGTGAGAGATGGCTGAGCAGATGTGTAGCTGAATGTATCGACTCTGGTGCAGGCAAGGTGTACCCTGGAATGCTTCTCAGAAATCAATATTCCCCACCAAAAAGAAAGAAATAAATCAATCACAAGAAGAAATTTGGAAAGAACCCAAATACATGGCGACTAAACAGCATCCTTCTAAAGTATGAATGGGTCAGCCAGGAAATTAAAGTAGAATTGAAAACATTCATGGAAACATATGATAATGAAAACACAACGGTTCATAATTTGTGGGACAAAGCAATGGTAGATGTGAGAGGAAAATGTATAGTGGTCCAAACCTTTCTCAAGAAACAAGAAAGGTCTCAAGGACACAACCGAACCCTACAGCTAAAGGAGCTGGAGAAAGATCAAGAAAGAAACCCTAAACCCAGCAGGAGAAGAGAAATCATAAAGATCAGAGCAGAAATCAATGAAATAGAAACCAAAAAAACAGTAGAACAAATCAATGAAACAAGAGCTGGTTCTTGGAAAGAATTAATAAGATTGATAAATCCCTGGCCATACTTATCAAAAAGAAAAGAGAAAGACCCAAATAGATAAAATCATGAATGAAAGAAGAGAGAACACAACTAACACCAAAGAAATACAGACATTTATAAGAACATACTATGAGTAACTCTATGCCAACAAATTTGACAATCTGGAAGAAATGGATGCATTCCTAGAGACATATAAACTACCACAACTGAAGCAGTAAGTATAGAAAACCTGAACAGGCCCATAACCAGTAAGGAGATTGAAACAGTCATCAAAAATCTCCAAACAAACAAAAGGCCAGGGACAGATGGCTTCCCAGGGGAATTCTACCAAACATTTAAAGAAGAACTAATTCTTATTCTCCTGAAACTAGTCCAAAAAATAGAAATGGAAGGAAAACTTCCAAACTCATTTTATGAGGCCAGCATCACCTTGTTCCCAAAACTATACAAGGATCCCATCTAAAAAGAGAACTACAGACCAATATCCTTGATGAACACAGATGCAAAAATTCACCAAAATAGTAGCCAGTAGGATTCAACAGTACAAATAAAAGGATTATTCACCACGACCAAGTGGGATTTATTCCAGGGCTGCAAGATTAGTTCAACATCCGCAAATCAATCAATGTGATACAACACATTAATAAAAGAAAGAGCAAGAACCATATGATACTCTCAATAGATTTTGAAAAAGCATTTGACAAAGTACAGCATCCCCTCCTGATCAAAACTCTTCAAAGTGTAGGGATAGAGGGCACATACCTCAATATTATCAAAACCATCTATGAAAAACCCACCACAAATATTCTCGATGGAGAAATACTGAAAGCTTTTCCTCTAAGGTCAAGAAGACGGGGGGTGTCTGGGTGGCTCAGTGGGTTAAAACCTCTGCCTTCAGCTCAGGTCATGGTCTCAGGGTCCTGGGATCAAGCCCCGCATCGGGCTCTCTGCTCAAGTGGGGAGCCTGCTTCCTCCTCTCTCTCTCTGCCTCCCTCTCTGCCTACTTGTGAGCTCTGTTTGTCAAATAGATAAATAAAAGTCTTTAAAAAAAAAAGATGGCAGGGATGTCCATTATCACCACTGCTATTCAACATAGTACTAGAAGTTCTAGCCTCAGCAATAAGACAACAAAAAGAAAGTAAAGGCATCCACATCAGCAAAGAAGAAGTCAAACTATCACTCGTCGCAGATGATATGATACTATATGTGGAAAACCCAAAAGACTCCACTCCAAATCTGCTCGAACTTGTACAGGAATTCAGTAAACTGTCAGGATATAAAATCAATGCACAGAAATCAGTTGCATTTCTCTACACCAACAAGACAGAAAAAAGAAAAATTAAGGAGTCAATCCCATTTACAATTGCACCTAAAACTATAAGATTCCTAGAATAAACCTAGTCAAAGAGGCTAAGAATCTATACTCAGAAAACTATAAAGCACTCATGAATGAAATTGAGGAAGACACAAAGAAATGGAAAAGTGTGACATGCTCTTGTATTTGAAGAATAAATATAGTGAAAATGTCTATGCTACCTAAAGTGATCTACACATTTAATGCAATCCCTATCAAAATACCATCCATTTTTTTCAAAGAAATGGAACAAATAATCCTAAAATTTTTATGGAACCAGAAAAGACCTTGAATAACCAAACAAATATTGAAAAAGAAAGCCAAAGTTGGTGGCATACAATTCTGGACTTCAGGCTCTATCCCAAAGCTGTCATCATCAAGACAGCATGGTACTGGCACAAAAACAGACCCATAGATCAATGGAACAGAATAGAGAGCCCAGAAATAGACCCTCAATTCTATGGTCAACTAATCTTCAACAAAGCAGGAAAGAGTGTCCAGTGGAAAAAAGAAAGCTTCTTCAATAAATGGTGTTGGGAAAATTGGAGGGCCACGTGCAGAAAAATGAAACTGGACCATTTCCTTATACCACACTTGAAAATAGACTCAAAGTGGATAAAGGACATCAATGTGAGAAAGGAATCCATCAAAATCCTTGAGGAGAACACAGGCAGCAACCCCTTCGATCTCAGCGGCAGCAATGTCTTCCTAGGAACATCACCAAAGGCAAGGGAAGCAAGGGCAAAAATGAACTATTGGGATTTCATCAAGATCAAAAACTTTTGCACAGCAAAGGAAACAGTTAACAAAACTAAAAGACAACTGACAGAATGGGAGAAGATATTTGCAAACGACATATCAGATAAAGGGCTTTTGTCCAAAATCTATAAAAAACTTTGCAAACTCAACACCCAAAGAACAAATAATCCAATCATGAAATGGGCAGAAGACATGAACAGACATTTCTGCAAAGAAGATATCCAGATGGCCAACAGGCACATGAAAACGTGCTCCACATCACTCGGCATCAGGGAAATACAAATCACAACCACAATGAGATATCACCTCACACCAGTCAGATGGCTAAAATTAGCAAGTCAGGAAATGACAGATGCTGGCGAGGATGCAGAGACAGGGGAACCCTCCTCCACTGTTGGTGGGAATGCAAGCTGGTGCAACCATTCTGGAAAATAGCATGGAAGTTCCTCAAAGTGTTGAAAATAGAGCTACCCTATGACCAGCAATTGCTCTACTGGGTATTTATCCCAAAGATTCAAACATAGTGATCCGAAGGGGCACGTGCACCCAAATGTTTATGGCAGCAATGTCTGCAAGAGCCAAACTATGGAAAGAACCTAGATGTCCATCAACAGATGACTGGATAAAGAAGAAGTGGTATATATACACAATGTAATCCTATGCAGCCATCAAAAGAAATGAAATCTTGCCATTTGTGACAACGTGGATGGAACTAGAGGGTATCATGCTTAGTGAAATAAGTCAATCAGAGAAAGACAACTATCATATGATCTCCCTGATATGAAGACGTGGAGATGCAAGATGGGGGGTTAGGGGAGTAGGAGAAGAATAAATGAAAGAAGATGGGATTGGGAGGGAGAAAAAGCATAAGTGACTCTTAATTTCACAAAACAAACTGAGGGTTGCTGTGGGGAGGGGAGTTGGGAGAGGTGGGTGGTTTATGGACATTGGGGAGAGTATGTGCCATGGAGAGTGCTGTGAAGTGTGTAATCCTGGCAATTCACGGACCTTTACCCCTAAGGATAAAAATACATTTAATGTTTATAGAATATAAAAAATAAAAAATTTTAAGAAAAGAAAAAAAAAAATTTTCCAGACCGCTATTTCTGAGCTACATGTTCAAATATGATGTAAAAAACTCAGAGGAATAAAATAATCTATTAAATGGTACTTTCTTAGGGGCACCTGTGTTGCTCATCTGGTTTAAGCCTCTGCCTTTGGCTCAGTTCATGATCCTAGGGTCCTGAGACCTAGCCTTGCATTGGGTTCTCTGATCAGCAGGAAAACTGCTTCCCCCTCCTCTCTCTCTGCCTCCCTCTCTGCCTAATTCTGATCTCCCAAATAAATAAAATCTTCAAAAAATAAATAAATGGTGTTTCCTTAAAAGTACCAAATATTGTCTTGAACACAATGTGTTGATAATTCCCAGTATCAGTTAGATAGATATCCTGAGTTCTCCTTGAAGGAAATTTTGGTAATAAGAGAATAAATGTATGCAGTAATGTATATAAAATAACATAATGTTTCAACATAGGGTTATATATTTTATTTTTATTTATTTATTTATTTATTTATTTTTAGTGTAACACGATTCATTGTTTTATTTTATTTTATTTTTTTATTTGTTTATTTACAGCATAACAGTGTTCATTGTTTTGGCATCGCACCCAGTGCTCCATGCAGTACATGCCCTCCCTATTACCCACCACCTGGTTCCTCAACCTCCCACCCCCCCCCGCCCCTTCAAAACCCTCTGGTTGTTTTTCAGAGTCCATAGTCTCTCATGGTTCATCTCCCCTTCCAGTTTCCCTCAACTCCCTCTCCTCCCCATCTCCCCATGGCCTCCATGTTATTTGTTGTGCTCCACAAATTAGTGAGACCATATAATACTTGACTCTCTCTGCTTGCCTTATTTCGCTCAGCATAATCTCTTCCAGTCCCATCCATGTTGCTACAAAAGTTGGGTATTCATCCTTTCTGATGGAGGCATAATACTCCATTGTGTTTATGTACCACATCTTCCTTATCCATTCATCTGTTGAAGGGCATCTTGGTTCTTTCCACAGTTTGGCGACCATAGCCATTGCTGCAATAAACATTGGGGTACAGATGGCCCTTCTTTTCACTACATCTGTATCTTTGGGGTAAATACCCAGCAGTGCAATTGCAGGGTCATAGGGTAGCTCTATTTTTAATTTCTTAAGGAATCTCAACATAGTTCTCCAAATTGGCTGAACCAACTTGAATTCCCACCAACAGTGTAAGAGGGTTCCCCTTTTTCCACATCCTCTCCAACACGTTGTTTGCTGTCTTGCTAATTTTGGCCATTCTAACTGGTGTAGGGTGGTATCTCAATATGAGTGAGATGTCAACGTCAGTGTGAGATTCATTTGAATCTCCAGAATGGCTAGTGATGATGAACATTTTTGCATGTTTCTGGTAGCCATTTGCATGTCTTCTTGGAGAAGTGTCTGTTCATGGCTTCTGCCCAATTTTTGATAGGATTATCTGTTTTGCATGTGTTGAGTTTGAGAAGTTCTTTATAGATCCTGGATATCAGACTTTTGTCTGCACTGTCATTTGCAGATACATTTTCCCATTCTTTGGTTTGCCTCTTAGATTTGTTGACTGTTTTCTTTGCTGTGCAGAAGCTTTTGATCTTGATCAAGTCCAAAAAGTTCATTTTCACTTTTATTTCCTTTGACTTTGGAGACATATCTTGAAATAAGTTGCTGTAGCTTATATCAAAGAGGATACATCCTATGTTCTCCTTTATGATTCTAATGGATTCCTGTCTCATGTTGAGGTCCTTTATCCATTTTGAGTTTATATGTGTGAATGCTGTAACAGAATGGTCGAGTTTCATTCTTCAACATATAGCTATCCAATCGTCCTAGCACCATTTATTGAAGAGAGTGTCTTTTTTCCACTATATATTTTTTCCTGCTTTGTTGAAGATTATTTGACCATAGAGTTTAGAGTCCATATCTGGGCTCTCTACACTGTTCCACTGGTCTATGTGTCTATTTTGATGCCAGTAGCATGCTGTCTTGGTGATCACAGCTTTGTAGTAAAGCCTGAAATTTGGCAACGTGATGCCCCCAGTTTTGTTTTTCTTTTTCAACATTTCTTTAACAATTTGGGGTCTCTTCTGATTCCATACAAACATTAGGATTGTTTGCTCCCACTCTTTTAAAAATCCCAGTGGAATTTTGATTGGAATGGCATTAAAAGTAGAGATTGCTCTAGGCAGTACAGACATTTTAACAATGTTTATTGTTCCAATTAAAGAGCATGAAAGTCTTCTATCTTTTTGTGTCTTCTTCGATTTCTTTCATGAGTGTTCTGTAGTTCCTTGAGTACAGATCCTTTACCTCTTTGGTTAGGCTTATTCCCAGGTATCTTAAGGTTCTTGGTGCTATAGTAAATGGAATAAATTCTCTAATTTCCCTTTCTGTGTTTTCATTGTTAGTGTATAAGAAAGCAACTGATTTCCTTACATTGACTTTGTATCCTGCCACATTACTGAATTGCTGTAGGAGTTCTAGTAGTTTTGGGGTGGAGTCTTTTGGGTTTTCCATATAAAGTATCATGTCTTCTGTAAAGAGAGAGAGCTTGACTTCTTCTTTGCCAATTTGGATAAATATTATTTCTCCTTGTTTGTCTGATTGCTGTTGCTAGAACTTCTAATACTCTGTTGAACAAGAGTAGTGAGAGTGGGCATCATTGTCATGTTCCTGATCTCAATGGGAAGGCTGTGAGTTCTTACCATTGAGGATGATATTTGCTGTGGGTTTTTCATAGACAGATTTTATGAAGTTGAAGAATGTTCCCTCTATCCCTATACGTTGAAGCGTTTTAATCAGGAATGGATTTTGTCAAATGCTTTTTCTGCATCAATTGAGAGGACCATGTGGTTCTTCTCTCTTCTCTTATTGATTTGTTCTATCCCATTGATTGATTTGTGAATGTTGGACCATCCATGCAATGCAGGGATAAACCCAACCTGGTCATGGTGGATAATCTTTTTAATATGCTGTTGGATCCTATTTGCTAGTATCTCGTTGAAATCTTAGCATCTATAAATATCAGTGATATTGATCTGAAATTCTCCTTTTTGGTTGGGTCTGTGCCTGGTTTGGGGATCAGGGTAATTTGGGCTTCCTATAAAGAGTCTGGATGATTTTCTTCTGCTTCAATTTTTTGAAACTAGTTCAGGAGAATAATTGTTATTCTTGTTTGAAAGTTTGGTAGAATTCCCCAAGGAATCCATCAGGTCTTGAGCTCTTATATTTGGGAGGTTTTTGATCACTGCTTCAATCTCGTTACTAGATATTGGTCTATTCAGGTTGTCAATTTCTTCCTGGTTCACTTTTGGAAGTTTATAGTTTTCCAGGAATGCATCCATTTCATCTAGTTTGCTTAGATTATTGGCATATAATTGTTGATAATAACTTCTGATTATTGTTTCTATTCCTTGGTGTTAGTTGTGATCTTTCCTATTAATTCATAATTTTATTAATTTGGGCCTTCTCTCTTTTCTTTTTGATTAGTCTGGACAATGGTTCTTTGATCTTATTGATTCTTTCCAGAAATCAGCTTCTAGTTTCATTGATGCATTCTACTGTACCTCTAGTTTCTATCTCATTGATCTCTGCTCTACTCTTGATTAGTCCCTGTATTGTGTGTGGAGTTGGCTTAATTAGTTTTTGATTCTCCAGTTCTTTAAGGTGTAGAGACAGCTGGTGTATTCTGGATTTTTCAATTTTTTTGAGGGAGGCTTGGATGGCTTTCCCACTTAAGACTGCCTTTGCTGTATCCCATTGACTTTGGACAGAAGTGTATTCATTCTCATTGGTTTCCATGAATTGTTTAAGTTCTTCTTTGATCTCATGGTTGATCCAAACATTCTTAAGCAAGGTGATCTTAGCTTCCAGATGTTTGATTTCCTTCCAAACTTTTCCTTGTGGTTGAGCTCCAATTTCAAAGCATTGTGTTCTGAGAATGTGCAGGGAATAATCTCGATCTTTTGGTATTGGTTAAGCCCTGATTTGTGACCCAGAATGTGGTCTATTCTGGTGAAGGTTTCTTATGCACTTGAGAAAAAGGTGTATTCTGTTGTTTTAGGGTGTAATGTTCTAAAAACCAAATGGTCCAAATGGTCGAATGTGTCATTCAATGCTCTTGTTTCTTTATTGATTTTATGATTGGATGATCTATGATTGAGAGAGGCATGTTAAGATCTCCTACTATTAATGCATTCATATCAATATGACTCTTTATATCTTGATTAACAGTTATCTTATGTTTTTGACTGTTCCCATATTGGGGGCATAAATAATTAAAATTGTTAGTTCTTCTTGGTGGATAGTCCCTTTGAGAATTATGTAGTGTCCTTCTGTATCTCTGACTACAGTCTTTAGTTTAAAATCTAATTTATCTGATATGAGGATCACTACCCCATCCTTTTTTGAGCCCCATTGGCATGAATGAGGCTTCTTCCTCCCTTCACATTCAGTCTGGGTGTATCCATAGGTTCAAAAGGGGTCTCTGTTAGGCAACATATGGATGAGTCCTGCTGTTTTAGCCAATTGACATCCCATTGCCTTTTTTTTTTTCTTTTTGGCCATTTTTTAAAAATTTATTTTCAGGATAACAGTATTCATTGTTTTGCACCACACCCAGTGCTCCATGCAATATGTGCCCTCCCTATTACCCACCACCTGGTTCCCCAACTTCCCACCCCACGCCCCTTCAAAATCCTTTGGTTGTTTTTCAGACTCCATAGTCTCTCATGGTTCACCCCCCCTTCTAATTTCCTCAACTCCCTTCTCCTCTCCATCTCCCCATGTTCTCCATGTTATTTGTCATGCGCCACAAATAAGTGAAACCATATGAAAATCGACTCTTTCTGCTTGACTTATTTCGCTCAGCATAATCTCTTCCAGTCCCGTCCATGTTGCTACAAAAGTTGGGTATTCATCCTTTCTGATGGAGGCATAATACTCCATCGTGTATATGGACCACATCTTCCTTATCCATTCGTCTGTTGAAGGGCAACTTGGTTCTTTCCACAATTTGGTGACCGTGGCCATTGCTGCAATAAACATTGGGGTACAGATGGCCCTTCTTTTCACAACATCTGTATCTTTGGGGTAAATACTCAGTAGTGCAATTGCAGGGTCATAGGGAAGCTCTATATTTAATTTCTTGAGGAATCTCCACACTGTTCTCCAAGGTGGCTGCACCAACTTGCATTCCCACCAACAGTGGAAGAGTGTTCCTCTTTCTCCACAACCTCTCCAACACACCTTGTTTGCTGTCTTGCTCATTTTGGCCATTCTAACTGGAGTAAGGTGATATCTCAATATGGTTTTAATTTGAATCTCCCTGATGGCTAGTGACGATGAGCATTTTTTCATGTTTCTTATAACCATTTGTATGTCCTCATTGGAGAAGTGTCTGTTCATGTCTTCTGCCCATTTGTTGATAGGATTATCTGTTTTGTGTGTGTTGATTTTGAGGAGTTCTTTATAGATCCTGGATATCAACTTTTGTCTGTACTGTCATTTGCAAATATCTTCTCCCATTCCGTGGTTTGCCTTTTTGTTTTGTGGACTGTTTCCTTTGCTATGCAGAAGCTTTTGATATTGATGAAGTCCCAAAAGTTCATTTTCGCTTTTGTTTACTTTGCTTTTGGAGATATATCTTGAAAGAAGTTGCTGTGGCTGATATCCAAGAGGTTACTGCCTATGTTCTCCTCGAGGATTCTGATGGATTCCTGTCTCACATTGAGGTCTTTTATCCATTTTGAGTTTATCGATGTGAACACTGTAAGAGAATGGTCGAGTTTCATTCTTCTACATATAGTTGTCCAGTTTTCCCAGCACTATTTATTGAAGAGACTCTCTTTTATCCACTGTATATTTTTTCCTGTTTTGTCGTAGATTATTTGACCATAGAGTTGAGGGTCCATATAAGAGCTCTCTACTCTGTTCCACTGGTCTATGTGTCTGTTTTTATGCCAGTACCATGCTTTCTTGGTGATCACAGCCTTGTAGTAAACTTAAAATCAGGTAACGTGATGCCGCCGGTTTTGTTTTTGTTTTTCAACATTTCGTTAGCAATTCAGGGTATCTTCTGATTCCATACAAATTTTAGGATTATTTGCTCCAGCTCTTTGAAACATACCGGTGGAATTTTGATTGGAATGGCATTAAAAGTATAGATTGCTCTAGGCAGTATAGACATTTTAACAATGTTCATTCTTCCAATCCAAGAGCATAGAACGGTCTTCCATCTTTTGTGTCTTCTTCAATTTCTTTCATAAGTGTTCTGTAGTAACTAATTCTATCTTTTGTCTAAGTTACCACAGCTTTTAGAGAATTTAGATGAGATTGGAACTCATGGAGAACATTGCAAACATCATCGCTGGAGTCTTTCACTTCTGCCCAAATCAATTCCATTTTTTCATCCATGGCTTTCTCCCACCTAGCTCTTGCCTTGAAAATTGTTAGAATGAATTCCCTTTCTGATATATTGTCTATGTCCATATCCAATAGCTCTGTTTCAGAAGGCCTGTCTCTCAATTTTTCTTCTGTTGGGCATTCCTCCTCCAATTCATTTTGGTGAGAGAGGACTGAATGGATGTGTAGCTGAATGCATTGATTGTGGTGCAGGCAAGGTGCACCCTGCAATGTTTCTGAACAATCATGAGTCCCCAGACAAAAGAAAGAAAAAAGAAAAAGAGAGAGAGAGAGAGAGAGAGAGAGAGAGAGAGAGAGAGAGAGAGAGAAAGGGAGACAGGAAAAAAATAAAGGTACAATAAGAGAAGGCTCAGGCCAAATGGGCCCCAAGGTAAGATTCATGTATTATACAAACAAAAACAGACAAGCAAAAAGACTGACAAAAGTAGATGACACGAGAAAAATAAATAAATAATTAAAAACAACAACAAAAAATAACTTTGTCTAAAAGAACCCAAGTATAAGATTTATATACTATCAGGACAAAAACAAATACACAGAAACACTGGTGAAAGAGAAAGCTCGTTGAGTCGTTTTAAATTCTCAGTTTGGGCAAGGAAGCTTATGTTGATTCTTCCTGGATGTATCTTGATATCTTTGTTAAAGGACTCTACTTTCCTTATATAAAGGTGGATTAAAAACCGGTTTACCTATAGGGGTAGCATTGATTGGGGAAAGGGAATTATCTTGAAGCTTAATTCTATATAAATATTGAAAAAAGAATCAACTAAAATTAAATTAAATTAAATTTAAAATTTTTAAAAAATAGAGAAGCAAAAGAAAAACACTGGTTTATATATCAAAAAGTTCAGGTTAAAGGGTCATTATGGAATTTGATGTACTGGACATCTCACTGTGATGGTAAATAGGTTAAAAATTATCTATATAATTTTTTTAAATGAACCCGACTAGTGGGAATGAATTAAAAATCAAAGTTGTATATTTGAAGTAGTGGAGGTTGTCATCTTGTCTTTTTTTGTTTGTTTGTTTGTTTGTTTTTTGGTTAGCTTTCTGGGAGAGGGGCCTGCCTCACTGGTTTTCAGGCAGTGTTCCCTGAGTTAAGTTCTCCTGCCCACATCAAGGGGGTGGGCTCTGAGGAAACCGGTTTTTCAGGCTTTTGTTCTCTGGATGTTTTCTTCATTGTTTGTTCATTTGTTTTCTCTCCCCTTGGCAGCTTTTAATGGTTATTGGAGATTTAGAGTAATGCAAACTGCACCCAGACCTCCCTCTCAGAGAGAAGCCTCAGACTGTTCCCCTCTGGATGCTCCAGAGCACATAAAGTCCCCCTCTGCCACTGGCAGAGCACATTACCAGTCACAGTCTCTGGAGTCATAGGAACTCCTGCTTGTACCCAAACCACGATAGCTGTGACTGTCTGGGCAGCTCCAGAGAGGTCCCAAGCAGCAATAGAGCACTGAGATTTTACTGCTGGCCCTTGCTGGGAATGCTCAGACTTTCCAGGGTCTGAGAGAGCGCCTGTTGGCTCTTGCATAAACCTCTCTCAGGGGAGCATGTGGGGCATGACTCAGACTCTGGTTGCAGTGTGTGTGCATAGAGAGTTCAAAAGGCTGTGGTTTTGCAAGCTGGTGAGGCTCCCTCACCCTCAAGGGAGCCACCAGCCAGAGATTCTCGGGGGCGCTGGTGGCTCAGGGACCAAGACCTGGCTTCTTTGTCATACTCTCTCTGGCTCAGTGCCAGTGGTTGCTGTCCTGGGTCTGGAGACTTAAGCCCCTATCCCTAACTTCCCCGATTCCCACAATATCCCCCACTATCCTTTGCTGTTTTTGAGTGCTTTCAACCAGACTCCAAGTTAATCTTGTCCTGAATCGCAGGGCATTCTCATATTGGGGTATTATTTTCCAATGGGTCGCTTCTGGTGGCTCCCTCCCCCTTTTGTTTATCTTCCAATATCAGTCCGATGTTCCTACTCTGCTTTACCTACCCACTGGCATCTTCTGTCCCCATAGAGATCCAGAAGTGCATAATTCTAATCTGAGGCTGATTTCATGAGTGATCAGAATTCTTTGGTAGGTAATCAGCTCACTTTAGGGTACAGGTTGAAAGGGCACCTTCTCCTACTTCCCCACCACCTTGTCTCTACTGACCCTTCTTTTCACTATAACTGTGTCTTTGGAGTAAATACCTAGTAGTGTAATTTCTGGATCATAGGGTAGCTCTATTTTTATCAGAATTCCTTTAAGACAGACATGAGTTGTATAATGTTGACTGATCTTTTGAAATAAATGATTCTTGTATGTTATTAATATTGTACAGTGACAGATGGGGACTAAACATATTGTGGTGTGTATTGAGTAATGCATGGAATTGTTGAATAAATATGTTGTAACCCTGAAATTAATATAACAGTGGATGCTAATCATACTATAATAAAAATTAAATTTAATAAAATGATTGTTAAATGAAACAGAATTTTCTTACATGCAGTAACATTGCCTTTGCTAAATTCATCTCTATTACTTAAATATTCTTAATCATTCCTTTTTGAGCAATGAAAATAAATATTTTATTGATTACAGAATAAATGTATAATTTGAAAATAAAGATAAGAACATACAGATGGTTTATCTGTATTAATTATTTTCTTCATTTGTAAATATCTTTAGAATGATAAAGTGGAGCTGCGTACACTTTTTTCTGTGAAAATATCACTAAATTGATGCATTCACTGATATATTTACCATGACGGAGTCGATGAACTACATTATGTTTTAAAGTTTATTTAGTACACTCTCAATTTTTTATTTGTATTGTACATAAATTGGAATACTTGGTATATTTACATTCATATGATATCAATACTGCATTTCTTATAAATTGATGATAATTTCTGTTTCTGTAAGTGTAGATGCAATTTCATCAATTTTGTGAAAGTATGCCAGACAGTAGAAAAAGGTTAATTATGAATTATTTATTTATTATTTATTTATTTAATTATGTTCAGTTAATCAACATACATACACCATTAGGTTTTTGTTGTTGTTGTTGTTTTGCCCTTTAAATTTTATTTTTTTCATTTCATTTTTCCAAGATTCATTGTTTATGCACACATCATTAGTTTTTGATGTAGCTTTTGATGATTCAATTGTTGCGTATAGCACACAGTGCTCATTACCACACATGAATATGAATTATTTAAATATAATTTAGTGTTTATTAACTTTGATTTCAGGAACATATTTGGAATGGTCAACTTATAATTCTGAAATATATAAAGAATTTTACAATTCACTACCAAATTAACTCCATGAATAATCTGATTTAAAATGGTCAGAGGGCCTGAATAACAGTTTTCAAAAGACAAACACATGGCCAACAGACGTGAAAAGTGCTCAACATAGCTAATTGTCAGGGAATTGCAAATCAAAGCCAAAATGAAATATTACCACACACCAGCCAGAATTACTAGTAACAAAAAGAAAAGAAATAACAAATGCTAATGAGGATGGGGAGAAAAATAAATTCTCATGTTGGTGGGAATGTAATTGGTGCAGCCACTGAAATACCATATCATCCAGTAATTTCAGTACTGGGAATTTACCTGGGGGAAAAAAAAAACTATTAGAAAAGATATACACAAAACAATCTTTATCACAGTATTATTTACAACAGCCAAGATATGGAAATGTGGTATATATACACAATGGAATATTACCCAGCACTAAAAAAAAAAAAAAAAAATGAAATCGTGCCACTTTTATAATGTGAATTGACATAAAGGGCATTATGCCAAGTGGAATAAGTCAGACAAATACCATATAATTTAACTAATGTAATAGTTATAATATAATAATAATACCATATGATAATAATAATACCATACAATAATAATACCATAATACGTGTAATCTAAAAGCAAAACAAAACAAATAGAAAGAAACCAGAAATAGACCTTAAATATAAGGAACAAATTGATAGCTGACAGAGAGGAAATGGGGGTTGCACATAATGAGAGAAGGGGAGTGGGAGATAGAGGATTCCACTTATAAAATAAAGAAGTCACAGAGGTGAAAGAAACAGTATAAATAATATAGTTAATGGCATTTTGATAGTGATGTGTGATGATAAATGGTAGCTACACTCATGGTGAGCATAGCATAACATACAAAGCTGTTGAATCACTATGTTGCATACTAGAAACTAATGTAAAATTGTGTGTCAGTTATATCTCAGTAACAGAAGCAGAAGCAGAATGAAAGAAAGAAAGAAGAAAAGAAAGAAAGAAAGAAAAAAAGAAAGAAAGAGGCACCTTGGTGGCTCAGTCAGTTAAGCATCTACCTTCAGCTCATGTCAGGATCCTGGGGTCCAGAGACTGAGACTCTCACCTGGCTTCCTGCTCAGCAGAGATTCTACTCCTCCTTCTGCCCCTCCCTCTGCTCATGCTCTCTCTCTCAAATAAATAACATATTTTTTAAAGAAAGAAAAAGATAATTTCAATAGAATATGTAAACTTTACATTTTTTAAAAGATTGATTTATGGGGCGCCTGGGTGTCTCAGTGTGCTAAACCTCTGTCTGAGGCTCAGCTCATGATCTCAGGGTCCTGGGATCTAGAAGTGCATCAGGGTCTCTGCTCAGTGGGGAGGCTGCTTCCCCCTGCCTCTCTGCCTAGTTGTGATCTCTCTTTCTGTCAAATAAATAAAATCTTTTTTAAAAATATTGATTTATTTTTTTTTAAAGAGAGAGTGCACGAGTGGGAGAGGTGGAGAGAAAGTAAGGGGAATCTCAAGCAGACTCCATTCTGAGCACAGAGCCTGATGGCGGTCTCAATCTTAGGACCCTGAGATCCTCACCTGAGCTGAAATCAAGAGTTGGATGTTCAACTGACTAAGCCATTGCAGGAGTCCCTACTCTAACTATTCTTGTCCAACATGGTACTAGATATTCCAACTAGGCGAATCAGGCAACATAAAGAGAGAAAAGGCATCTTACTATAGAAAACAAACTGAGGGTTGCTAAAAGAGAAGTGGGTGGGGAATGAGATGACTTAGTGATGGGTGTTTAGGAGGGCATTTAAGTAATGGGCACTGGGAGTTTTACACAACTGATGAATAACTAAATTCTACCTCTGAAATTAATGATACAGTATATATTAATTAAAAATCTAATTCACAAATAATACAGTAAATCAGTCTTTCTGTGCAAATTATATGATATTATATATTGAAAATCCTAAACAGGGGTGCCTGGGTGGCTCAGTGGATTAAGCCACTGCCTTCGGCTCAGGTCATGATCTCAGGGTCCTGAGATCGAGTCCCACATCGGGCTCTCTGCTCCGTGGGGAGCCTGCTTCCTCCTCTCTCTCTGCCTGCCTCTCTGCCTGCCTCTCTGCCTACTTGTGATCTCTCTCTCTGTCAAATAAATAAATAAAATCTAAAAAAAAAGAAAAAAAAAGAAAATCCTAAACATTAAAAAATATTAGATCTAATCAACAAATTGATTACATTTGCAGGATATAATACCAATAAAAATAATAGCTATGTTCTATACACTAGCCATGGACCAGCTAAAAAAGAAATAAACAACTTCATTCACAATAGCTTCAAAAATGATAAAGTACTCAGGCATAAATTTAAGGCAGGTGAGACTACAAGACTGAAAAAAGAAATAGAAGACATAAACAAATGGAAAAAGCCTGTGTTCTTAGCTTGGAAGAAATCACGTTTTTAAAATGCCCATACTAGTGATATTTTCACTCATATGGGAATATAAGGAAAGTGTAAAAAACAATAGGGAAACGGATGGAAAACTGAGGTAGAAGAAATCAGAGAGGGAAACAAACCATGAGAGACTCATGAATCTGTGAAACAAACTAAGGGTTGTGGAAGGGAGGTGGGCAGACGATGGGGTAATTGGGTGGTGGGCATTAATAAGGGCACAGGATGTGATGAACAATGAGTGTTAAATATAACTAATGAATCATTGAATGTTACACCAAAAACTTAAAAAAAAAGAAAAAGAAAAAAGATGTTAGTTGAGAAGTAAATAAAATAAAATGCCCATACTAACCAAAGTCCTCTCATAATTTAGTGCAATTCCTATCAAAATTCCAGTGACATTTTTTACAGATATGGGAAAAATACTAAAATTAGTTTCAAATAAAGAAGATTCCTAATGACCCAATGGCCAAAGAAAATATGAGAAGGAAGAAAATATGAGACATAAGCATCACATTTCCTGATTTGAAACTAACTGCAAAGCTATAGTAATCACAAAGTATACTACTACTATAAAAAAAGATATAGATTAATGTAACAGAATACAGAGCTCAGAAATAAACTCTCACATATGTAGCCAATTAGTAATTGACATTGAATTAAAGGTAACTCAGTAATGAAAGGATGTTTTAATCAATAAATATTGGGGAAAACTAGGTAACCACAGGCACAAACATGAATTTGGACTTCTTTCTTACACCACAACTAAATAAACAAAATGGATTAAAATACTATGATCTGAAAACATAGAAGAAACCATAGATGATAACAAGAAAAAATCTTCCTGGCATTGGTGTGACTTTTTTTTTTTTTGATATGATACCAAAACAAAAAGCAACAAAAGCAAAAATCAACAAGTGGAACTACATTAATCTAAAAATCTTATGCAAAGAAAAGAAACAATAAAGTCAAAAGAAAGACTACAGAATGAAGAAATATCTGCAAAAAATACATTGGAAATAAGTTAGTATCCAAAACATATAAACAACGCCTATAACTCAAAAGAACAGCAAATCATAAATATTTTGTGCACACACACACACACACACACACACACACACACACACAAAACCACACACACACACTAAAGTGAAAAAAAATGCTGTCATTTGCAACAATATGAATGGGCCTCAAGGGCATTATGCTGCATGAAATAAGTCAGACAAAAAAAGGCAAACCCTGCATTATAATGATTTTTAAAAGGTTTTATTTATTTATTTGACAGAGAGAGAGAGAGATCACAAGTAGGCAGAGAAGCAAGCAGAGAGAGAGGGGGAAGCAGGCTCCCCGCTGAGCAGAGAGCCCGATGTGGGGATGTGGGGCTCGATCCCAGGATGCTGAGATCATGACCCAAGCCGAAGGCAAAGGCTTAAACCACTGTGCAACCCAGGTGTCCCTGCATTATAATGATTTATATGCGGTAGAATTCGGTAGACTTGTTTGACACCAAAGGTCAAGGAAATCTTTTTACTGTGTTGTTCTCACTGCAGCTCATAAACGGGCAATAACAAAATATCTGAGTACCTCCCAGATTTTAAAATCAGAGGCCTAAGGAGTCATTGTTTTGTACCCTCAACTCCTAGAAAGATGGTGATGCTGGTTCTTAAAAGCATCTGCCAGAATGTAAAATATAATTCGATGCAAATCTTTCTCATGCAGGAGTTATAATTAACTTGGTGTTTATAGCTTAATGTTTTGAAATAATTCATTCAGTATTAGCTACCTGTAGACTCAATAAATGTATATCTTTGTGTAAATCATAGTACTTAACACAATACCTAGTAATGTGGTAAGCACATAATAGTTAATTGCAAATGCATTCTGATTATATCTAGTAAATAAATATTTCATGCTTTAATAATTAAAACCAGAAAGAAACAAAATATGAGTAGTGATTATATTTCTCTAAAAACAAACTGACTTATATAATAAATATTTGCATTATTTTTCATTCAGAAATTTATTCATTTAGAAAAGATACTTTTGCAAAAACAGATATCAGAATGGTGGAAATTATGTGTTGAGGGTGAGAGGGAAGATATAGTTCAGATAGTACAAAATTCCAATTAGAAGATGAATAAAATCTGGGATCCAATATAAAGCATGGTAATCATAATTAATAATAGTGTTATTATATTGGGGTGCCTTGGTGGCTCAGTTGTTAAGCATCTGCCTTTGACTCAGTTCATGATCCCAGGTCCTGGGATCAAATCCCATCAGGCTCCTTGCTCGGCAGGAAGCCTGCTTCTCCCTTTCCCACTGCCCCTGCTTTTGTTCCCTCTCTAGCTGTGTCTCTCTCTGTCAAATAAATAAAGAAAACATTTTAAAAAACAATAGTGTTATTATAAACCAGCAATTGCACTACTAGGTATTTATCCAAAGGATACAAAAATGCTGATTCAAAGTGGCATATACACACCCGTGTTTAGGGAAGCATTATTAAAAATAACTGGATTATGGAAAGAGCCCAAATGTCCATCAACTGATGAATGGATAAAGAATATATGATACATACATGCAATGAAATATAACTCAGCCATCAAAAAGAATGATATCTAGGTATTTGCAGTGATGTGGATGGAGCTTGAGGGTGTTATGCTAAGTGAAGTAAATCAGTCAGAGAAAGACAAATATCATATGACTTCACTCATATGTGGAATTTAAGAAACAAAATACATGAACATAGGAAAGGGAGGAGAAAAAGAGAGGGAGGCAGACCATAAGAGAAGAAACTATAGAGAATAAACTGAGGGTTGATGGAGGGAGTTAGGTGGATGACGCACTAGATGGGGATGGATATTAAGGAGGGCACTTGTGAGGAGCACTGGAGGTTATACATAAATGATAAATCATTAAATTATACTCCTGAAACCAATATTACACTATATGTTAACTACCTAGACTTTAAATTAAAACTTAAAAACCAACAAATAAAAGGTCATTTTTTTAAAAAATATTTTATTTATTTATTTGACAGACAGAGATCACAAGCAGGCAGAGAGACTGGCAGAGAGAGAGGGGGAAGCAGGTCCCCCGCTGAGCAGAGAGCCCAATGTGGGGCTCGATCCCAGGACACTGGGATCATGACCCAAGCTGAAGGCAGAGGCTTTAACCCACTGAGCCACCCAGGTGCACCAATAGGTCATATTTTAAAATAATATTGTATTATATACTTAAAGATGGTAAGACTGTACATCTCACCTCACCTCAACAAAGAAATTGCATTTATAGGTCTGATTCTGGTTTCTCTTTTTTTTATTCAGCTGTGGGTTTTTTTTTGTTGTTGTTTGTTTGTTTAATTTTTTTTTGTTTTTTTTAGATTTCTCATATGATTTAAGTCATACAGTATTTTTCTTTCTCAGTCTGGCTTATTTCAGTTAGCATAAAACCCTCTAGGTTCATCCATGTTATTTAAATGGCAATATGTCATCATTTTTTATGGATGTGTGATAATGGGTGAAGGGAAACTAGAGATAGAGTCTTTCAGTTATGGAATGTATAAGTCTTGGGAATAAAAAGTACACACAAAGACTATAATCAATGATAATGTAATTGTGTTGTATGAGAACACATGGTAGCTAAACTTCTGGTGAGCATAGCAGCATAGTTACATAGCAGCATTACTATGGCAATTGTATGCCATACATACATAACTGACTGGCTCAGTCAGTTAAGTGTATGCCTTTTGCTTAGGTCATGATCCCAGAGTCCTGAGATCAAGTCCCTTGTTGGATGCCTTGCTAGGCACACAACCTGTTTCTCCTTCTCCCTCTGCCTGCAGCTCCCCCAGCTAATGCTCTCGCTCTCTATCTCTCTCTCTGTCAAATAAATAAATAAAACATTTAAAACAACAAACTCAAAACTCAAAACACAGATAATCATGCAAAAAAAAAAAAATGGGCAGAAGACATGCACAGACACTGCTCCAAAGAAGACTACAAATGGCTAACAGACACATGAAAAAATGTTCATCATCATTAGCCATCAGGGAGATTCAAATTAAAACCACATTGAGATATCACCTTACACCAGTTAGAATGACCAAAAGTAACAAGACAGTAAACAACAAGTGTTGGAGAAGATGTGGAGAAGGGGGAACCTCTTACAGTGTTGGTGGGAATGCAAGTTGGTGCAGCCACTTTGGAAAACAGTGTGGGGATTCCTTAAGAAATTAAAAACAGAGCTACCCTATGACCCTGCAACTGCACTATTGGGTATTTATCCCAAAGATACAGATGTAGTGAAAAGAAGAACCATCTGTACCCCAATGTTCATGGCAGCAATGGCCACAGTTGCCAAACTGTGGAAAGAGCCAACATACCTTTCAACAGACAAATGGATAAAGAAGATATGGTCCATATATACAATGGAGTATTATGTCTCCACCAGAAAGGATGAATACCCAACTTTTGTATCAACATGGATGGGACTGGAGGAGATTATGTTGAGTGAAATAAGTCAAGCAGACCAAGTCAATTATCATATGGCTTTACTTACTTGTGGAGCACAAGGAATAACACAGAGAACATTGGGAGAGGAGAGGAGAAGTGAATTGGGAAATTGGAGGGGCGGATGACCATGAGAGACTGCGGACTCTGAGAAACAAACTGAGGGTTTGTGAGGGGAGGGTGGGGGGGTTGAGTGACCCTGGTGGTGGCTATTAAGGATGGCACCACTGGGTGTGGCACATAAACAATGAATATTGGAACACTGAAAAAATAAAATTAAATTTAAAAAATAAAGTAATAGTTGAAACTCTCACATTTTGAATTTCTGTCCCAACAAAATATTTTCAACTATAGATTTCAATTAGTGATTGCTTTCAAAATGCAAAAACAGAGAATAAATATATTAAATATCAAAAAATAAAAGTAGAATGACTAAATTGAACACCTGAAATTAATGTAATATATTGTGTCAGCTACATACAAACACAATTTAAATACAGAAAAATAATTTAAAAACTTAAAAACGGTAATTATGTGAAATGATGGAAATGTTATCTAATGCTATTATGGTAATAATATTACAATGTATGTGTATAAATTTTGTACATTATACACCTTAAATAATGTCATATATAAATAATGTCTCATAAATTTGGAAAAACATTTAAAAGCTTGAAAATGTCATTTGCTTCAAGGAATAATATGACTTATAGATATAAATCTGGATACAGTGTGGAAATTATTTAAAACATAAAGTTTTTTGTTTGTTTTTAATGTATTATCAATTTTTTATAATGAGGATTCACAGGGATTTTTTTTTCCTTGATAGTGACTGCAATTTAGTTTTGCAAATTTCTATCAATATGATTTATATAAAATACAAGTGACTTACACTTATAAGAAAGATAATTTAAAATTTAAATATTATTTTAGAGAAATTGAATTGAATTTTTAAAAATGCATTGATCACTAATATATCATACATTTTGTGTATGAAATCATTTTGGGAATCACTTCATATATTTAATTTTTTTCAGTGTTTCAGTATTCATTGTTTATACACCACACCCAGTGCTTATATATATGTGTGTGTGTATACACACACACACACACACACACACATATATATATATAATGCATATATTTCACATCTTTTTTATCCATTCATCTGTTAATGGATTTATCTAGGCTCTTTCCATAGTTTAGCTATTGCGGACATTGCTGCTATAAACACTGCACACATGTGCCCCTTTGGATCACTACATCTCTATCTTTGGGGTAAATACCCAGTAGCATAATTGCTGGGTCTTAGGATGGCTCTATTTTCCACTTTTTGAGGAAATTCTATACTGTTTTCAGAGTGCCTGAACCAGCTTGCAGTCCCACCAAGAGTGTAGGTGTGTTTCCCTTTCTCTTCTTCCTCGTCAACATCTTTCATTTCCTGACTTGTTCATTTTGGACATTCTGACTCATGTGAGATAATTTTGACTTGTATTTCTCGCTGTGGTTTTGATTTATATTTCTCTGATGCTGAGTGATGTTGAACAATTTTTCATGTGTCTGTTGGCCATTTGAATGTCTTCTTTGCAGAAATGTCTTTTCATGTCTTCTGCCCATTTCTTGATTGGATTATTTGCTCTTTGGGTTTTGAGACTGATTAAGCTATTTATAGATTTTTCAATACTAGCCCTTTATCTGATATGCCATTTGGAAATATCTTCTCCCATTCTGTCGGTTGTCTTTTGGTTTTTTTGACTGTTTCCTTTGCTGTGCAAAAACTTTTTATTTTTATGATGTTCCAATAATTCATTTTTCCCTTGCTTCCTTTGTCTTTGGTGATGTTTCTAAAAGAAGTTGTTACAGCTGAGGTCGAAGGGATTACTGCCTGGGCTCTTCTCAAGGATTTTGATGTATTCCTGTCTCACATTGAGGTCCTTCATCCATTTTGAATCTATTTTTGTGTGTGGTGTAAAGAAATGGTCCAGTTTCATACTTCTGCATTTGGCTGTCTAGTTTCGCAACATCAATTTTTTTTTATTTTATTTATTTGTCAGAGAGAAGGAGAGAGAGAGCACACAGGCAGGCAGAGAGGCAAGCAGAGGTGGAGAGAGAAGCAGGCTCCCTGCTGAGCAAGGAGGCCATGCGGGACTCGATCCCAGGACCTTGGGATCATGACCCGAGCTGAAGGCAGCGGCTTAACCCACTGAGCCACCCAGGCATCCTGCAACATCAATTTCTGAAGAGACTGTCTTTTGTCCATTAGACGTTCTTTCCTACTTTGTTGAAGCTTAGTTGACTAATAGCGTTAAGGGTCTATTTCTGGGTTCTCTATTCTGTTCCATTGATCTTTGTGTATTTTTTGTGCCAGTAACATACTGCCTTGGAAGCCATTGCAGCTGTCTAGTTCTGACAAAACAATGTCTTGGGGATGGATGGTAATGATAGAAAAGTAAGAAGTGGCCAGATCCAGTGAGTTGATATAATGAAGACATCTGGAAAATTGAATGTGAATTGTGAGGGGATTAAATAAGTTCAGAATTTGCTTAAGATCTGAGCTGCTGCAGAATGGAATTGCTGAAAACACAGCTACAGAAAACCACAGCAAAAATATTTCCATCTTTGAATCTCCTCTTCTCCTTTGATGCTAGCTCCTTTGTTCCAAATATGATATTTATTTTTATGAATTCTATTGCCTTTGACTAAAAGTATTTATTGACTGAGAAAAGAATTAAGTTATTTTTTGTATGTCCAGCTGCGTTTGTTAAACACATTCATAATATTGAACCATAGCTATACATGCCTCAATAATGTAATTACTTTTATTGTATTGTTGCATCCTACCATATGAATTCCTCACAATTATTTTCATGTGGTGATGGGTGTTTTTGCTATTATGAATAAAACTTCCATAAAACTTCCTATACAACAATTTTTGGTGGATATATAGAGTTAGGTTTTTGGTCATATTCTTAGAAGTGAAATTTCTAGAACATAGATGAAACATATGCTTAATAAAAACAGTCTGAATTGTGGGGTGGCTGGGTGGCTCAGTGCGTTAAACTTCTGCCTTCAGCTCAGGCCATGATCTCAGGGTCCTTGGATTGAGCCATGCATTGGGCTCTTTGCTTGGCAGGGAGCCTGCTTCCACCTCTCTATTCCTGCCTCTATGTCTACTTGTAATCTCTATCTCTCTGTCAAATAAATAAATAAAATCTTTAAAAAATGATCATAAAAAAATCAAATTGTTTTCTAAAATGGTCTTGATAACTTGCACCACAATCTTCAATACATGATGATTTGTTGGTTCCTAAATGTTGATGATAAATTAATGTAATTTTTTGCTAAAACACTTGGTGCTAAATTTAAAATAAATATAATTTAATGGTGTATAAACTGAATTCTGGTGTTCTATCTAGATGAGCAATAATAGTGGCAAGAAAGTGTATTTTCTTTTTTTTTTTAGATTTTATTTATTTATTTTTGCAAGACAGAAAGGCAGAGAGAGAGTACAAGCAGGGGAAGGAGCAGAGGGAGAAGCAGACTCCCTGCTGAGCAGGGAGCCCACTGTGGGACTTGATCCCAGGACTCTGAGATCATGATCTGAGCCAAAGGCAAATACTTAACCAATGGAGCCACCAATCCCCGCCCCCAAGAAAAACATACTTTCTATAAAACATTTTAGAGATTCTTCGATAATATTTTTGTACTCATTGTCAATAGTCTTATAATAACAGCTTGTAATGGCATTTAGAAGTGCTTACTCCTACATCATAATACAATGCATTTATTTGTCCGTGGATATCTTTTTGGTCAGTTTACTTGTTTGTAATGTGCACTAAGAAGGCAACCCTCTTGAAAACTAAAACAATAAGATTAATCTCTTTAATACTCCTCCCTGTACTACCTCCCTACCTCTCCAATTATTCTAAATACTGAGCTCTTTATTTTGCTATGTTTATAATATCTTAAAATACATACATAAAATTATAGAATGCTAACTTTTATTGTTTCAAATTTTATAAAAATCTTGCTGAGAGTCATTTTTTTGAGTCTAATTTTTATCACTCAGTGTTTTTGTTTGTTTGTTTTCATTAATGTAGTTGACTCTAACTCTGGATTAACTTTCTATGCTACATATGTTCCCATTATTTTGGTGAATGTATGCTTGAGTTATTTCCAGCTTTCTGCTATTGACAAATACTGTAGTTTAAACATTGCACTTAAAATTATCTATATGTTTTTCAGGAAATAAGTTTTTTTATTAATTTTTATGCCTAAGAGTGGAATTTCTGGTTTATAGGATAGGAAAATATTCAACGAATGGATAAAGAAGATATGGTCCATACATACAATGGGCTATTATGCCTCTATCAGAAAGGATGAACACCCAACTTTTGTATCAACATGGAAGGGACTGGAGGAGTTTATGCTGAGTGAAATAAGTCAAGCTGAGAAAGTCAATTATCATATGGTTTCACTTACTTGTGAAGCATAAGGAATAACATGGAGGACATTGGAAGATGGAAAGGAGAAGTGAGTTAGAATAAATCAGAGGGGGAGATGAACCATGAAAGACTGTGGACTCTGGGAAAAAAGATGAGGGTTTTGGAAGGGAGCAGTGTGGGGGAGATGTGTGAGCTTGTGACAGTGCCACACACATAGTTAAAGTATTAAAATATTTGTTAAGTGAAAAAAAAAAGAAATGAACTGATTTTATATACTCTGTTTTATGTTACTGTGTACTCATTTATATATTTTCTTGATGTCATATGTTTGTATAGATTATATGCTCTATGCATTGCATTTCAGGTGTTACAAAGACAATTTAAAATAAGTTCGGTAAGGAAGCATTGGGTTAACTGGATTGAATTATATAGCTTCAAAAGTCAAACAAGTTTGACAATTACATTGTTTCTCTAGCTGTATATTAAAAATTCATCTAGTTCCAATAATGGAATTTTAGTTATTTCTGAAACAAAAAGGAATCAAGGCATTTATCAATTTATGTAATAAACATTTATTGAATCTTACATTGAATGTTATACCATTCTAGGCAGTATTCTAGCACAGCCTTTTACGTTGTTCAATCTTAATCTTTAAAGGTTTCCAAATTCACATTTTCTGTACAAATATACACACACACAACATTCTCCTTATGGCCCCAATTGCCTCTTTATTCCTCAAACTATAAATAAATGGGTTCGCAGGAGGTATGATCATGGTGTAAAACACTGGTACTACCTTATCCTGTTCTGGAGAGTGCAAGGAGTGTGGGCCTGTACAGGTGTAGAGAGTAGTCATATAAAATAGGCTTGCCACAATCAGGTGAGAGGAGCAAGTGGAGAAAGCTTTTGTTGTCCTTTATCTGAGCTCATCTGGAACACCACAGTAAGTACACAGGCATGCTAGAATGCCTGTACACAAGATGCTAGAATGGTCATGAATGGTAGCAGCAGAATAATAAGCCCACTCAGGAGGATTGTATGTACATACTGGGAAGTGTCCTGAGACACCAGTGGCAAAAGAGATGGAATTTCACAGAAAAAGTGGTTGATGAGTCAAGCCATACAGAATGGAATTTAAAATACATACAATGTATGTACTAAAGCATTGATAGAACTACTCATCCTTGTATATGTGACCATTAACCAAGAGATCCTTTTGCTAATGAGTACAGGGTAATGTAAAGGGTGAGAGATGGCTACATATGAATCACAGGACATGAAACCAAGAAGAAGGGCTTCAGCTCCACCAAGGGCCAAGAACACAAATGTTTGAAACTCACAACCTAAAAATGTAATATTCTTACTGTTTGACAGGAAATTAGTGGTCATCTTGGTCACAATGGTGAAGATAAACATCACCTCAATAAAGGAGAGCTGAGTAGAAAATACATTGAAATGTGGAATCTGATGTCTAAATGAATGAGAAGGACCAGTATGATATTCCACATCAGAGCCACTGAAAAGAGGATTACAATGGCAACAAAGAGGAAAGTGTCCATTTGACCATATTGGAAAAGACTAAAAAGTATAAAATATGTTTCAACACTTTGGTTTTCTGTCTTCATGAATTAAATGAAAATGTCAAAGCAGATAATATCTGAAAATTCCATATAAGAGCTCTGACAGCCTTTTAAGAGAAAATCAAGTGATGGTTACTAAATTCAATAAGGTTTTATTCAATAACCTTGGGTGAATATATATCTGCTCATGTAAATAATGAAATCTGTGTCTATTGATCTATAGACACTTGGCAAATGATGAAATAAAAATAAAAATTGTTACTAAATGTATATTTAAGTTATAATTTAAAAAAGAAACATTAAGTTGATTTGCTCACATGAATTATTTTCCTCTTTTGTGAATATCTTCAATATACTAAGTTGAACTGGCATTCTCTTTTTATGAAAATATTATTCTGCAGGGCACCTGGATGGCTTAGTGAGTTTAGCATCTGCCTTCTGCTTCAGGTCATGATCCCAGGGTCCTGGGATTGAGTCCTACATTGGGTTTCCCTGCTAAGTGGGGAGGCTGATTCTTCTTCCTCTTCTGCTGATGCCTCTGCTTGTGCTCTATCTCTCCTTTTCTAAAAAAATAAATAAAATATTTTTAAAATATTATTTTGCTTCATTGGTTCATAAAATTAATAAATTTAGCACAACAGATTTAGTTAAATATTATTGTTTAAATGTTCTTTATTGCACTTCACAATTTTTAATTTCTATTGCCTGTCATTTGGTATAAAAGATATATTAAAATTTGCATGGAAGCAATGTTGAAGCCTTAATAAATTATTAATTTAATCACGTGAATGTGAAAGGGATTTAATCAATTGATGAAAAAAGTATGACAGATATTTGAAAGAGCTTGATATTGAATTACTCAAACATAAAATAAAACTTCCTAATTTAAGTCTGACTCAAGTAGCATGTTAAAAATGTTAATTTGTGAGGTGCCTGGGTGGCTCAGTCAGTTAAGCATCTGCCTTCAGTTCAGGTCATGGTCCCAGAGTCCCGGGATTGAGCTCAAGTCTGGGATCCCTGCTCAGTGAAAAGTCTGTTTCTCCTTCTCCTTCAGCCACGTCCCCTTCTCGTGCTCATTTGTTCTCCTTGTCAAATAAATAAATAAAGTCCTTAAAAAAATATCAACTAAAAGCTAGTGAATAATTTTTCTTTTCCTTTCTTTTCTGACACAAAGCTGGCCTATAAAAGACTGTATTTCCAGGACAATGTTATCATGCATACTAAAGGCCTTTTATTCTAAAAATATTTAACAAAATTACATAAAACAGGGTACACTTGTGTGGCATGGTCAATTAAGTTTGTCTGACTCTTGGTTTTAGCTCAGGTCATGATATCAGGATGGTGAGAGAGAGTCCCTAATATGGCTACATGCTCAACATGAAATCTACTTTGCAGTCACTCTCTACCCCTCACAGACGTGCTCTATTTGTCTCTGTCTCTAGTAAATAACTCATTTTTAAAATTTAAATTAAATTAAACTAAATTAAATTAAATAATATTAAATGCTGCCAACATTTCTTATCTACTATGAACACAGCAGTGAAGTTTCTGAAAAGCTTGAAATGAAACAGAATGATTCCTCCATAAGAAGTGTGCAGCCATTTTCCATCTTGTCCATTTGTAGTGTCAAGCCTTCCACTTTAAGAGTGAGGAAAATGAAACATAGTAGAAGACTAACATAGACACATGTGTTACCAAAACCAATTCTAAAGAAAACTATTTAAAAATAAATATATCACTATAGATGTTTCAATAAATGCTGTCATAATGAGAATGTTATTACTGATCTTTGAAAAAAAAGTGAATAACTGAGAGTCCATAAGACATTATGAAACAAGCTTGGGAGTGTTTTTGAATATGTCAATATAAATACAAGAATTCAAGTAATCCAATTTCTTCCTGAAATTTCTATGAAATATGTCATAACAGAAAAACAGAAATGCAAATGATATCAGTCTGAATAACACAAAAAGAAATACACATGTAATAAAATAATTTTAAAATCCCACATTTATTTAAAAGTAACTGTAATTTGGATCTACATTTTAATATATAAGGTAGTCTTCCAGGATCATTTTCATAAGCCAAACTAGAGGGAAATATATGTACTGGAGGAAGCCTCACTCACACTGTAAAATTGAAAGCACACACTTAATTTGGCAATAGGGCAGGAGAAGGATGAGAAATTCAAATGGAAATCTTCTTATCCATAAAATGGCTGAAAAAATAAAATTGAAGATCAAAGTGAATTGGTATTCACCCTTGTCCCTTTCTCAGAATATGAACTTTTCCAGTTTTAACCTGCATTATTTTATATTGAGAGAACTACTCATCTGAGATATGCATTATCAAAGGAAAGAAAGAAAGAAAGAAAGAAAGAGAGAGAGAAAGAAATAATGAAAAAAAAAAAAAAAACAAAACAGTGAAAGGCTATCACTTGCTCCTGAATCAAGATAGGGAATTAGAAAAATACTTAGTTTAGTTGAAATTTTAACCTATTTGATACTTCTTATTACAAATTAATTGTAAAACAAAGAATTTTAAAATATTTTCAAAGAAAGCTAGCCAATATTAATCTCAAAATATGAAGAAAAATGACAAAATCACTGATAAATAAAGATGTGTAAATCCTACAATTATGCAAGTAGAATGCCATAATCTATCATAAAGTTATACTTACCTATGATTTGTCAAGGTGATATAAAACAAAGATTAATCCAACTAAAATAAACCAATAAGTTAAATAAGAAAAATACTATAAAATTTAGTTATCTGAAAATGATTTGACCCTATCAAAACTAATTTTTAATTTAATTTAATTGTGTGTGTGTGTGCTTCAAAATACATTGTTTATGCAACACACCCAGTGCTTCATGCAAAACGTGCCCTCTTTAGTACCTCCCACGAGGCTTACCCACCCCCTCATCCCCTTCCCCTCCAAAACTCTGTTTGTTTCTCAGATCCCACGGTATATTACTATAGATTCTTACTCCAAAAATAAAAGCAAGAATTAATATATAAAATGGCAAATTCAATAATATAAAAAAGATGACTACTTGTTTAATTTAGAAAACAAAGTCAAAGGTGTATTCAACATCAGTATGAAAAATTTTTGAAAGTTGTAGTCCATGAAATAAGATAGAAACAAAATTAAAAATGAGAATAACAAATAATAAAGGTAATGCTTGTTTTTGAATATGAGTACAACTCTTAATAATCACCTACTATTGTAAACAATAAGCAACTAGTAATATGCTATCATTCTTTTGTAATAGTTAAACTATTTTCATATTGCTAATAAGTACTCAATGAGAAATGTACATAAATTACATTATTTATAATAAAGCTTGTTTGTGTTTGTGTTTTTAAAAATATTAAATACACTGATAAATATATCTTGTGATTTAAAAAAAATATTAGGATTTTTTTTAGGCATCAGGAAAGCTTAGTTGATTAAGCTTCTGTCTTTAGCTCAGGTTATGATCCCAGGGTCCCGGGATCATAACCTGCTTCTCCCTCTATCACTCTCTCCTGCTTGTGCTCACTCTCTCTCTCTCTCTCTCTCTCACTATCTCTCAAATAAATAAAGGGAATATTTAAGAAAATAAAGATTTAAGAAAATAAAGATTCCCTTTATTTATTTGAGAGATAGACATAGAGCATGAACAGGGGAATAAGCAGAGGGAGGGGGCAAGCGGACTCTGAACTGAGTGGGCAGCCCAGTATGGATCTTGTTCCCAGGAACCTGAGATCATGACCTGAGTTGAAGTCAGATACTTAACCTACTGAGGCCCCCAGGCACCTTAGCTTGTGATTCATGGGATAAATTAAATAGCATCAGGTACTTCAGAGTAAATCAATTAATGAAATTCAAACCTAAATTTCAAGGTTATATATTTCAAAGCATGATATAATTATTTGAATAAATGTAGCATTAATGGATCACGCTAAAAAGAAAATTGAAAATGTTGGAATTTACATTTACATTCTTGTTTAAATAGAGCAATTATATTAAATTATCAATAAAATTCTTGTTTAAAGAACATAGTTAAATATGCATGAATACATTTTTGGTGACACATATAGATCTCCTAAAAGGAATGCTAATTATTTATTATGAACTTAAATCATTTTCATATTTTGGACTATTATTTTTTAAAGATTTTATTTATTTATTTGATAGAGAGAAAATTGAGAGAAAGAGAGAGAGAGAGCATGAGAGTAGGGGAAAGTAAGAGGGAGGAGCAGACTACATGCTGAGCAGGGAGCCTAATGCAGGATGGGATCCTGGAACTCCAGGATCATGACCTGAGCTGAAGGTAATTACTTTACCAATTGAACCACCCAGGTGCCTGGGCTAGTATTTTTGTAATTGGTAGGCATTTTGAGTAAATAATTTAAACTGTGAAACACATCTTTGGTACAAATATGTTAATAATATCCTTTATCGGGGTAACATGGAATTATGAGCACATCATAAACAGTGAAAAATAAAATAAAAAAATAAATATCTTGATGATATAAGGTGCAGGTATGGAAGAACAGATTATGAAAACTAGGCATTTACAGATTTAATGCACACATACAACACACACACAAATCCACATACACAATCATATTGCCTATTGGTTATAATGCAGTCAAATATGTTATATGCTTAGAAAAATTACAAAAATGGCATAATCTAAAATGGAAACTTCATCAGTTGGATATTGTGTGGTTGTGTATCTTAACTTGGCTTTCAACATAACTCTGTTTCATTAACTTTCTGAGTGAACATATGTCCCCATATCATTACCTTCAGCTAAGTAAAACATCTACACTATACTCTACTTTTATTGTCTTCAAACTTTAGTGATAAAAATTCTCTTAATACAGTTCTTTTATTATTTCAGAGTATTGAATGGTTTTTGTGGGTATAATCTGAATCTTTAAGCAAAATACAACTTTGAAATAATAATAACTTTTATGAGCCTATATTCGCCAATATATTTAAATAAATTCTGATACTGAAGGAAGTGAATTAATGTAGTTCCAGTATATTAATTGAAAGGACCCTCACTGGGGGTTAAACAAATTAAAATCACATCCATTTAAAGTGTGTAATAGAACATTTATGAGAGAGATAGGGAGAAATAATATTTTTTATTCATCATGGTAGATTTGAAAACTAGTTTACTATTCTTAGATCCATAAACTAAAAGTCACAACTGTCTACTTAAATAACTTGATCAAATAAAAATTTACACTTGTAATTATGTCGAGCATATATAGCTTCTTCTGTTTCTCCTCATCATCCACAAATATTTTTGCATTATTATCCTCCAATTTTCTTCCGAATTTTGAGTTCTGGTTTTATTTTAAAAAAAATTGTAGAGGAGAGACAAGATGGCAGGGAAGTAGGAGGAGGCACTGTTTGTACCCTAAAGTGAGCTGATTACCTACCAAAGAACTCCAATCACCCATGAAATCAGCCTGAGAGCAGAATTATATACGTCTGGATCTCTACAGGGGCAGAAGATTCCAGTGGGCAGGTAAAGCAGAGTGGGAATGTCGCACTGATATCAGAAGATAAACAAAAGTGGGAGGGAGCCACCAGAAGTGACTTATTGGAAAGTAATAGCCCAATACGAGAGTGCCCTGCAACTGGGGACCAGCATTAACTTTGAGTCCGGTTGAAAGCACTCAAAAAGAGCAAAAGATTGTGGGGGAAATTGTGGGAATTGGGGCAGTTAGGGACAGGGCTTATGTCCCCAGAACCAGGACAGCCTCCGCTGGCGCGGAGCCAGAGAGAGTGTGGCAGAGAAACGAGGTCTTGGTCCCTGAGTCACCAGCGCACTCGAGAATGCATGTGGTCCAGCTTCTGTGAGGGGCTGGGAGGCTCGCCAGACAGCAGAACACTGTGCCATGCTTTCAGAGCCTGAGACATGCACCCCACACCCTCCCCTGGGAGAGGTGCCTGCCACTCAGAGCTATCGACCCGGAAAGATCAGGCACTCCCAGTCCAGCCCAGCAGGAAAATCTCAGTGTGCGATCGTTGCTTGGAACCTCTCCGGTGGTCTGGAGCTGCCCAGACAGTCGCCACCACCATGGTTTTGGGTACAAGGAGGAGATCCTGCATCCCCAGGGACCACGACTCAGAACCTACTCAGTCAGCAGCTCTGCAACACACACAGGGGAGCAATCTGAGGCTTCTATCTGAGAGGGAGGATGGGGTGCAGTTTGCTTTCCTCTAAACCTCCAAAAACCATCAAAAGCTGTCAAGGTGAGAGAGAAACACACACACACACACACACACACACACACACACACACACACACACAAAACAACAACAACAACAACAAAAAATGAACAAATATAAAAAATAAGAAATTAAAAATAAAGCAAACAAACATAAAAACTTCCAGAGAACAAAAGCCTGAAAAACCTGTTTCCTCACAGCCCACCCTCTTGAGGGGGGTGGGAGGAATTAACTCAGGGAATATCATTGACGAAAACCCACGTGGCAGGCCCCTCCTCCCAGAAAACCAACCAGGAAAGAAAAAAAAAATAGACAACAAGAGAACAACCACCACTACTTCATAGAAACAACTTTAATTTTTAACTCAACCCACTATTCTGGTTCTTTTTTAATTTTTTTTTTTTAAAACATAACACCCGTGTTATTCTTTTGCTTTTCTATTTTTTTTATTTTAGTTTAGTTTAGTTTAGTTTTTTATTTTTATTTTCTAATAGTCATATAGAGTTAAACTTCAAGGTAACCGCCTTTCTCCAATGAATGCTACCCCTATAGGTAAACCAATTTTTAATCCCCCTTTATCTTAAGAAAGTTGAGTCCTTTAGCAAAGATATCAAGACACATCCAGGAAGAATAAAAATAACCTTCCTCGTCCACACTGAGAATTTATAACCACTCTCCCATCTTTTTCTTCTGCCAGTGTTTCTGTGTATTTGTGTTTGTCTGATAGTATATAAATCTTATACTTGGGGTACTTTTTGACGAGGTTCTTCCTTTTTTTGCTTATATATATATATATTTTTCTCTCTTGTCATATACTTTTATCAGTCTTTTTGTTTGTCTGTTTTTTTTGTATACTTCATAAATCTTACCTTGGAGCCCATTTGGGCTGAGCCTTCTCTTTTATCTTCCTTTTTTTTCCGGTCTCTCTCTCTCTTTTTTTCTTTTTTCTTTACTTTTTTCTCTCATTTGGGTGGGGGAAATCTGATTGCTCAGAAGTGTTCCAGGATGCACCTTGACTACACCACAGTCGATATATCCAGCTACATCCATTCAGTCATCTCTCACAAAAATGACTAGGAGGAGAAATTCCCAACAGAAGAAAAATACAAATGATGGGTCTTCTCCAACAGAGCTAATGACTATCTACATAGACAATATGTTAGAAAGAGAATTTAGGCTAACAATTATCCAGGCCATAGCTAGGATGGAGAAAGCCATGGATGACCAAGCAGAATTGATTATGGAAGAACTGAAAGCCACCAAGGATGATGTTCACAATGTTAGGGCAGAACTGAAAGCCACCAGGGATGATGTGCATAAAGCTCTCAATGAGTTCCAATGGAATCTAAATTCTCTAAAAGCTAGGGAAACTGAGACAGAAGATAGAATTAGTGATCTGGAGGACAAACAGATAGAGAGAAAGGATCAGGAGGAAGCCTGGAACAAATATCTCAGTTGCCACGAAAATAGAATCAGGGGAATAATTGATGCCATGAATGTTTCCAATGTCAGAATTATTGGAATACCTGAAGGGGAGAAGAAAGAAAGTACTCTAGAAGATATAGTGGAACAAGTTGTCTATGAAAAATTTCCCAATCTCACGAATGGAACCAGTGTTTATGTACTAGAAGCAGAACGGTTTCCCCCCAAGATTATAAATTCTCAAAAGTCCTCGAGACACCTGATAATAAGAAAGAAGAATTATAACTGTAGGCAGACCATCTTGAAAGCACCTAGGACAAAGAAGCTCCTTACATGGAGGAAAGCCCATTAGAATAATGTCAGACCTGTCCACAGAGACCTGGCAAGCCAGAAAGTGCAGGCAAGATATATGGAGGGCACTAAATGAGAAGAACATTCAGCCAAGAATACTTTATCCAGCAAGACTGACATTCAAAATGGATGAAGAGATAAACAGTTTCCAAGACCGGCAAGGCTTAAAAGAGAATGCAACCACCAAGCCGAAACTGCAAGAAATATTAAGGGGGTTCTATAAAACAAGAAAAATCCTAAGAATGTCATTGAAGAGAAATTTAGAGACAATCTACAGAAAGAAAGACTTCAAAGATAACATGATGTCAATAAAAACGTATCTATCAATAATCACTCTCAATGTGAATGGCCTAAATGCACCCAGAAAATGACACAGGGTTGCAGATTGGATGAAATGACAGGACCCATCCATATGTTGTCTACATGAGACCCATATTGAACCTAAAGATACACCCAGACTGAAAGTGAAGGGATGGAGAAGCATCTTTCATGCCAATGGGCCTTAAAAGAAGGCTGGTGTAGCAATTCTCATATCAGATAAATTAGATTTTAAACTAAAGCCTGTAGTCAGAGATATTGAAGGACATTACATCATTCTTTTTTTAAAATTTTTTTTATTTTTTCCATTTTATTTATTTTTACAGCGTAACAGTATTCATTCTATTTGCACAACACCCAGTGCTCCATGCAAAACGTGCCCTCCCCATTACCCACCACCTGTTCCCCCAACCTCCCACCCCTGACCCTTCAAAACCCTCAGGTTGCCCAACCTCCCACCCCTGACCCTTCAAAACCCTCAGGTTATTTTTCAGAGTCCATAGTCTCTTATGATTCGCCTCCCATCCCCAATGTCCATAGCCCGCTCCCCCTCTCTCAATCCCACCTCCCCCAGCAACCCCCAGTTTGTTTTGTAAGATTAAGAGTCATTTATGGTTTGTCTCCCTCCCAATCCCATCTTGTTTCATTTATTCTTCTCCTATCCCCCTAACCCCCCATGTTGCTTCTCCATGTCCTCATATCAGGGAGATCATATGATAGTTGTCTTTCTCTGATTGACTTATTTCACTAAGCATGATACGCTCTAGTTCCATCCACATCATCGCAAATGGCAAGATTTCATTTCTTTTGATGGCTGCATAGGATTCCATTGTGTATATATACCACATCTTCTTTATGCAGTGATTTGTTGATGGACATCTAGGTTCTTTCCATAGTTTGGCTATTGTAGACATTGCTGCCATAAACATTCGGGTACAAGTGCCCCTTCGGATCACTACGTCTGTATCTTTATGGTAAATACCCAGTAGTGCAATTGCTGGGTCATAGGGTAGTTCTATTTTCAACATTTTGAGGAACCTCCATGCTGTTTTCCAGAGTGGTTGCACCAGCTTGCATTCCCACCAACAGTGGAGGAGGGTTCCCCTTTCTCCGCATCCTCGCCAGCATCTGTCATTTCCTGACTTGTTAATTTTAGCCATTCTGACTGGTGTGAGGTGATATCTCATTGTGGTTTTGATTTGTATTTCCCTGATGCTGAGTGACGTGGAGCACTTTTTCATGTGTCTGTTGGCCATCTGGATGTCTTCTTTGCAGAAATGTCTGTTCATTTCCTCTGCCCATTTCTTGATTGGATTGTTTGTTCTTTGGGTGTTGAGTTTGCTAAGTTCCTTATAGATTTTGGATACTAGCCCTTTATCTGATATGTCATTTGCAAATATCTTCTCCCATTCTGTCAGTTGTCTTTTGGTTTTGTTAACTGTTTCCTTTGCTGTGCAAAAGCTTTTGATCTTGATGAAATCCCAATAGTTCATTTTTGCCCTTGCTTCCCTTGCCTTTGCCATTGTTCCTAGGAAGACGTTGCTGCGGCTGAGGTCGAAGAGGTTGCTGCCTGCATTCTCCTCAAGGATTTTGATGGATTCCTTTCTCACATTGAGGTCCTTCATCCATTTGGAGTCTATTTTCATGTGTGGTGTAAGGAAGTGGTCCAATTTCATTTTTCTGCATGTGGCTGTCCAATTTTCCCAGCACCATTTATTGAAGAGGCTGTCTTTTTTCCATTGGACATTCTTTCCTGCTTTGTCGAAGATTAGTTGACCATAGAGTTGAGGGTCGATTTCTGGGCTCTCTATTCTTTTCCACTGATCTATGTGTCTGTTTTTGTGCCAGTACCATGCTGTCTTGATGATGACAGCTTTGTAATAGAGCTTGAAGTCCAGAATTGTGAAGCCACCAACTTTGGCTTTCTTTTTCAATATTCCTTTGCCTATTCGAGGTCTTTTCTGGTTCCATATAAATTTTAGGATTATTTGTTCCATTTCTTTGAAAAAAATGGATGGTATTTTGATAGGGATTGCATTAAATGTGTAGATTGCTTTAGGTAGCATAGACATTTTCACAATATATATTCTTCCAATCCAGGAACATGGAACATTTTTCCATTTTTTTGTGTCTTCCTCAATTTCTTTCATGAGTACTTTATAATTTTCTGTGTATAGATTCTTAGTCTCTTTCGTTAGGTTTATTCCTAGGTATCTTATAGTTTTGGGTACAATTGTAAATGGGATTGACTCCTTAATTTCTCTTTCTTCAGTCTTGTTGTTGGTGTACAGAAATGCAACTGATTTCTGTGCATTGATTTTATATCCTGACACTTTACTGAATTCCTGTACAAGTTCTAGCAGTTTTGGAGTGGAGTCTTTTGGCTTTTCCACATATAGTATCATATCATCTGCGAAGAGTGATAGTTTGACTTCTTCTTTACCAATTTGGATGCCTTTAATTTCTTTTTGTTGTCTGATTGCTGAGGCTAGGACTTCTAGTACTATGTTGAATAGCAGTGGTGATAATGGACATCCCTGCCGTGTTCCTGACCTTAACGGAAAAGCTTTCAGGTTTTCTCCATTGAGAATGATATTTGCAGTGGGTTTTTCAAAGATGGCTTTGATAATATTGAGGTATGTGCCCTCTATCCCTACACTTTGAAGAGTTTTGATCAGGAAGGGATGCTGTACTTTGTCAAATGCTTTTTCAGCATCTATTGAGAGTATCATATGGTTCTTGTTCTTTCTTTTATTAATGTGTTCTATCACATTGATTGATTTGTGGATGTTGAACCAACCCTGCAGCCCTGGAATAAATCCCACTTGATCGTGGTGGATAATCCTTTTAATGTACTGTTGAATCCTATTGGCTAGTATTTTGGCGAGAATTTTTGCATCTGTGTTCATCAAGGATATTGGGCTGTAGTTCTCTTTTTTGGTGGGATCCTTGTCTGGTTTTGGGATCAAGGTGATGCTGGCCTCATGAAATGAGTTTGGAAGTTTTCCTTCCATTTCTATTTTTTGGAACAGTTTCAGGAGAATAGGAATTAGTTCTTCTTTAAATGTTTCGTAGAATTCCCCTGGGAAGCCGTCTGGCCCTGGGCTTTTGTTTGTTTGGAGATTTTTGATGACTGTTTCAATCTCCTTACTGGTTATGGGCCTGTTCAGGTTTTCTATTTCTTCCTGGTTCAGTTGTGGTAGTTTATATGTCTCTAGGAATGCATCCATTTCTTCCAGATTGTCCAATTTGTTGGCGTAGAGTTGCTCATAGTATGTTCTTCTAATTGTCTGTATTTCTTTGGTGTTAGTTGTGATCTCTCCTCTTTCATTCATGATTTTATTTATTTGGGTCCTTTCTCTTTTCTTTTGGATGAGTCTGGCCAGGGGTTTATCAATCTTATTGATTCTTTCAAAGAACCAGCTCCTAGTTTCATTGATTTTTTCTATTGTTTTTTTTCGTTTCTATTTCATTGATTTCTGCTCTGATCTTTATGATTTCTCTTCTCCTGCTGGGTTTAGGGTTTCTTTCTTGTTCTTTCTCCAGCTCCTTTAGGTGTAGGGTTAGGTTGTGTACTTGAGACCTTTCTTGTTTCTTGAGAAAGGCTTGTACCGCTATATATTTTCCTCTCAGGACTGCCTTTGCTGTGTCCCATAGATTTTGAACTGTTGTGTTTTCATTATCATTTGTTTCCATGAATTTTTTCAGTTCTTGTTTAATTTCCTGGTTGACCCATTCATTCTTTAGAAGGATGCTGTTTAGTCTCCATGGATTTGGGTTCTTTCCAGCTTTCCTCTTGTGATTGAGTTCTAGCTTCAGAGCATTGTGGTCTGAAAATATGCAGGGAATAATCCTAATCTTTTGATACCGGTTGAGACCTGATTTGTGACCCAGGATGTGATCTATTCTGGAGAAGGTTCCATGTGCACTAGAGAAGAATGTGTATTCTGTTGCTTTGGGATGAAATGTTCTGAATATATCTGTGATGTCCATCTGGTCCAGTGTGTCATTTAAGGCCTTTATTTCCTTGTTGATCTTTTGCTTGGATGATCTGTCCATTTCAGTGAGGGGAGTGTTCAAGTCCCCTACTATTATTGTATTATTATTGATGTGTTTCTTTGATTTTGTTATTAATTGGTTTATATAGTTGGCTGCTCCCACGTTAGGGGCATAGATATTTAAAATTGTTAGATCTTCTTGTTGGACAGACCCTTTGAGTAGGATATAGTGTCCTTTCTCATCTCTTATTATAGTCTTTGGCTTGAAATCTAATTGATCTGATATAAGGATTGCCACCCCAGCTTTCTTCTGATGCCCATTAGCATGGTAAATTGTTTTCCACCCCCTCACTTTAAATCTGGAGGTGTCTTCGCATCTAAAATGAGTTTCTTGTAGGCAACATACTGATGGGTTTTGTTTTTTTATCCATTCTGATACCCTGTGTCTTTTGATTGGGGCATTTAGCCCATTAACATTCAGGGTAACTATGGAGAGATATGAATTTAGTGCCATTATTAGCCTGTAAGGTGACTGTTACTGTATATTGTCTCTGTACCTTTCTGATCTACTCCTTTTAGGCTCTCTCTTTGCTTAGAGGACCCCTTTCAATATTTCCTGGAGAGCTGGTTTGGTGTTTGCAAATTCTTTCAGATTTTGTTTGTCCTGGAAGCTTTTGATCTCTCCTTCTATTTTCAATGATAGCCTAGCTGGATAGAGTATTCTTGGCTGCATGTTTTTCTCGTTGAGTGCTCTGAATATATCATGCCAGCACTTTCT